>NC_049187.1:10230340-10535000 GCF_009769625.2 Cygnus olor | reverse complement strand
AATTTTTGTATGATGAGAGACCTCAGGCAGAGAACAGAGTAGCTGCTTTTAAGTAGTCCCTCGGATCCTGAGGAGGATTTCATGTAGCATCATAACACTCCAGCTTTGTTTATTACTTAGTACGTTTGTTTTACTATTACCGGGTGATACGCTGCAAAAAAGTGATCGCAGTGGATTTGTGTTGAGCAAAATAGTAATCAGTACCTGAAAAGAGGTAGTCCTGACGGCTAAGGCATGCTGACTGAGAAAGTACTTAAAACTATCTTTTTTGTCTTTAATCTAAAGAGTTACTTCGTTTGTTCCTGTCTTTGAAAGACTTGAGCGGTTTTCCCCAATTGCTGTATCACTGAGAACATCAGTGGTTTGTTTTTCCCATTCTGATGTCTGTATTTCAGAAATCATAGGGCAGGGTAGCAGTGGTGAAAGTAGAGAAAACAAATCATAAACCACTGCTGTTCTATCTTTCGAAGGAACCCAGGAGGTGACTTGATTTTGGACTGAGAGTACCTGCGATGGTGCTGGACTCTGAAGTCTATGTGGGAAAACCAGGGGCCAGAAGTGAGACAGATTCGGAATAGAAATACAGGAGTAATTGCGGAAAAGTAATTCAAGCCTCTTTCTAAGCAATTTCAGTTTTCTTTCATATAAAATTTGAATCAATATTCAAAGTTCAGTAAACACAATTTGATTTCACCACAAATTATTCAGTTGAGTGCAAATATTACTGGATACAATCATCTGGCCTTTGTTATACAAGGGGTCAGACTAGATGATCATAATGGTCCCTTCTGGCCTTAAAAATCTGTGAATATATGAATAATTTAAAACCTGTCCTGACAACCCTTATTCGTTGAGGTAGTCATATGAAAATCCTGTGGGACTACTCGTGTGAGTAAAGGTTGTGGGATCAGGCCTAAAGTGAGTAATCATTATCACTTATGTTTAAATTTATTGATAAAACTAGAAAATATTCACATCAAGTAAAGATGGGATTCTTTAAAATGGGAGATGCTTATGAAATAATATTCTACTTTGGTTTAACCTGGACATTATCAAAATAATTTAGAAATTTTTCTTGTTTCAGTCTTCTGAAACTATGCGGTTCTCTGCTGGTGCTATAGATTAGTTTATAAACAATTTTTAAAATGTTGTTTTAATGTTAGTAATATGTAGAAAGTATCTTTGTTTTGTTAGAATAAGAATAAATTTAAGCTTCTAATAATGGGGTCAATATAGGCATATTAAAATTGTCAGCTCATGTTAGTGCACTGGATCGGCCTTATTATGGTTGTTGTTGTATGCACAGCAATAGTGGGAAATGCTACCTTTTGCAGACAGTAGAGTGTATTTTGAAACAAGATCAAAATAAACACTAGCAGGTAAGTGGAGTGGTCAAGGTTAGAGTTAGGAATTCATCTCAGATATGCCCTGTCTATATTAACTATCGTGGTGTAGTTGAACAACACCTCAGTTGATAAGAGATCACTTTTAAATCAAGAGTTCAGTGGGATGAGTTAGTTCTCTAGCTTGAAGATCTGAATAGCTGATGGCTAAGTTTATTTTTGAGAACTACTCACCAGGCATTGTTACTGCTTTGTCTTGCAGCGTTTTTTCTTCCTTAATGTTTTCTATTGCTACTTTATTGTAGCTGTACTATTCAGTCTCTCTTTTAATGAAGTAAGGAGAGCCTTTGTTTTGTAGCTCCAAAAGTAGTCATTAATGCTGTAAAGTTTCCTGAGTATGTGGAGGAGGGAATTGTTCTTTGGATTCTTGCTCTTGCAACTTGTCTACCCGTACCCCAGTGTATAAATGCATAAAAAATGTGAAGCTAAAGCTCCACTGATGGTGTTGTAAAGACAAAAAGCAAGCGGGAAATAAAAGTACAATTTTTATTTGCAGAGCATTCTGAGGCACGGAAAAGAACATCAAAACACACAAAACAGCTTGTGCTTTGTTATTTAAATGGATCATCTTGAATTCTTGTAGCCAGGTGGGGAGGCTGTGAAAGGGAATTCTAGGAGACTGCTGTCGCATGGGGTTTGTTGATTTCTGAGGTGGTAGCAGATTTCCATGATTTATTGTTGACAGCAGAGGGACTTCCTAGAGTTTGGGTGAGTGGTGGTGCAAGGCAACGTAGCTCTTTTCTTTTTCCTAACTACAGTCTTGCAATGTGTGACACATCCTGAAGTAGGCATGACTTTTTATTGGCTTCCCCTGCAACGCTGAGCTGTAAGATCACATCATCTGCCTACTTCTTTTCTGGAGGAAGAATTTTAATATAAAATGCTATTTCCTAAAGAAATCAGCTGGTGATTTGTTTCTTCAGTAACACCAAGTATTCAGTGGTGGTCTTCTGCATGGCTTTCAGGCCCATGTGCCCGGTATAGGTTGGGGGCTGTAGGGGTGGGGTGCCCTGCAGAACACACAGCGCAGAAGCTGTGCAGGAGTGCTAGTGAACGTAAGGGTGCTAAATGCCAGGTGTACTCAATTCCGAGTTACTCTAATGCAGGAAAAGAATAGAATGCGTGTTCTGGAAGGGATGTATCTTTTAATACTTTGCTGTCTTAGCTGTGAAAGAGAACTAGTGTGTAAGAGTGTGTAACTGGAATTCTGAGTTTTTTACATAATTTAATTTCCCGATGCTGCCATTTCTCAGAGCCACCATCATGAGGCCTGTATTGGCATACTTGCTGTTCTTTCTAGTATGTCTGAATAATTTCATAAATGTACAGTACAAAGTATTTAGATTGTGTGATATGTTAATTGAATTTCCCAAATTATTTTGCATGTATTATTCTTTGTTCTTTCTTCTTTCTAAAGGAATGATGGGAAGATAGCCTGAAAGAAAGGGTTTGTTGGTGATTGATAGATGAGATTAATTGCTGTTCACGTGCTCAAATTTTCACACATGTCTGGATAGCGGCTTAGAACTGGTAGCATATTATAAAGAAAAGTTGGAAACTAGTCTGTGTTGACACAGGGAAGTCCAAAGTTCTTAGCTTTATAATTGGAAAACTTAATTTCTACATACAAATTTTACTATCTTTTTAGTATCTTTTGTCTCCTCCCCCAGCCCTCTCCCAAGTAAAAACCACTTTCCACAGATAAAAACATTTTATAGCTTTCAGGTTTTGGTTCAGTATTTCATCTAGCATATTTTCATGTTTGGAAATCTGAAAGCTGTGAAAGTATTAGTAAATTTGAAATACTGTATCCTCTTGCAATGTTCAGTTATCCAAGGTGTTCGCTGACTTGATCTCGTCTCTTGAAAGTATAATGTTAGAAAAGATCTTTTTTCCCTGGAAGCACTGGTGTCCTCATGGTATATCATCATTTTCTCCTTTCTTCTCCTTTAGAGAATTATCAGAGGTATGATGTGAATGTAAGCCTGAGAAATGCGATCTCCTGAATTTTAAAAATGGGTCAACTGTTGCCCCCTTTGGGATAGTCGTTTAGTTTTGTTATGTTCCATCACCAGCAAAAAGTAGCTAACACCTGCTAACATAATTGATAATTAACTTCATTAGTGACTAGCTTTAAAGCATCTACAGAGCTACGTGTTCTTCTCTCCAGCATTGAGGAAGATCTTGGTCATCGCAGACTGAAGACCTTTGTGAGCAGGCAAATCCATGAAATTGTATCAGTCTATGGTGTTTGATACTACTGTGCTGGTATATCCATAGCATTTTTCTTAGCAGTCATATTTAATTTTTTTGAAGACACTTCTAAAAGTGTTTTTACATTTTCTTTAAATACAACGCCACGATGAAACTGTTTTTCTCATTACTTCTCAGGAATTACGAATTTTGCTCAGTTGTTGGTTAGAATTCTTAATCTGTAGTTTATTTTCTCTTAAGGATGGCACTAATGGAGAATTTATTATTGAATTTATGATGAATTTCTGGAATTAACAAACTGAATTCGGTATACACTCAACCATTTTCTTTAGTAATCAGTGAAGGAAGAAATTGGAGCCTGATGTTATTCTCTTATGCTTTTTAATACCTTGAATTTCTGTAAAAGGTCTTGTCACTGAAGTGAGTTAATTTTGCAGTGAGAGATGATAGAATTTCTGTAATAATGCAGATAGGAGAAAAGGGGTGCTGAAGTCCTTCTCTTCACAAAGGTGAAGAAGTTGTTGATGGCAAATTTTTACCTTGGTTTCTGAACCATAAAATTCTGCTGTTGTCTTAACTGTTTGCTTTCAATATCGTGAGTTTCTTCAGACCTTTTTTCTTTAACCAAGGACAGGAGTTGATTTTTTATTTACAGTTCATTGAACTATTTTTTTCTTTGTATTTGTCTTTTTTTTTGTTTTTGTTTTAGCTGCTTGGTTGTTTAAAACATCACTATTAATTTTTCTGTTAATTTAGCTTCCTGCCTGTTGTGCCTGGATGCTGCAGAAAAGTATGTGAAATCTTGTACCCAGCTAGAACAGATTGCAATCTTTAAAAGTCAAAACTGTTTTTCCTGCACTACTGGAAAATGAATCTCCTGTTGGGGCTAAAGTACAATGCAGATTTACAAAGGTGTAATGTGGTTACACGGGTAGGATTTGCTTTTAGTTTTTAATTTGGGTTTGGAGTTCTGCCCCTTCTCTTTTAATGTACTATGTTTGTATGGATGAGTTCTAATGCTTTACAATATCTGCTTATGATAAAGATCAAATTGGCCCATTCTTGTCATGGATACGAATAAAAATCTGATTGGGATAATACCTTCATAATGGTTTTCTATGATCCTAAAGGTTGTTTGATAAACAGAACTCATTTCCAGACAATCTAGCAGATACTGGTAAAGCATTTTTACTTGCATATATTTTTGAAAAGATTGGACAGTGAATGAAGCAGAAATGATTAAAAATCATGATCTTGCCCATTTTATGTAAACGGTATTTCTTTTGTGAATACATCTTGTTAACTATCTGTTGCAGACCTTTATTGATGCTTCTTGAATAATTTGTTTAAACTGCGCAGTACAGATTCCTTATTTTAGCACTAAGACTTACAAAGGCTTCTTTTAGCAGCCTTTAATTTTGTACTTATGTATGTGACATAGCCTGTGGCTGTGATCTCTACTGTGAATCTGCAGTTGTTTTGGGATGAAAGAAGAAGGCAGCTGGAAACTCAGTAGCTACATCTAGCTGTCTACCTAAGAAGGCCTTGATTTCAAGTTTATCTAACAAGCTCGACGAATCCCAACTATCTAGGGGGATCCACTGTCAAAACAAGCAGCATGGCCCTAAGGCAAACACAACCATACAGAAATGAAGGCTGGGACTTCCAATACTCCAATGACTGCATACTGGATGCTTTTTCCTGAAAGAGTAAGAGAGGTGGAATTTGCATAATGCCTTTTCATTGCAAACTTTGTGGAAAGCTGACAGAGGTACCAGCTTATATCTCTGTAGCCACATACAGAGTCTATAGGAGAATCCTTGAATGACCTAACCATATTGAAAGAAAAAATGAAAGCATCGAAGTATAGCAAGTGAGTGTGGAAAAAGAGGGCTGCTGCATTGTCTAACATCTGCTCTACTTCTCGTTAGTTTTGTTCTTTGGTATTCTATGTGGACTTTGGAGAAACCTAAGACAGCCTAACATGAATCCTATAATCTTCCTTCTGAATATTTATGTAGTGTGCCAGCCTCTAAGCTGTCCTTTGCATCTTCCTACTTCCCCCTCATTTTCATGCTCTCAAATGAGGCCAACATTTCAAAAGCTAAATAAATGTTTGTGAATGTTTATAAAAGATTTGCATAAATTGTGTTCTTGTTTGACAAAGATCACTTTTTTCTTATGCCAGTTCTGAAATTTTTTAAAGGTTTCAGTGCCTGTCTTGACAACAAAGTCCCTGCCTCAGAGAACAATGATTGCTGATTAAGTGGGTATGCAGGGGGAGCTGATAGAGCATTTGAGGCGATGCCTAAAAGGGCCAGTCATCTTAAGCCGGAATTATAATATTTAACAAATGCTAACCAATGTATATATTTAAAACTGTGGTTTTGATGTGATATACCTGGGCAATTGGCTTACAGTATGAGTAGTATGCAATTATCTTTTCACACCTAATTTTTCCTAAATGTTGAAGTGAAAATATTCCTCATCTGTAATCGCTAGATGTTTAAAATAAATTCAATTCAATTACTATTTTAGCTTTCTGATATTAACATTTCTTATCTGCACCAATAGATCAATGTTTATGCACATAATTGGACTTGATTTTTATTGCTCGTTTATATAATTTTTCACTTCGTCGTGATTTAAGACTGCAACAATGATTCTTGCCACAACAGCTGTAGATTTTTTTTCAACGTTAACTAATATCCATTTGTCTTAGAGGAAAACTAAATCTGAAAATTCGTTGGAGGGATTTTAAAGGCACTTAGTGAAGAGATCTCTTGCAAGACTGCTTAAATATTTAGTTCAGCTTTACTTTCAGCTTTTTTTCATACAAAAAAAAAGTAATAGTCGTTTTGTTCTTTTGTTCTGTTAGTTGAGAGGTTGAAGTTGTCATTAAGGCAAAAACTAGAGCTACTTCTCTGCCACAGTTTTTATCACATCTGCTAGGCCTGTGTCCCAGGAGGAGCTGTGTGGAGCAGTGAATTCCAGCGTAGGCCCTTATCTGCTGGCTTTGCGTGTGTTGTAAAAGGAGCGAGACCTCAGGGAGGCTTGGAGCCTCCTCCCGTGTAATGTCCAAATCAGATTTGAAGGACTGGTGGCAGGAAAGCTTTGGCCTTGGGGTGTGAATTCTAAGAAACAGAGTCACAATTAGGTTTAAAAAATTCAGGGATTTTCAGCTTTATCATGAATATGTTTTAGTAATGCAAGTAGAAAAGTTGCCCATCTGTGCACATATTTTGTATGTTTAAAATATTTAAATGATAGCAGGCCTCAATATGCTTAGGAAGTGTTATTTATTTCATGCTGATACTCTTACAGTGATTGTGTCTACAAGCATTTTTTTTTCTTTTTAAAGAATAGTATTTTCCTGAGGACAACTGGTTACCCTGAGTGAAACGATTAGCGTTTCATATGGGGTACCCTTCTGCCCTGGCCTCCATACAGGAAAGAAGCGATTCTGTAGGAAGAAACTCGTCTAATTCAAGCTTTGTAGTTGCTCAAAAAGAGGTAGTGAATTCCTAGAACACTACAGGATCAGTTCATCTATTTGCTTCTAGTTGTGTTGGGATACAAGTAGCATTAAAAAAGTAGAGATAAAACTAAATTAAGGCAATTTAAATTAATGTTGCTAAGCAAATGATGCACCTGGTTTTGGGGTGTAGAAGGGCTTTTAGAGAACTGATTGAAATTTATTCTTAAAATATTTGACTATCGTAAAATCTAATACTGTTCAATACTGCTACGAGATATAAAATACTTCCATGTTAAAATGGATTCCAGATGAAATTTGATACAAATGTTTCACAGACAAGATTTTATTTATTTATTTATAAAGAATGTCTGTTATATCAGTTCTGCTTAAAAGAAAAAAAATATTTAAAATCTAGAGAAGTCATGCTTTTAAGTTTATTGTTCTTGCTTCCTGTACTTTGTAATCATGCAAAAATCTCGGCTTTTTGTTGTGGCTGTGTGACACCAGCCTTTCCATGCAGTATACCTTCTTTTGATTTGAAAATTAATTTTTATAAGCTGTTTGAATTGGAATGCTTCTGAATTTTAAGTACATAATTAGATGGCATTTGTTAATTGATGAGAATCTGTAATGATAACTTCAGGAGAATCTAATGTAAGATAATATAAGCCAATACTACTAATAAATGGAAATTGAGCTTTAAATCTTAAAACACAAGATTTACAGATCCCTGATTGTTACTCATAGCTGTCTTCGTTAGTGGCCAGCATTGCTTTCTCACACTTATATTCTTTAAATAAAATTATGATACATGACTACCTTTTCCTGTTCATTGTAGGTAGTTGCTTTGTAAAATGTTGTTTAAAGTAATAGCAGAACTTGTTATTAAGGTGCTTATTGTTGAAGTGTGTAAAGATGTTCCCTTTCCTAGGAAAATGTATGTGAATTTCTGACTAAGTCATAGCTAACAGGATTTATGGGGTTCTAGATTGTTCTGTACTTTCTTTTTCACTGTTCTTGGGATTTAAATAGCATTGTTGCTAGGTTTATGCTGGTTATTTGGGTGCACTGGCAACTCTTCCCAATTCTAATCCTGTTGTTCTATTGCAGTGGATGATTTAAATAATCATTAGCTTAAAGTTATGCAAATAAATATAAAAGCAGTTGACAAATTTGTGGTAATAAGGTAGATTAAAGTCCAGCCCAAATTTCAAAAGAGACGGGTAATATTTTGCTTCAGTTAACATCCCAGCACTTCTGGGCTGTACTAACACTTGGGCTGTATTCGGATTTGGTGCTGTTTCCGAGCAGAAATAATGAATACACAAAACGTTAAAGGTCAGTTTCTCTGTTAGTACCTACTTTCACTTCATGGCAGCTTTGAGTTTCTAAAACTCAGTTGCTTTGTTCTCTAATTACCAGTTGAAATAGGTGTCACAAAAACCCACCAGGGACCCTGCTCCCGCCAGCCCTCGGGGTCGTCTCCGTCCCGCAGCGGTCAGATGTGTTGTGGTCCCTCTTGGTGGCATCCATGCAAAGAGGATGCCTTTCTTGTTGGTTTCATGGACACGGATGGTATTTCTGGCTGCATAAGATGAAGACGATTTGTATTTCCTCCCCTCTCTGTTAGTGTTGGCTTATGGCAGCTTTTTCATCACTGAGTCATGTCTTCTCTCCATGCAAAATCCCATCATATTTGCAATGCTCCGTTGTCTGGCAGGGTTTGAATTGCCCTGTAAAAATGCACGTGCTTCTGGAAGGCTTTTTTTCTGTGACATTGCCTCAGCTAAAGGTCTTATCTGGGTTTTGGATAGCCTTTTCAACTTGCCATGTTTTTCCACAGGTTCCCCAATAGGTTTTCCAAACGCAGATCCCCAATGTGGTGTTTCTTGTGGTGTGTTGTTTCCCTGCTCTGACTCGCATCAATATTTGAGTGTCTTGCCTTAATCATTAACGTTTTCTCAGGGATCTCTGCTTGTGTTTAATTTTGTTTCATTGCAACCTCTACCCAGACTTCTTGTTTGCTTTGACTCTCTCTGTTGTGTCAGGCATCTTTCTAAGGGCAGAGGTGTTGCCAGCCTGCTGTCCTTGCATTGGACCATTGCTTTGCGTTTGGTTTTAGCAGTTGCACTTGGCTGTCGCTGCTGCTCGTGGTGGTTGGTGCTGCTGCTCGTTGGGACAGCAGTGGTAAAGCAGCCCTGGATATTTAAGAGGCTCCGAAGTTCTTCCTTAGACTTGAAGGTGGAAACAACGAAAGGTTTAAAAGTCGGATTTAAAATACAGCTTGCATATTAAATTCACAAGCAAATACACAAAATGTTTTTTCAGCAACGTTGAGCTTTCTTTACTATTTCCTCAATACAGAGATAATTCAGGGCATAAGCCAGGAGTGTATTTAACAACCTTGCTTTCCATACGCTTTTAAAGTATATCAGTGGGGGGAGGGAGGGGAGAAGAAATCGTTTCAGAGACTGCCTCACCTTCATAAATTGCTGTGTGACACAAAGGGCTGAGCGCTCTCTTCCTGGCTCATTTATTTTGAAAACTTTGCTACTGAAACCAAACTTAATCAATGAGCTCTGTGTTGTCTCCAATAAGTTATGTGCTGGCTTTATTGATTGGGAAGGATTTAGAAAACCCAGGTGGGGTTTATAATGTCAGCAGTGTTTTGATTATGAAAAGCGTCGGAACCCTGGGACCCGGAACCAGGTGGTGGATGTCCTCCAGCCGCCAGTGACACGGCTGGGCTCCGTCCCTCCGGGGACACGGTTCATGCCCTGCACTTTAACTGTGGTGACTGGCTGCTATAGATGCACTTTTTGCTCATTAAAATGTTAAAAATCAAACTGCATGTAAAAAGATTTGTGAAAATATAAACTTGGGGATTGATCCAGAAAACTGGCAAGGGATACCCTGGAGAGAAGGGTTTCAGCTCCTGGGCAATTTACGCTTATCAGCTGCGAGCCCTGGCTGTTTTTTTGTTGTTGTTCTCTGCTTGGTTTTTGGTTTTCTTTTTAGGGGGGTTGTTTTAGTGACATTTTTTGTAGGTTTTTCTTAAAGAATATAGGCCTAGGGGAATAAAAGAAGAAAACACTCTATTGATACTACTGCTATCTTTCATGTCAGGTAAAAACAAAAGGGATTATAAGATGCTGCATGGAGGGGTTCTAGCTTTTATTTTGTTAATTTGTTGTTGTTGTTCGGGGTCTTAGAGAGATTTTTCTAGGACATAAGTAGCCGCCCGTCTAAAGACAACTTGTAGGAAGTTGTATGTTATGTAGGCAGTGCTAATCTTTCAAACTGAGCTGTACTTAAATGAAAAAAAGGACATTTTTATAGTAACAAGCTTGCAACTTGAGCAACAATTGAATAAGTATCCAGTAATTGTATTTCTTACATGCAAAAGATCAGCAGTTTTGCTAATTAAAACTTAATTCTGTATGTGATATATTTTAATAGTTAAAATTTAGAAAGAAGTCTGGTTAACCTGTACTAGTCTCAATTTTTCAGGTGTAAAACAAGACAGATAGATATTGGTATATAACAAGAGGCAAAATATGCCCAATAACATAAAAGCTACATAATAATATCACTGCAAAGCCTTTTGTTGAAAGGCAAGGCATTGTATAGTGGTATAAATTCAATATATTCCCTATTGAAATGAGAATTTCATTTTCTGTGTTTAGGAAGCCACAAATATTAAGAAACAATTGCAGAATAAGTTCTGAGTAATATATTTCATTATCCTACAATAACATGATGCTGATGAAATGGTAATGTGTTTTATCTTAAGTGTTTTTACGTGTAGTTACAGTAATTATTCAAATCCTCATCAAAATAATGAAGAGGATATGTTGTGCTACTTTGAGGTGACTGATGACTTATCTTTTTAACACTGCTTTTTTTTCAGAATTGCAGGTAGTGGCTACTTCGCTTCTTAATCAAATAGAAAAGTGCTGGTACTTTGAGGAGAACGTGGATTGATAAGGCAAATAAAAATATAGGCACTTCCTACTTTCCTGCAGTTATAATTTCAATTGTTTTAAAATTAGTTTTTTTTTTTTTCTATTTTATGTTTTGAGATTTCAGTAATGGGTAGAGGACAAGCATGGAATAATTGAAATTTGTCAAGGTGTAGTTTTTGTACAGAAGCAATTGACGCTGTGCAGGAGGCTGTTGATCCTTGTGGAAGTCAGTGAGGCTGCACAAGGGTGAACCCAATCACATTAATGAGGTCTTTACTATCAAGGCTTTGTTTTGTATCAAAATGCATATTTCTGCAGAGTTTACTCTGGAACCTGTATAGTTGTTTTGCAAGTTTCCTGCTGAATTTGAAAGGAGTATAGCTCATTCTTTACATGCCATTCTTCAATAGATTCTTTCTTGTACTTTAAAAACAGAAGGTTGTTAAATAATCTATCAATAAACTGTCAAGAAGTCAAAGTTTCCTTGTCTGTTTCTGCCTGAAATCTTAAGAACTTGCCACATTTTAGTTGTCAAAAAAACCTCCAAAGAAGAGTCTAGGAGCAGTTGAGCCTGAAACCATTGCTAAGGATGGGATGTGCTTGCTTGAATTATGTAGGAGGGACATGCTCTTGCAAGGGAGTCAATATGTTTTCTGCTTCATTGAATAGGTTATTAGATTGATGTAGTTTATTTGTTGAATGATGGCATTGGTTTTGGAAATAAATGAAGCGAGAATCATCAATTTAGTTATTGGTGATAATTTATTACTATTGGTCAGAAAAGCATTGAATTTATCAGGTTTGTCATTTAGTCAGGGTGATTTTCTTTCAGTTGAGAGCAGAAATACATTTTGTTTTGGGCCCTGAGATATTTCATTGTGAAGGTGAATGGACAATAATAGGCTGGTAGTAAAGGTCTGCAAACGGGGTTGACCTTTATGGTGGATTTTGCATTGCAGAATTCAAAATTTGAATATTATAGAATGATACAAGGTAAGCAGATTACTTCTGTCTCTGCACTCTACTATTTTGGTACTTGCGTATTTTTGCCTTTTTAATGCCTGTCTTTATTTAAAGTTGAAAATGATTTATTAATTAAAAACATTGATCATGTGTTTGGTTTTCACATCCATGCTCTTTATTTGAGATCATACAGAGGTTATATTTAAAAGTTTCTCTGTGTGTGGTGCTGATTTGCAACTTTTAGAAAACGGTTTGTACGTTAAACAATTTGTATTTATTTTAATACGCATTATTTTAATTGGTCTTTTAACGCTCAGATTTTCTTTCTAATAGCAGTAAGCAATGTTAAACATTCCTGCTATGAGACCTATTGGCTTTATCTTTTGTTATTTATCTTGCTGATGTTAGGAAGTATTCTCTAATCCCCCAGACCTCTGTTCCTAGGTAACAGGCAAAAGCTGTGCCAGCAGAAGTGGTCCTGCCAGGCCAAGCCCATGTGGTTTGGTGTTATTCACTATGATCCATATGGTCAGGGTAGAGAGTGTCCCCAGAGAGGTGTTAACACTCAACAACCCTACCTCCTCCTACCCTTTGGAGAATTGCTGGATGGCTCCTGCTGCCTGCCCATGTGTGAATCTTGATTAATTTTTCATTTTTAATGAAGTTTGATCATGTTTATTATTTCACATGATTGACTGCCTGGTACTCCTTCTATGTAATTGATAAAGCCCATATTTCTTCATCTGTCTCTTCTTTCTTCAGGGCAAAGTTGTGAAATTGTGTGATGTGGTTAATATTAGATTTATTGGTCCCATTAGATGTATAAATTATCTCTCTTTCTCTCCACAGGAAGTTCTACAGACTTTGACCAAGTTTTGTTTCCCCTTCTATGTCGACAGGTAGTGTTAGATTTTCAAACTTTACAAGAAAATAAGCTTGTCAATAAAACCACTGTAGAAAATAAAAACCATACTGTTCTTAATGTTCTGTCTGCTTGACTGTGATTTAAAGCACCTAAGTGCAAATTATAGTCTCAGAATCCCTTTTTCCTGGGGTTTTTATTGGCACCATCAAAAAAAAAAAGTTTTAACTTTGTGCTGTTCAGTGGCAGCAATAAAAGTGTGTTTTGTTTTACTTCTATGTAATATTTAGACATGAAAATGCTTGGATAGTAATTGTCAAATGTGCATATTAACATCAGAATTTTGTGTACATCTGTGTTGTATTTCTTAATTGCCAAAGGTTAGGCAGAATAATTAAATGCTTTACATTTAAAGGCCTCTGGATCTTGTTGGAATTCTGGTGCTTTTCTGGGGACTTCTTAATGCAGCTTCTACGTTTTGGAAAAATTGTAGAGTAAGTTCCAGTGGATATGACAAACTGTTGGAGAGTATTTAAAATTTACAATAGAAAATACCAGAACTTTTAAAGTTTTTGTTTGTTTGTTTTGTTTTTAGTTTTGGTTTTAAGTTATTTGTGGTGACTTCGTGGTGAGAAAAGGCCTTCAAATTTTGAAAGGTTGCACTCTGCTTGTGTCCTGGAGCAGCAGCATTCAAGTGGTTGGCATCAGTTGTCTTAGGTCAGCTAACACACTGGATGTGTTTGATAAAATTGACCTTAATTATGAGTAGATTGTTTAAAAAAAAAAAAAAAAAGTCTTGTTTCAGTGAAATTTATGATATTTACAGTAGAAATTGATTTTCTGTATAAATCAACATCCATTTATAATACTGCTTCTTGTATGAATCATTGTTCTCTTTTTTTTTACTTTCCCCCTCCTAGGCTAGCAGGTGTTTCTAAGTAATCTTGAAATGCTCTGTGCTAGCGCCTCTGAATTGTGGTGAAGTCTTACTAAGCTTCTCTGGAGATGGGAGTCCCCATCATAAAACCAGTACTACACTTTGTCCTCCCACGTCGTAATCTGGGGCTGGAGGAAGCTGAAAGCTTGAATGACTCACGCAGATGATGTGGTTGACTCAGATGACCTTCAGAAGCCACAGATTGTCCTGATAATTTGGAATCACTTTTTGCTGATCTTTTTTTCTTTCTTAGAGGAAGCGAGTGGAGAAGTAGATGTGTATATATTTTTCTTACATACGTGTTTAAGGTAGCTGCCTTTTTACTGGACACATTTTTGGTTACTGTGTGTAGTTTTATCGTACCTAGGTTTTTGTTGTACTTTTTTTTTTCAAGCAATATAATATAATATAAGCAGTGTCCAGTTCTAAATTTTCTTAGCTAAGTGTGAATGAAGTAGCACCTACTTATCTACTTAAAATATTTTAGTCTCTTAATATCACAATGAGAAGATATTTCAAAGCGTATCCCCCCCCCCTTCCTCCAGTGGGTTTTTGCAAAAATACTTTGGTTAATGTTGGCATAAGAAATAACATCTTTAGACAGAATAGTGACTGGATAGGTTACCTTATGCTAGGAAGAGCTGACAACTGAAACTTGAGCAAGACCTGCTCATCAGCATATCTGTTTTCTGCAAATCACATAAAGGCAAGAATCTTAGGTTTGCTTGCTTGGGAGGAACTTACCAAGTGGTCGCAAGTGTTTAATAAACAAGCCTCTCCCTGTGCAAGTGAAGCATGTTTTTTCCCCATTCCATAATTGTCAGCTAGAATGCTTTTCTCGCATGCAGTCTGCTCTCAACCTTGTTAAAATTAAGCATATAATCCCCTTCTAAAACACCATACTAAAATCACCATAGTAACATTACATCCAAGCTTTACAGATAAAACACAACACCAGTAAAGGATTTCTGGGTGTACCCTAGTAGCTCAGTGAGCTTTATGGAAATGGTTGTTCTGTTGACATTTAGAATTTAGTAGGATGATAGTACTTATGCTGTCTAATTCTCAGACTGCTGAAATGCTATTAAATGTCTTTCTTTTTGTTCATCTGTGAATATATGGAGCACTTCTCAGTCTTCATCACTGCGTCTTTTTCCTTCCCTGTTTGGAACCCAGTGAAAGTTTCTGCTTTCTGAGCTGGTCAGAGCCATCTGTCTGGTCTGGATCTAACTTTTCTTTCTGAAAGTCTGTTTTCCTTTGTTTTCTTTAGGTGTTTGCTTGTAGGGCTCATAACTGTGATAGTTAAGTGGCCTCAAATTTAATGTTTTTATTGTTGGTAGGATTGACTAGTAAAGATGCACTTGTAAGTTCTAGTCATATTTTTCAGTTCTCACTGGAAACACAACCAGAAATAAGTGTTAAATTCATATCTTTATGAGGTCTCAAATCTAAAATTGGAATGAAGAGTCCTCTAATAACTATATTAGTCAAAACTTTGCCACTGAATGTCAACATTTTTGTTAAATACTGTAATTGCAAATTACTGTAAAATTACATCTCTACAAACTAGAAGGTGAATTGGGCTTGGTTTATATGGAATCTACTATCACCGTACACGAGCATTTGATTAACTTGAGAAAAACAGTGGTAATACCTTAAGAATGTATTTCATTTTATTAATAAATAGCATTCAAAGTGTTGTGCTTTAAATGTAAAGCATGGTATTTTGTTCTGACCGTTTTGAGCATCACTTAACTGAAATTTCCAATTCAGCCAGATTTTACTCTAGTGATACTTTCCACTGTGCTGTGAGTGGGGGCCAACATCCACAACACTATTAGTTCATTTGTGCTGTTCTTGAAGAGCCATTAGGATCTTACAGAGAGGCAAACAACCCTTAATTTTTAAAAATTATATAAAAGTCTTACAAAAGTCTTACAGTCATAGTTGTCTTTAGCACAGTATACTTCTGATTCTAGTTTGTACTTCTGATTCTAGTTTATCTTTTCCTCCTTTGCACAGTATTCATTTCTTTCCTTTAACTGGTTGCTAGCTGCTAGAGTAAAGGAGAACCATCTGGCATGGTTCAGGTTGATGAACACCTTGTAATGATGTATGTATGTGGCACGCTTACAAAATTGGTAGATGGATTCAACAAGGCTTCAACAAGTTGATATCCAGGTGTTGAACAAGTATGTTATTAAACATTTTCTTGCTCTTTGAGTAAACAAATTTTCAAATGAAGAGTAATAACTATTTTGTGTTATATGAGAGAACATGGCTTTGGTTCATACAGTGTGTCCTGCTTTGAAGTTGGTAGTCATATCCTTTTTCATTTAAAGATAAATGCATTTTTTATTATCCAACCATGCTTAAAAAATAACATCCTTCCCAAACCAAACCATTTGCAAGTTTCTAGAGGGTGTATACTCTAAGTTTAATTTTTCAAAACCAACCAACCAAACAAAAAAAAAAATCACAAAATACACTTGCAGACAAATAAACCAAAACCAAAACAACAAAACGAACAAACAAAACAAACAAAACCACCAAAACAACTCTTCTGTTGAAGGAGGAAATGTTATAGGTTCAATAACTTAGATTAGATACTTTTGACGTGGAGTTAGCTCAGCATTAAGTTTTTCCTTTTTATTCTCTTTATTTTCAGCTATGCAGTTAGCCAAGTTGGACAGAACTTTACATTTGTCCTTACAGACATTGACAGCAAACAGAGGTTTGGATTCTGTCGCTTATCTTCTGGAGCCAAGAGCTGCTTCTGTATCTTAAGGTAAGTCTATGGTTTAGCTTTTGGCTGACTCTGGGAAACAGTGTTTGACTTTGTGTTGTTACACTGCAATTATGATTTCCAGCTGTTTGAAATTATTTTCCTATCTGGTCCTCGAAGTCACTGCTCTTCTGCAGAAGTGATGCGAGATATCTTGCACTTTGAGTTCCTCTATAGATAACTGTATTTGTTTGTAGTCAGTATTCTTGAATTAACAATGTGGTTAAAAAAAAAATAAAAAAATTTTAAAAAATGAATATCTGCAGTAATTTGTTACGACATTGCATAACTGTAGCTGTTATCTTTAGCTGTCACAACTGACCTTGTTAAGGCATTTTGTGGATATTTGTATATGCAAACTTTATTAACAAAGCATCTGTTGGTAGCTGGGGGAATGTCCTCCGAGCTGATGCTGTCCACATCCTAAAAGTTTGTGTGTATGAGCTTTACCCTGTCCTGTTGAGGGTTTTGTGGAGTTTGTCATATACAGATGGCTGGTGGAAGTTGGAAACAATGCGTTTCACATAGAACAGGCAAAGATGCTGTCAGAATGTTTCTGATGACCTCCTATGGAGGAAGTTGTTGAAATACAGCCTGTGATTTTCTATTTACATTTGTTGCAAGAAACGATGCAAGCAAAATCGGGTTTCATATCTACCAATATATCAGTTCCATTAAGAACTTTTATGGAAATAAAGGTTTCTACATGACGTCTTGCCTATTACTATCATTTTATTATGTATTATATTATTTAAACAAATTTAACAGTGGTCTGCCTTCTGTTTTTCAAGTTCATAAGAAATTGGAAGTTTTGGACCAGTGACCTAGGTAAAGGTAGTTGAGATCTAACTTATAAACTAGGTGACTGGACAGTGTCTCCAAGCAATCCCAAATGAGGACAATTTCCTCTTAGCGACTGTAGCCATCTGTCTCAGTTGTCTCTGGTTTGCTCTTCATGGGAGGGAATCCAGTGTATGAACAAGAACAACTTGTCTTTGGCCTGCAAGTACTGTGCGTTGCAAATGGCGGAGTGGCATCTTCTGCATATGTTTTATTGAAAATTATCCCTCTGGAGAGTTTCGGGGATAATGTTGCAAAATATAACAAGCTATCAAGTATGAGGACACTTCTCCCTTGATTGAGTTACATACAGCAATGCCATGGAATTGATTTTGGATTGATGTACGTAGTTTATGGTGAGTACGTCAGTGCCATTTGTGTTTGCAGTAGATAGGCAAAGATATCAACTGTTCGTTGTCAGCACTGCACTGACAGCAGGGACAGGGACCTGCTAACCAGGCGGTCATTGAAGAAGTCTAATATTTGGAGAAATTAGTGTTAAACCTACCAGAATTACTAATTAATTGTGTGGGAGGCAGGATGACAGGAGTTGTATCAGTATCGTCAGTCTGTCTTTTCCCTAGCAGAGATTTCAACTACTAGTAGCGGTGGCAATCCAGCAGTACGGACCACATCCTGAAGATTGGAAGGTATTTCCGTAGCTGCTTCAGTGTATTTGGGGAGCTGATTCACTGTCAGGTGTGAAGTGTCTGGTTACATAAAGTAACTTTTGCTGATTAATGACAAATCAAAGGGGAGACACCATTTAAAAAATAAATCTGAATGATCAGTATGAGTCCCTTCTTGATCTCTCCTGGATAAGAGTACTTTGCTGTCAGCTCCCTTATGTTAAGTGAATGCCAAGAAGAAATGGAGGAGTTATGTTGTAGTTAAATGCCTTCTGCTTCAATTCATAACCAAAATGGCAAAAAAAAAACACCCCACACAGTGCAGTTAGAGCAGTGGATGAATTGGGTCTCTTAGCTTCATCTCTGTTTCCTCTTTCTTTTGCTTCCTCTACTTTCAGCTTCCCTGCCTGCTTCAGATAAGTTAATTTTAAGAACTTGCTGGCTAGATTGCTTAAATTTTGTCCCACAAAACTTTCTGAGCTAAAAGTATTAAATTGCCTCAATGTACTTACTGGAGATTGCTGGCAGCATTCTCTGATATTTGTACATGCTACGTCTCCACTGGATACTTGGTGGAAAAAGGACGGCAGCAAGCTTCAAGTATTCCTTGTTATGCTCAGCAACAATATAAGAAGTAAGCGATACTGGTTGTCATCAGAGATAATATATGTTTATCAGCCAAATGTTTTATGGGTCTGGCCATGGTGAGAGGGTTTGGAGGTGGAAAATCACTGCAAGTTTTGGTTCGTCATTGAATAGGAAAAGGAAATTCTTTTCACTCAGCCTGTGCTTTAAAAATTTCAGCAGAGTTCTGGAAGCAGTTGGAAAGCTGAGATGATCCTCAGAATGCCAGAAGTCAGGGTCTGCACCTTGAGATTTAAAGTGATCCGGAGACTTTTTCATGGGGATGCAAAGGAGCTCAATAGCAGTACAGTTATCCACGTGGATGTACCTTTTGTGGCTAGCAGAATTCTGCTTTACAGAATAAGTCTTGTGGCTATTTTAACCAGTACTGTTTAGAAATCTGCTTTCAAGTTAGCTTTCATAATTGTTACAAGAAATGGCAACTTAATTTTTCATACTATTTATATACTTCCGTAATTAGTTTTGTTCCTGCTGTGGATACCACACAAATTTATGGAAATCTTTGATTGGTAAATTAAAAACTGCATTGTCTAAGTGTTCTAGGATTTTCTTTTATTGCAGAACCAACGACTCTGTCTCTTGTATTCCCTTTCCTTTTTTCCTCACTTGATTTCTAGCTAATCACAAAACTGCAGTGATCAAATAATGCATGTAACACCGAGTTGTAGAGCTCTCTTATATAGAGCTCTCTGTAGTATAGGATCTTACTTTCTGCATTTCAAACAGCAGAGGGCGGACAAAAGCACAGAACAATTGTCACAGATGGTTTGGTGTGGTAGGGTTTTGTTTTTTGAGGTTCTAAACAGGGAAGTGCCTTAAAAAAGCAAAACCACAAGATCATCTGCCACACTTCAAAATCTGGTTAACTTGGTGTTCTGTACTACCTTTTCAATGCGATACCTTGCAAAACTTAAGACGTATTTTAAGATCTTTTCCTTTCTAAATGATGAATGCATAGAAAGTTGAGAGCTAGTGTCCAAGTTTGTCAAATTCGGAGTTATAATTTGGTGATTTTAATATCATAAGAAAATTTCAGTACCCAAAGATTTTTTTCTTTCTAAGATGTCCTTTAAGGGCTCCAGGATTTTGGCTCAAATAAAACTTCTTGGATATGCATTAAGATGCTGAAACTTTTTTTTTGTTTTTGGAGGTTTGTTTTACGCTAACTTTCACATCAGATTTGGAATAGGCTTTTGAGGATGAACAATATCCATAGTTCTGAGTTTATTGAAGAGATGTAGTATTCTATTAAAAAAATAAAAAAAACAATAGCAAGCGTGAAGATGTTACCAAGCTGTTGTTTCACATCATGTTCTGAGATATCTTCTTCAACCCCTTAATCAGGCATATCCTATGCTTTTGGTCTGGAATTTGTTTGCTCTTGCTTCTCGTCTCTTCTAAGTTTTATGTGTATGTAGATGCAATGTTCTTTCATTAGGGTGAAAGAGTCTTGATGGTCTCAGAGATGTACAGAATTTGTTCCTTATTGCTATTTCCTACTAATTGCAGTGTACTGAAAGATGACAAACATACTAATCTACCGGTATGATCTCAGGGATAAGAAATAAAATAGCCTAATTTTCTTTCTGCTTTCTTATATTCTTGAAGTGTACAAATACTTTCTGATTCTTAAAAATTTGCATGTTGAGGCTCTTAATTTTAATTTACTCATTGCTTTAATGTTAATCTTCTCTTACTAGCTTATTCATCTTTTCAAATGTCTATCAACCCTAGGTGTACTAAAATTCTGCTGAAGCTGGCCTGTTAGTTATGTCAGGGATGCTGGTGTTCAGTGGCTCAGCCACTTCGTCTCTTCAGCTAACCCCTGTGATCTAGAACTCTAACAGCACAAACATTGATGGATTTAAAATTCTTCTGATGGGAAAGTAATATAGAAAACAAATTGTATTAGCATCAGTAAGTGTACCAAAAGTAGTGGAGCGCTTTATTTTACAGTCTGGTTTCTTGAAGGCTACGTTGAGAAACTTTTGTTTATGGTCTGCTCGTAGAGGGGACAGCTAAAAACCTCATACCTGAGATTACTTTGCCTTAGTACATTTCATAATGGCAATGTTGAGTGTGTGCTAGCTATTTAAGTGTATGAAGTAGTTTAAACATGTCAGTGTAATCATTTCAGTTTATGTAGTAATGGAATGATGACTTGGATAGCTCCATTTTTTTCACATAGATAAAAACCACACGTATGTTCACCAAGCTGAGCTTCATATTAAACATGTACTTCTCTTATTGGAAATGTGTATTTGAGGGTTAAAAAAAAATAGTTTAGCTAAGAAATAATATTTTCATATTGTATTAACTGAACTTTTGTAGTAAGTAGGTTTAAGGCTGAATATAGTAATTTTATTCTAAACCATTCAGCAGAATAATTTTGAAGTGAGGTCCTTGCTGTTGCTTACTCTGCTGTACGCTCCCTTATTTTTCAGTTTATTTTCTAAGGCCAATAACATGCAAAACTGAATTTAAAATACTCTGAAATGAAAAAGTGTTTAAAAAACAACACCCACCCCACCACCAACACTTCTACAGTACAAAATAACAATCATAATAAAACTGGTTTTAATATTTTTGAAGACGTGTACCGGGTTGTGTAAAAGACTAAATTGTTAATCCAGTCTGGACTATTGGTATGGTACAGTATCAAAATCTCTAAATTGTTTTATGCGCAATTCTTCACTGGTTGTGTTTAAATATATTTTCCAGGATGTCACTAAGCTTTTAAAACTTTACGGTTTATTAGTTCTTAAATTTTAAAGCTGGGCAGGATGTCCATCGGAGTTTTCCATTTCTGAAGAAGTCAAACCCAGAAAAGCTGGGGCAATGGGAAGTCAGTGTACTTGTCCATCTATGCAGATGAATACGTTGCCTTGTTAATGGTAATTTCTCCACAGGCATGATTTTGGTCAATCCTGTACTTAATTTGAAATACTTATTTTTTCCAGATAATATAAAAACAGCTTTGGGAGGTGATAGGTAAATGGTGCCAGACCATAATAATGTCAGTTAATGACTTTTGTCTAGCTTCAAGTTTTGTTAAAGTGAAAAATAAGAAAACTTTGCATAGATTTGCTTTGGTTCACCAACTTACTGGGCGATAACCATGTGGAACTCTGATTTAAATTTTACTTAATTTGAAGTTTTCAGTGGGTATTCAGCTTTTGTACCCAAAATGAAAATCATTCTTCTGAAGTGAAATGCAGAAACGTTTGTGTGGAAATCCCTTTCGGCCAAAATAGCTAAGCTCTGCACCACTCTTTTTCTAAGATAAAAAGAAATGAATCTATAATAGTTTGTGACAGATGGCAGAAAATGTAACTAACTGAATGTGATTCTGTATGGAGTTATTTGAGGTTTTTGGTGTGATTTGTTGTGAGTTCCTCTCCTCCCCCCTTCCCTTTCCTTTGATTGCAGTCTTTGTCCATTTATTCTTAGGATAGAATAAGATTTCTGAGCAGGGGCCTCTCTTGTGGTGCAAAGTGAGAATTGTTTTTAATTGAGCAGAAACATGTGGAAGGATCAGGAATATCTCAAGGGATTACAGAAAAATTCCAAATTTGTACTACTTACAGCTTGTGTTTAGAGCAGGGTCTGCTGGGAATAAATGTTAGTTAGTGTGACCTGTGACCTTAAAAACTGTTGACATGGATTTCAGCCAGAAACTAGCCACAGAACTCCTTTGTTAAGCTCATTCATAGCTCCTTGAAAACTCTAGTCAGTGAAAGTTGCCAGCTCAAATCTAAGGAAAGCAGAGCTCTTTTTTTCTCTCTCCCCCCCCTTTTTTTTTCTTCCCATGCTTTGGAAACAGTGGACGCCCCTTAACCAGCAAGACTTCTTTAATAGGACTGCATCGCCTAAACTTGATTGGAATTGACAGCTTCCTGGCTCAAGCTTGCCAACTGGCAGGGCATTGATGCATAGGGGACAAACAGCTTTAAGGGCCTGGATACTACTGTTTGTGTATGTGCCTCCAAAGTGTAACACACTTCTGTTGTGATACCTTCTAATCTAAAGAAAAAATATCCCAAACCCATTACACTGCTTTTATTTCCATGTCTTCTTCAATTGTTTTCGGGGAAAGGAATTGAAGATTTTGTGTTTTTGTTTTAAAAGAATTGTCATGTTGTCTTCTAGAACTCTCTCTTTCCGCTGATCTGGCCAGAAGCTACAGGAAAATATTTACGCTTGAGGGGGAAAAAAATGACACTTTGATATTTAGAATTTTGACTGTGGTTTACACTGTCTTTTTATTTATTTTTTTCTTTTTTAATGGCTGTATCATACTTAAAAAATCGTATTTACCCCAATATAAAATGGTTGAATTTACGAATCCTCCTCCTTGTGCATTCACTTCTTTTATAGGTTTTTCCACTTAGTGGATTTTGTGTGCTCAGCTGATTCTGTAATACGATTCATTATCTGGTCTGCATGAAGGCTCACTTGATTTAAATTATATTTTGGAAGTAGATTGTACTTTCACAACAATAAGTTATGTTGCTGCTACGTATACGTAATGATAGAATAGGTACAAAATGGAATGTAGAAAAGAGAATACAAATTTTGCTTAATTGAGAGTTAAATAAAAGTATGCAAAAAGAATTATCTTCATGAAGAATCATGGAGCAGATAGCAGGTAAACTAGGGTTAAAGATCCTTAACTGATCTACAAGGAAACTTTGTGCCATTTCTCTACAGTAGGGTAAAATCCCATTAATTCAATATCATGCACTTTTAAAACACCCAAATATTGCAATTTTGATTCAGGTATTTCTTTAAGGCTTGATTGTAAAAGCGCACACTTTGTAAGGTTGATGCATCATCTGGAATAGCTTTTGTGGAGTTTTGCTTTTTAAAGGAAAAAATAGGTGCAAGTGTGAATCAACTTCATTTCTCCCAAGGACAGGGCAACGTTAGCCATTAATAGTCGTATTGTTTTCTGGGGATGGAGAAGTGGGGGAGTGGAAGAAACTGGAAAGTGCTCTGCCCCTGTAGACCTCCTCTTCCACTGAAGGCATGAGATTCTGGCCCTCTTAGTTTTTACCATCCTCTTTGAATTCTTGTGCTGCAGCCTGAGTCTTTGTCTCCTCAGGGGGCTGGACTTCCTACTGAACTCATTTCTGATCAGCTGAAACAATTTGAGTATTACTGGATTCCACCCACCTCCCAGAGCTGACTTTGCCGCCTTCCTGTGTGTGCCAGAGAGCATTTTGTTCGTGGTGCTGAGTCAGGCTGCAGTAATTCAGCTCAGCAAATGCTTGAGACTATCGAAATTCTTTACTAACCTATGGAAATTACTGGATATGCTAGAGCGGTTGTTTTTGTTGTGGTTCTGAAATGTTCTATAGCTTTTGTGAAGCGATATTCACATGTGAATAAGGATGGGCATCCCATTCTCACATTATCTGGAAGAAAGTTTGGAACATTAGAAATGTACATATCTGGAATGCATGCTTTGACCTATTGTTAATAGGAATTTTCTTCTGTGGAGTATACAGACCATCACAATAATAACTAACAATTTCATGTTTTTCGCAGAAGTAGGAAGGGTGATCACTAGATTTCTTCTTGTTAACTGAAAATTCTTACCTGAGTCACAGTTTCTTTGTCATTTCTCCTTTGCATGCATACAAGTAGATTAATAGGAAGTCTATTTTGTATCTGGTAAGAAAGTAGTTAGTCTTTTTATTTATTTAATGCTCAGCAGGAAAAAAACCCTGCTGTCTAGCTGTGTGCTGCTTTGAGGGAGGTACAACCCTGAACCATTGTTTAAGCTTTTGTTGTTTTCCCACTTGTGGGTTTTTCGTTTGTTTTTTGCCTGGTTACTATTCACAAGCATTGATTTCAACAAGAAAAGATTGCTGTTATTTGTTCTTTTTTTTTTTTTTTCTCTCCCCTTCAAGTCTTACCATTGGTATGTGTAGGCAACTCAAACTGTATTTTGAGAATCTTGGAATGAACTGGAAGATGGAAAAGGGATCTAGCGTGGAGAGCAACATGGCACCAGGACTGCTGAGTTCTGTATCCAGTGCTAACTTGGGACAGTACCTTATGTAGCTGTGTTCAGACCTTTTTTAGGGGAAAGAAGTCCCAGTCCTCAGCAATCACAAAGTTGTCTGTCCACTGAAAAAGTACTGTGCAATTGCAGAAAGCAGTTGCTTTTGTTTAAGGCTAAACAGATCCTTGTGTTCAAATGTGATTTAGAACAGGACATGGAAACGAGTTTATGGGTTCTCTGCCATTAAATATCTGTGCCTTGTCAGGCAGATGTCACTTGCCTATTGTTAGATATACAATGCTGCATTGGCCTAACTTTTATTAATAATCTGTGTTTTCAGTACTTTGCTTTTTTGTTTATTCAACAATGTTCATACTTCATTACGTTAAATGTAATAACTTTTGGAAGGTTGAAATGTAAATGTTCCAGATAAATTATCAATACACATTTAGAGGTCCTTACACTTTTCTTTGCAATCCTGAAACACCAAGGTAATCGTGTAAACACCATTTTGAATTAGCAGACACTTTGCAAAAGCAAATTGTACCTCCCAGTGTTCTTTTGTCCTTTTTCAAGTGCACAGTAATTTCTGATTGTTCGGTGTCCTGAAGCAGCAGATTAGTATCATCGGTAAGTTCACGAATGGGCAATAAGCATTTAGGATTGTCTAATTTCCATTTGGCTATATGGAAATGCCAAGATGTTGTCAAACAAACAAGAAGATCCCTGTATTGAGAACATGGTGCAGAGGAAGGTAACAATTAAGTGAAGTTACTGGGGAAGTGAAATTCTCCCACTGTGGCTTTTCTGGACACTGGATGAGAGCTGCAAATAGAAGGAATGTAATAGAAAGGATTGTCTTCATGTTTCTTTTGGCATCTTACTTCTCTTTCAATTGGGTAAAACAGATTTTACAGCATAGTATGTTGCAGGAGGTGAGAAAAGTCAAGACATTATAAATATTAAGATGCTCAGCCAGTCTGTACGGAAGTAAATTTGGTGATTTCATCTTCTTGATTGTCAAGAGGTCTAGAGCAACCTGCACCATGAATGACAGCTGTGAAGAACAATAATCTCACCGAAAGGGGCTCTGATAGCCACCTCTGACAGGTTGCCGTGTCTGGTGCTGCTTTTGCTGACAATCTAGATTGTGAAATACCCGTTCCAGTAAAAGCTGTGACTCTGCTTAGCATCAGTTTACTTAACCGGGAATGAACTGTAGACGGGAGAGAAATAAGCTACGTCTGAAGTGCAAGCAGTAAAGTCAGGGTTTATTATTGAGTTGGTAGAAAAGGTTTAAGAGGAATGTGGATTTTCTCCTTGTGTACAGTTATTAGATAGAAAGAACATTTGACATCATTTAGAGTAGTTGCAATGAATGTGCAGTCTCATGACCATTACCTTCAGTACTTTTATTCTGGTAAGCCGAGTAAAATATGTTTGGTGTCCTTTGTCTTGGTATGATTAGGTTACACTTAGTTCATTGCAACCTGTGTGAGATTAGTGCTTTTAGTGATCTCCTAGTGATTTATGATTTTTAAAAAAAAGTTTATGTATAATCCACTTTTTTGAAAGGAGAGGTAGAGAACTGATAATGAAACTAGATCTGCCTACAAGAGAGGAAGATATTTTTTTTGCTGGTTTGAATGTTGTAATTACAAGTCCAGGCTGCAAGCAGTGACTGTAGATAACCCCAGAGCAGTGAGATCCTTTGGCTTTATTTATTTTTTGACTTATTTTATTTTTTATATATATATATATGTGTGTGTTTGTGTGTATAAATAAATCTTTAGCCTGATTCCTTTCCTTCGCCTTTTTGCTATTAGGTTTCTGTATGGACACGGAAAAATATCACTGTCTAATTAAATAAGAAAAAAAGTCCAGTCTTTATTTTGTAAGGATTTACTGTAGTTGTACGTTGAATGAAATGATAATAAGGAAAAATCAATGTTTTGCTTCCATATGTATCTGTATGATACTTTTAAGCCTTCCAAAAAGATGTTTGATAATGGCTGCAAATGATACGAAACACTTTTTGGACAGTGTGTTTGGTCTTTGTGCTATATCGACCCTGGAATCCCTGTACTTCTTAAAACGCTTCAGAGATGAAAGAAAATAGCAAACTGATTCTATTACACGTTGGCAAAGGCCACAAAAAGTACATGTATAAATCATGAGAAATTGGATCCCTCTGATTCAACAGTACAACAAAATTGTACCTAATAAAAATGTTGTTATTGAGCCTCTGTCTGCCTTCTTCATGGATTTTTTTTTTACATTTTCTTTTAGCGGTGGATTCAACACATACCTTCAATGTAAGAGTTGAAGATGCAGACATTTCTTGGTTCCTTTTCACTTTCCTCATAGAGAAAAGAGGAGAGCAAGACTTGGAGCTAAAGTCTGACCTGCTTTCATGGAAATTGCACGCTATAGCTATAGCAAAACTGTTAGACTTCCTCTTCTGTTTTTGAGAGGAAATTGATCTAAAGTGGCATAGAAAATGAGAGAACTCCATGAATATAGTGTGTAGGGTTGGAATGGGTCTCCAGTTGTTGCAGGCATTTTACTTTAACTTGACGTATTTATAAAACAGTTTACATCTTAAAAGTTCAGGGTTTTTACTCCCACTGATCTGCTTAAGCAGACACTGGCTTTTATTTTCAGTTACTTGTCAGAATCTGTACGGAAAAGTGATGAACCTAGTAAAAAGAGAGCTTGACATCAATTAAATTTAGCTATCTGCTTTGTGTTTCTGTTCTGATACTGTTTCCAGTGTAGTTTTTCTAAACTTCCTGTAGTTTTTTCCTTATTGTCCTAACAAGTTTTACAAGATAGAGATGAGCTATTTTAAAATAAAGTTTCAAGAGGAATAAAGTTTTATTATCTGCTCATTTGCTGCCTTTCATTTTCATTTCTCTCATTAAACCTTTCCCAGACTCTCTTTTTTAGAGTCTGTAAGAGAGCCTGTAAGGCTGCTTTAATGTCTCTTTTTGTTCTAGTGTCTTTAAGTTTTGAAGTGTCTCCAGAGTTATATTAGCTTTCTGAAATGATATTATCTGCAATATGAATAAACTACACTTACTAAAACAGTCTTAAACAAAGAAGAGCATTTGATTATGCATTTTTTTTCTGTCCCCCAAAAATCTGTCATTAAAAAACTTCAATAGAAGCTTATTCCTTGTTTTTCATGGTTTACCATGATTTTTCATCACCTCTTATAGATGTGATTATTAATGCTCATTCAAAATTAATATGGTTTTTTTTCCATTTTTTCCATTCCCATTATAGCAAAATGGAAAAAAAAATATGTATTTTATAAGAATGTGCAGTCATCTATGTATATGTGCACAATATATGCAAGCTGTATATAAATATTTTGTCTGTAAGCATCTGTCTAAAGAGGAGTGTCACAAACCAAGAGAAGTCTTAAAGAATCCTGTTGATTCTACATGTGGATTGTGTTTTCTTTTTTATTAATACGTGTAAAGTGTGTGCAGTATTTCATCTTCATTGTCTCTTTTCTTTGAAATTGTATGCAACATCCTAGTAGTAGCTATAGAAATGCATTTTGTTGGTTTGAGTTTTAAGACCAACATTGAAAGGAGTTGATTCCACTGCATTCCTAAATAATTCTTATTTTCAACTAGATTTAGTAGTAAATAGCAAGTCAATAGGGAATTTATAAAATGATACTGAGTGAAAAGCTTTGGAGTTTTGATTATGGTGTCAATAGATCTGTTAAAAGCTTTGCAAGCTGAGCCTGAAACTTTAAAGCATTATCAAATTGGTTTAAATATTTTTTTTGAAACTTAAATATGGTAGAACCTTGCTAATCCACCCACCTCATAATCACAGACAAAAATGGCAAGCTCCATGTATGTCTCGACAGAAACAAACAGGTTTCATATTAGTAGGCATCATTAGTCTTAAATATACTATAGTATGCTTACTATGTTATAAATCCATCAGAAATAATGTATTTTCTTTTCCCAGGCTTTTTGAGTCTTTTTGTTTTATTTTTATGTACATTTCAAAAATGTTATTGATTTGCACTGGTTGCAAATCGTGGTTGCAAATGATGTGATGCTGCCGTGTGTGATACTAACGGCAATAAGAAAAAGATTAAAGAAGACAGAAAACGCTACAAGTGCTGAACTCCGGATTTTTCTGTAATAACAAATACTCTGAAAGAGCTCAGGGTCTTCCTAGGTAAAAGAAGGACACTGGATATATTACTTCTCAATGAATTTAGAGAAGCCAAGAATGAAAAGACTGGATCTCTTCTGCCGTGGCATGCACACCTTTATTCCTCTTTCCCGTTCAGTGGGGGACCCGTGCCTTGTGGTTGAACAGGGCATGTGGAGTCTTTGCTGCAGATGCTTAATGCATGTGATCAGCTGCTGCTGGTGTTTGAAATAGAAGTTTCCCCTATTTCTATCAATTTTTCAGTTACCTTCCACTGGAAACAGCTATGATTTATACCCATCTATCAGGTTTGAGATTTGATTTTTATTGCAAGAAAAAAATTGCTATAAAATAGTATGAAATGTTTAATGCCAACCAGCCTGCCTGCCACCCCCACCCCCAGCCCGTCCCTTATGAAAAGCCATACGTGGTCTGGTCCAGTTGGGGCAGATGCTGAAAGAGTAGCATCTGGGAAAAAATGTTGAAAGCGTAAGGCCTAAGTTGTTTAGTATTAGGAAAATGCCCCCCCCCCCCTTTCTTTTAATCTTCGCTGAGCTACCTGGACAAACTGGACCTGCTGACCGATAATCAAATACATGAGCTGCACAACAGATGAGGTGTCTCCTGGGAAATACATATCTTAGAAATAAGCATTAAAAGTAAGTTTTCCAGTCATCAACTCTTAAGTCCCTTCTTGTAAATGGGAGGTTGCAAAGAATATACTAAGAATACTTTATTCGGCTGGTGTTTAGCCATTAGTTACTGTTCTTAGTGTTTGATGTGTTGGAGAAAAAATGTTTCAGTGTAGTTTTTCCTTGTATATGTGTATATATACATCGTTATTCTTAGTTGAAAGTTTAGATGTTATCCTTTAACGTTGGTGCTTATTTCTCTACGTGTTGATTTTGGTAACGTGTCCAAGCTGTGCATTCACATTAATTTTGTAGAGGGATAAAATCATACCACTTCTGAAGTTGGTAGCAGCCAGAAAGTACAGGGAGTTGTTTACAAAAGAGTCCCATCGATTCTCCTTTTCTGTGGAAGCATTCAAGCAGCAAGACCTGCACAGTCTGTTTGGCACAGTAGCTGCTCTCAGCTGGCCCTGTGCCCTCCTGCTGTTAGTCAGGGCAAAGGATGTGCCAGATCTCAGATTGTAACGGAGCAGAGCCTGCTTGCAAATCTGCTTGTAGTTAGCCTGGGGCCTTTTGGCAGCAGACTACAGCCGAATGATTTAGTTGCAATCCTTTTTCCTTAATATTTTCCATCTGGCCAACAATGACCTATAAAGGCAGACACAAAACAGAGTTTGAATTATGAGGAGCGTAATAGTAAAATGCTTCCAAATCTCACTCTAGAACCTGCACCGACGGGTCGCTGCTGTTACGGTGCCAAAGGAAGCTTGTTCTGCAGCGCTATTGCAACAAAGCTCTTTAGAAAAAAAGCATCGTAGTTCTGAAGTTCAAAGTTCTGCAATACCGAAACATGCATTTTAGTTGAACTCATGACATGTTTCACTGCTTCGTACTTCTGCCTTTCCGTTGATCCTGGGTGGGAAGCAGAGCGCTCTCAGCGCAGGCTCCCCCGCGTGTCTCTCCCGCAGGCGCTGCCCGGCTCTGTGCTGCCAGGAGCCACGTGGGAGCGAGGGGGTAGGGAGAACAGGGAAGGAACCTAAGGATGGAAATGCTTTAGGCAGGCAGCAACAGGTTTGATGATAATACAGAGGTGATGTGTCCCAAGCTCCCAAATCTACAGGAGTGGGTTAATGCTCTCCAGAATGAGCTACTGCCACATCCGTGCTATTTGTCAGGTTTTCCGGCTCTGGTCAAAGCAGATGTCTTGTTGTGACTGCAGTTAAACTAAATGCATGCAGTCCTCTGCATTTTTAAAGTTTGTATCCTGTAAGAAAATTTGTGAACTTGTCTGTACAGCTCTAGAAGTTAGAGCAGTCCTGGCACTGCGAGCTTTTTGGTGTGCAGAGCTTACCGCCTTCACCTAGGCGTGCGTGGGGTGCGAGGGATTCAGGCTCTCCAAAGGGGGCAGGAAGTCGTGAACCCTGTTGGTCATAGTCTTTACGGGAAAACTAGAAATGGGTTAACCTAGGACAAGGCTCCAGAACATGATTCACACTCATGCTACAAGCCGAAGAGGCCAGATCCTCAGAAGGTGCATGTTTCACCTCGTTGGTTGTAATGAGACCTACTTTGGATCTAGGTGATCATTCAAAGTTAAAGGTGTTACTAGTTGGTCTTGCCTGTGGAGTCCGAAATGCAAGCAGGGCAATACTAATATAACTGTCTTTTAGTGAATTTAAAGAATAACGAAGGTGCGTCAAAGGAAGTTTTTAGCCTTGATTGCAAGTCAAAACACTTTTGTAAAATATCAGTGAGAAGGATCACAACAAAAAATGTCAAGTGTTAATAATATAATGTATTGCTACCAGTGGAATTAGATAAAGCTAAGAATACTGCATTCTAGCCCAGCTAGTTCACTGGTCTTGCCTACTGACCAGAAACCAATTTTACTTAATTAATTAGTGCTTCATGTCACACCTCCTTTAGTTGCTGAACAACTGTAACAGAAGTAATTAAATCATGTCACTCTTTATTACCTTTGGCCCTGGCTGACTGGCTTGGAAGCTTCCCTTGTAGTGCTTACACAAAACGAATTGGTGCATCACCTTGGGGAAAGCCCAGGTCCCTGGCGTCAAACAGGTGGGGAGGAGGTAGCTGAAGCAGCGGGTGGACGTGCCTTCTCTTCTGCAAGTGGATCGCTTCTGGGGTGCTCTCGGAAGGCTCACAGAATGCGTGTCAGGAATGAGAGCATCCAGTACTGGCTGGCAGATGAATGCAATTTTCCCTAAATAAGATTGCACGGCAGCTTCCTCCAAAAATCAAGACCTGGCAGGAACCCTCAGGTTATGCAGCAGTAGTTGGAGGAGCAGGGACTGTTTTAGAGGTAACACTGCTGAGAAGTTGCATGAGTTGACTTCTGCATGCTGTTTCAATAGAAAACATAATTCAGCTACACTGAAATAATAGGAGGAAAGACTTTGTATGGCTTTATAGAGGCAGTGCTATCTGGATTGTGCATGGATCTGAAATAAAAACCTTAATTTATAACCCCAGCTGTTTATCAGTATCCTTGATAAGGGACAAGGGTAGTGTAGCTTCCTCCACAGCTACACAATACAAGTATTTTTTACGTCAGTATGTTTTAGAATTAGTTTATGTTGGTTCAACAGCTTGAGTGTTCAGAGAATGAAATGGTTGTGAGCAGTCTCCTATTTTGCTCATAGGGAGCACTTTATAATAAAAAGTTCATAATTGTACTGAAATTTCAGATCAAATGTAGTAGTAGAGTACATAGGTCAGTAAGTATAGATGATTGGGCTTTAATGAAAAGGAGCTGTTTTTCTGCTCAAGGAAAAAGGGTTAATTTGTGTCGGGATGAAAAGGGTGTTCAGGATCTGCTGTTTCAACTTGGGATAGACTTAACACTAGTCTTTGATCCCCAAACGAAATGTGATGGATTTCAACTGATGCCAGATGACTCAAACCTAGTGGGAACTCCAATTGTCTGCCACATCTAGAACTCTCTCTTCCAGCACTTTCTTTATACGTTTCAGCATGGTTTGAGAAGAGAGGTTCCTTGACAGGCTCAGCCTTTGGAATCCTTCCTCTTGTTGCTTCAGTGGCGATCGTTGGGCTCTCACACTGCCCGATGCATCCTGCTTTTTTAAAATCAAGCCCCGTGTGCCAAACTGCATTTCATAACTATTTTGTTCTGTCCAGGAAACTTACTGCCACTAGCATCTGTAACTTTTCTCAGGTTAAAGCTAATCTCTGCCCACTTCTTGTTTGTCAAATAGAGCATTTTCCTTACCACCAGCCAAGTAAAGCATTGTTCGGTGCGTTCCTGTTGGCACTGAGTGGAACGTAATGGCTGGTGTCTTTTTAGCTCCAAGGCTGTTGCATTGCACCTGATAAACCTTGCCTATAACCTGTCGAGCACTTCAGTATAGCCATCTTCTCACCAAGTGGCCGTTATGGAGCATCCTTTGCCTGTGGCTTTTGTGAGGAGTGTAAAGACTGTAATTGTCAGTGCTTGCCTTGGAAAGGCAAGCAATTGTTTTGTGTTTTTTTTTTTTTAATGTACCTTTATTTTCTGTTGCTACTTCAGATGTTTGCTCTTGAACGTGTATGCTTGAGAAGTTTGAGAAGTTTCATTCACAGTATTAAACTACAACAACAAAAAACTACCAACAAAACCAAAGCAGCAACTCATCCCCAAACTCCAAAGAGTCGCTGCCGCGCTGCTGCGAGAGCCACTGCAGCCGTCTGGGGAACATTTGGGTTTGGGACGTGTTGGTGTTTGGTGAGCTTGGGGTCTGCATGTGAGGGAGACTTGCTGCCACTGCTTAGATGGGGTCACAGTGGGTAGGAAAACAGGAAAGAGGGAGTTCTAATTGACTTCTATTACTAATACACAGTGGCACGTCACCAAAGTAAGCTCTTTATAATGACAAGTGTATTGGCTCAAGATGCTACATAAGGTGTGTAACTTCTGTGTGAGCCGAGTTCTTTAAATTTGGGGTTAAATACTTCTAAAGTATGTGCACGAATCCCGTGCTTAACCTACAGAACTGTAAAACTCACTCTCATGGGATCGTGAAAAGATCACCTGTGGGTATTAATCAAAGGGAAGTTTAAAACAAATTTGGGAATAATGCAAAAATGCAACCTGGTCTAGTGGAAAGTGTCCCTGGCTTCTGGAGTGCGAGCCACTTGGAGGTGGGTTTTCTTTTAAGTTTTTTTTTTTTAAAAAAAAGTGATTACAAGCAATGCTGTTACTTTTGGTTTGTTGGCTTTTAAGCCAGTGGGAGTAGGAAGATCCTGGAAATGCAGTTTTCCACCTAATTTCATTAGCAATCATAAAACTTATCACTGAAGGAAGTTCTTTTCAGACATCCTAGCTACAGCCTTGCTGTGGCCTGAGTGGATGTGCCTAAATGCAGAGTTTGTGTGTGCGTGTGTCTGTGTGTGTGTGTGCGTGTGCAGCTCAGCGCAGTCTCTTCGTGGCAGGAAGGTCCGTTTGATATTCCCCTACTCCGGCTGCTGCCCTTTCTGGGGGTCAGGAAATGTGACCTCCAATGTGCTGCTGTTGTAGTTTTTTTCCTTTCAAATGTTAAAACACACGAGCAGATTAATATGTTGAGAAATTCAAAGCTAAGTTGACTGCAGCGCAGCATTTTCATCTGTGCAGCAGCTCGTATTGGGTGATGACATTTTCTGGTCCGTGTCCCTTTTGAAGTACGGGCTGGGTGTGGAGAGCGGTGCCGGGCACTGCAACTTGCTCCCGCGGCCGTGGGGTGCAGGGTTGCAGACCCCAGTACCCCCTTGCCCCGCTGTCCCAGCTTGTGGGCTGGGAGCACACCGGGCCCCGCTGCTGCTCGCAGCCCTGGTGGAGGTGGACCTCTTGTAAGGCAGCCGTCCAGCCCCTCTGCGGCACCATGCTCGTTCGCTTCTTTGTACATCTTGGAAATAGAGATCCTTCCTGTTGTCTCAGCCTCGCTTGTCAGTTGTTGGTTTTGCACCGGTGCTCGGTGAACGCTGTGCTTTGGAAACGTTTGTATTTACAAGCTGCAGCGCAGCTCTGTTGTCTTAAGGGTTTGACTGACCCTAATTGCTATGACACATGTAACTAATGATGTTTTGTACTTTCAAGGAGCGCACTAAAAAGGTGATGACATATGAGTTACTGAATAAGGTACTGTGCAACTGGTGCAGGGGAGGTTGTGCAGACCTTATGTAGCACAATAAGCAGCTTTCCTGTGGCCAGGTTTGCTTCCCGTCAGCCTGGCCAGGCTCCAGTGCTGGGGCTGTGCTGCTTGCTGAAGGCTCGGCGGAGAGAAAGGCCGAGGGCTGAACGGTCTCGCAGCTTGGGAAAGCCCACATTGCTCAGCCTTTGATTTCATTTTCGTGATTTGTGGCGAATGCACTGCTATACAGATAGGGACATACACCCGCCCACCTCACGTGTATTGGTGAGGAAATTGTAAAACCGAAATAAATTTTATTGCCCTCTTATTTTTGTTTGCTCTTCAGCCGTGCTCCGATTCATGCTTATTGGGGTCTCTGAACTCCGGCTCCCCTGAGAGCCTCCAGCCTGACGCCTCTCTGGGGCGGCACGAGGGACGGGGTGCGCGCACACGTGGGTGTGTTGGGGCGCGCTCCCACGCTGTGGTGCTCTGGGCAATTTCACTCCAGAGTGCTTCCCTTCCTTTGTTTAACCTCTGACCTGTGAAAACAAGAGTTAATCAAAACTTCTAAGGTCGCTAAGAGGAAGGGGAAGTGTTTGGTTACAAATTAAATATGAGCAAGTCATAAGCCATAAATCTGCAGCGGTGCTACCAGTTGTGCTCCTTCGCTGCCGCGGTGCAGAAAGAGTTCGGTTCTCCTGCTCCTGCAGGAGGGTTGTTTTAAGGCTGCCTCGTGGAGTTGCTTTTCGTAAGAGAAAATCCACACCTTTTTTCCTCTCGGCAAATATCTGGAAGGAATTCCAGATAACTATTTCTTGATCCTTTGCAAGGTTAGCTCATCACAGTGGGCTCTGAAAGAAACAGAACTGTTCCACTCTGGTGTGGTAAACTATTAAGTGATGGAATCAGTAAGTGATGGAATCTTCGTAAGTTAGCGTAGAAGGCAGGAGAAGTTAGTTTCCTAAGAAACCCAAAGCCTTCAGGATGAGAGACGTCCTGAATCCTGCTGTGACAAGGAGGGATGTGAAACCGGGAGGTCTCACGGGGGTTGCAGAGGACTTCCTTGGGTCTCGGAGCAGAACTTTTTTTACTGGAACTACCAGATAACTTTGTGACATCTTGAAGACTGTAGTCTTCTGTGGTTTTTAATAAATATGTTCTGAAAATAACTGTGTATGTAAAAGTGTAACAACATTGCGTTTGAAGAAATCTAAAAGTAAGATGGGATTCCTAAGGATTCCCTTTCATGTGAAAATCCTGCTGGAACCCTTCAGGGCTGGAAGGTTTTGTTCAGTTGTTTAAGGTGTCTGGTTTACATCCCTATTGAACAAAGTTTTCCAAGTGTGTGGATCTCCAAATTCAGCTTGTCATTAAAATGAGACCGCTGTACTGGTATGTTTTGAATTTCATGTTACTGTTCCTTCCGGAAGGCTAAAAAAAAAAAAAGAAATCTGCAGTCACAATTCAGGAGTAATAAGGAAATATGTCATACATATATATATATATATATATATGCTGTATATATATTTGTACACATAGAACACATATAGTAATTAAGGAAAATAATCTTGTCTACGGTCTTTACAGTGCAGTCCACCAAGATACTTTGCAAAGATTTCCACTGAAGTCTGTGAAGGATATAGAGTTGTCTAAATGCCCTCAGGACTCTAGGCCGTTAACATTTTAAATATATTGAATTTATTTCTAAGGTTCCTTATGCACCATTTTGGCTGTTTAAAAGCAGAATGAAGCCCCCACACTGATTCTAGTACTGTGACTCCTTGCAGTACTAATACATTTCTATGCAAGTCATTTGTAATTGTCATGATAAATACGTGGATATTACAGTGGGGCAAGGTGTTAGAGCTTAAATTGATATGCAGTTCATTATGCGAAATATTGGTTATGTCACATGGTTAAAGTCGGTTTATGGCAGCTTTGCAGAAATTCATAAATGCTTTTTTTTTTTTTTTTTTTTTGCTTCTTTTACCCTATGCTTTGTATGAACCCATACTAAATATTTGGATCTTTTATAAATACATTGATTTGGCAAAACTACTTGGTGTTGGCTGTAGTTTCTTTGTTCATGAACTTTCTACTTGAAACAGCAGCTTTTGTGTTTTTTTGGGGTGTTTCTTCTGTTGCTGCTGCTGCTGCTGCTGTCTTGCACCTCTTGAGCAAAAGCCGCGTAAATCCCCCTGTGCATCGTGTTGTGCTGAAGTCTGCTTCAAATATCAACTGATTTCCTGAGCAATTAAGCAGAACTTTAAATATGCCTTCCTGAAATAAGTTTAGGTTTTTGTACTGTTAGGGAGCTTTCTGTCATCTTGGTTTTCTGTTTTTTCATCTTTAGACTGTCTTCTGTTAGATAGCTTGCAAGGCTTTGTTTACCAAGTTCTTAATCTCTACTTAGCAGATATGTTTTGAGAGGATTTCTAGTTACTCTTGTAATAGCTTTTAACTTAGCTGAAGTTTATTTAACTAAACAGAAAGAAAGAAACTTATCTTCTGACTAATCCTTCTTGAATGTTTACGATACATGCCAAGCTTAAATGCTGTTTAAAGTGGTAATTGTCTGTCTTTCTGCTCTATTCTAATACACAGTTTGTAAAGATGCTTAGAGCATATTAATTTAAATGATAATACTGTCATATAACATGAAAAGTTAAGTTCCTTATCAGCATATTTTGATAAGCTACTTACATTTTACAGTAGCATTTTCAGGCTTCAAACAAATGTTCGTGATGGAGTGCCGTTCACTTTCTGTCTCGTATATAGCTTCTCACCTCATTTATCACCCGAAGCTGTACAGTCGGGAACCATGGGGCACTCGGTTCTTCAGAGATGTCAGGATGTAGTCATATTTTATACAAACTTTAAATCCTGTCTAACTATATCAAAATAGAATCCATTTGCTTCAGAAAGCATCTGTGATTAAAAGAAGAGGCAGTTTGTGCGTCATGCAAACTTCTCCCTATTCGCCACATCTGAGGGGAAATTCCTCGCTGGGATTTAGAAAGGAATGGAAATAAAGAACTGTGCCATGAAGAAATGGTACAAAGTCACACCGAGCATACTGTCGTGAAAAGTAACATCTTAGCTGTCTTATTTTATAGAATGGAAACATAAAGTAAATGAAAAGGATAGGATTTTCTGCACGTTTGTGTCTTTAAACTTTGTTTCTTTAGTACTTTTGTAAGTTGAGTGCAAATTTGCGTAGTTTCTGTTCCATCTAACTAAGGACTGGGGTAAATACAATGATATATGATGTGGAATAAGATTTGACAACCATAGTTACAGTGTTTTACTTTAAAAAGTCAAAATATTGGTTATGTGATGTAAAAAAATAATTATATGTAAAAGAAAATCTGGTAATATCAGATTTCAAAAACAAAACAACTGCTTATATTATATTCAGTTTGCTAGATCCTCTGGAACTGTAGTGAATACTAGTTATTAATCATATATTTTGGGAAATTATATGAATAAAATTGTTCCACCATACATAACGCAGATAAATTTGTCTACTCAAATCTTACAGGTTTAAAAACTTGCATTGGACTGCATGTTTGTTGTGTATAGGGTGAGAAGAAATTGCTATGGCCTTCCAGCATTGACCTACCTGACACCAAAGTTTATTTACAGCCTGTGCTTTATTTTAAGCCTAGTGGCCATAAGTGGCAGGAAACTCTGGGAAAGAGTAATTGCTGATGCTCAGTTCCCAAAATAAAGGGATGCTTCAGCCTTCTGGCTGTCTTCTCCTTCAGACGGAAGGTCCAATGTGGCTTTCCTAACAGATATTTATGAAGTGTCATGTACAATGGATGCTGTTGTTGAGGATGCATATATATATATATATATATATATGTATATATATAAAAAGCCAGCAATCTTGGATTTATTAACTGAAATATAACAAATGTATACCTTTTCTTCCTTGTTTTTTTGTTTGTTTTTTGTTTTAGTTACCTCCCATGGTTTGAAGTCTTTTATAAGCTGCTCAATGTCTTGGCAGATTACTCAGCAAAAGGACAGGTATTATTCTAAAGTACTATCCCTTCTCTTCCCTGCCCCAATATCAAATGAGGGAGAGAGGATAACAAACAAGCTGTTTTAAGAGGTGCTCAGATCAGAGATGGCTGTGTGAATTAGGAATCTCTGTTGTACAATAACATAGAAGTCCGTATTCAGCCAGGCTGAAAGTTTGACAAGTGCCTATGAAAAACAAATATGCTCTTAGATTATAACATCCGAGAACATGACTATGGATCCAACACATGGTCTTCTTGCAGTCACCCATACTGCACAAACTTTTGATTACCTGAACTGTATTCACAAATCACCGTATCCACACAATTCCTATATTGCGGTGTTCTGTGCAGCTTGGACAGGGGTCTCTTGTCCAAGTTTACTACTTCTCATGTCCAGAAGAGTAGAACTAGCCTCACTGAGGCAAAACGGCATAATGCAGCCTAGCCCATATAGATGCTGGTTTTGTTTTTAAAGCAAAACAAGGTAAACTCAAGGTAAAACTCAATTTTGAGACAGTGTAAAAATGTGAGCTAAGCTATTAATTTTTTTTCTAGTTTTATAAATGATACAGGAAAATCACATATGTGATTGCAACATCTATCCTAATTGCATGTATTATGTATACATGCATGTATAACATTACAAGTATAATCTTCTCAGGTTGCTATTTTGATTTATTTCTATTTTGTAGTAATAATTGTATTTTTGCATTTGTCAGAATCATTCACATTTGAGGTAGAATCACTTAGGATTGTATCTTCATCTAAAAAGGCTAAATACTTTTGGTTTTATCCTGAGCTAGTGGGTTGTTCTAAAGAATTTGCAGTGAAAACTGGCTTGTTCCAAGCCGAGTCATTATGTAGTGCATAGGGTGGTGACTCAGCACGTTGCAGAAGTATGTGGAAATACACATGTGGGGGAAAACAAAATCTAAAACAAAAAAAAATTATGTTATAAACCCAGCCATCAGAGGAAACTCCATTTACTTCTGTTTGTAGTCGGATGTGTCAGACCATTCCAACACCTCCAAGTTCTCTAGCCCCCCAAATCACAAACACTGTCCTTCCATCTTGCAGTTTAGTTTGTTGTAGCAATTCCTACTTAGTGTTCCTTTGTTTTTGTTTTTGCTTTGCTTTGCTTTGCTTTTTTCTTTTTTCAGGATAATCAAAGGAGCGAGCTCCTTGAGACACTTCATAAGCTCACCATCCCTGAGCCGGGAACCTCTGTTCATCTTGGAGTGGTAAGTGAAGCGAGAGGGATGTAAAGTAAGGTGTTTAATTTTCATTGAATATCATAATAGACGAATGTCAAAAGCAATTCTCCTCTTTGGAACTTGGTATACAGATGTTGTTTTCCTGTGAGGACTCAGAGCTGTGAAATTCCCCTTTTCACATTTGGGGCCCTCTGTTTCCCTTTACTTAACCTGAAATGTCTTTGAAATGCTGTTCTTTGACTGGAGGAAGAGCGTGTGTACTCCCCATGGAAATGTCTCACCATATCATTTGCGACCTGCTAGAGGTCACAGAGCAGCAGCGTGACATTTATTGTCCCCACTTCTGCAGAACTCTTAGACCTTGTGAGTGTGCAAGGGGGACAAGACTGGAAAGCAGGTACATACCTGCCATAGAAGCATTTTGAGTATTAACTGTTTATCACATTTTCTGATTCCTTTTACTCCTCTTCCCTCCAGGAAAAAGACTCACCCAAATAAGGTTTTATTTCATTTTTGTATCTTTTAAGAACACTGAAAGAATAGAGGTGGGATTTTATTGATGGGATTGTGTTTTGCAGTTAGTCTGTTGTTTTTTTGTTTTTTTTTTCATTCAAATTAATTTTTGCACAATAACCTGATGTTCCAGGTTGTTGTGGAAAAACACTAACGATGCACATTGCTGCAGTTGCCAATTAGTCATTTAGAGTTCGCGTGAAACTGGTGGTGTGTGTAGCCACAGTTCTCTTCTCCCTCTCTCATTTCCTTTACTCCTTCTTCTAAAGTGTTTTTTGGCAACTAGCAGCTTACTCTCATCACTTAGCCCTGTAATGTCAGTTGACAGGTAACAGTTGTTTGGCCTTGCTAGGTCACCAGCTGGCAGTAGAAATGTCCCAGCCCTTCGGAGGCTGGCTGTTTTATGAACAGTGTTTCTGTCTGACCAAGGGGAAGAGCTGTCTTGAAAGCCGAGGATAATTTGGGATATTTCAGTTCTTTCATACCAGTGGTTTCAAGGAATGCTGCTGGTCTCCCCTTGCCCCAGACATTTCATGGGCAATGAAACAAGAAAGAATATCAAGAAGCAGCCAAGGGACTGGTTGCTGCGCTATCTTAACGCGTTTTATTTTGGCTGTTTGCAAGCCTGTTTTGCGATTGTGGCGAGGCCACTGTTTGTGATGTAGTCGTGTATTCTCTTGCTGTGTCCCTTCATTGTATCTTCCCGGCCAAAGTAAAACAATAATATATCAAAAAGCAAAAGTTTGTGTTTATACATTTAGTGTCCGTTTCAGGTTATAGACTGTTCACGAAGCTCTGAAATGTATGAAATGTATATAAAAGAAAATTGTGCCAACTCTGGAACTGTGCCAAGACTGTAACAGTCTTTAAAGTTTCAGCAAGTAATTAATAAATAATCCTAAGACAAATTGTGAAAATCTTAAACATAATGTGAGTTGCATAAACGTCAGTTTACAGAAACATCTTAGTTATGTATTTTCTTTTCCTTTCCCAGTGCCATAACCAAGAATCATGCAAGTTGTGTGTTACCAGCATGGGAACTAGAGTAAAACTGGTTTCTTGGAATGCAGACCCTTAAAACATGTAGCAATATAATGGGCTGTGAAATTGGGAAACCAGTAGTCTTTCAAATTCTTTAAGGAATGTATTACTTCAGTAATATGTTTCAGATAGATAGGCGTAAAACTTAGGAAGTATTTCTCAGTAAATTTCCATAACATCGCTATTGTCTTTAATCAAACTTACTAATGCTGTACATCAGAAAAGGACCTGCTTGCTCTTGTTTCCTGTAGATCATCATGCAACTTGCAGTGGTCTGAGGGAAGTTGGTCTGAGTTATGGACTACCTTAGAATTTTCTTGGCATATGTCATACATTATGCAAGTCTGTGGCAGTGTCTCTACAGAACAAAACAATGTAATCTGTCTTTTCAGGAGCATTTGATACTTCCTATCTGATTACATTTTGTATTGCATTTGTGATCTGAGATTCCAGCTTTTGAAATCCAGGACAAACGGGTCATATTGGTAGTTGGTAACAAATGTTCTATCATTTTTACTTAGCTGAGCAACTACTATTACTGCTCTTACTAATACGAAGCGATAAATTTAGATTGCTTTTGACAGTATCAAAATAATCACTCTCTGCTCTTCTTTTATAGCACTCCTACTTTACTGTGCCTGACATCAGAGAGCTTCCTAGTATACCTGAAAATGTGAGTACTGTAGAGGACCAGGCACTTTGCCATTTCATTTTAATATCAGCAGTAAAATAAATTACTAGTGTTACCTCTGTTTGGCCTGGTAACGCATTGTATTCTGTAAAATATTGCTGGTTGTTGAAGTAGATTTTAAGTGGCTAATTTATACTAAGTAGGGTGTCTGGGGGAGAATTGTGTTTCCAACTGCAGAAGTACATGAGTAAAAGGCCTCTTGAAGTACATTGTAACAGAGAAGAGTTTTTAATATTTGCCATTCAAATTAAGCAAAGATATCAAATGACCAAATTTGACCCATGACTGGGAAATTGACAGAATAATTATCTTAAGCTGTAAGTTGAGGTAGTTATACAAAAAATATGAAGCCATTTATTATTATCACTATTATTACTGCCTCCATAATTTCTTGGTCCTAATAAGTGAGAAAATTTAAATTATACGTCTATAGTTCTAGCCTGCTCAAAATTTGCAAAGAACATGGATTTGGTAACTGTCTGTATGTGAAGGTATTGTGGTGTTTCAAAATAATTTCAGAGAAGAATGGTGGTGTTAATTTGCATGACAGATAGCTCTTTACAATAAGTCTATGAATTATTCTTGAAAATAATCCTAAGACAGTTTTGGTTACCATTTATGTGAGTACTACATGAGTCCTCCTTTATATAAAAATGTAGAATTTGGATAGAAAGGAATTTAATCCCTTTATCAAGAAGATGAGGAGAATAAGTTGAATGATTTCACATTTATAATTTTTATCTTCTGCATCCAGACTCAAGTTTTGTTCTCTACTTTTTGACTTCATGCTGTTTCCATAGTCTTGTTGGTTTTCTTGATATGTTAGAAGCTGAAATTAAAAACTAAATTTGGAAGGCAATTATTGTGACCTGTTAGAACATACTGGTTTGAAATAATTTTTATTTAAAAAATGTTTCAGAACAATATTTTATTGTTGTTTTTTTTTTTTTAAAAATATTTTTTATTTATTAAAGTAGTCTTATTAAAATCAATCAAGGATATAATCTAGATACTCAGTATCTTCAGTGGAAGAATTCAATGTTTCAAACATCTGTATTACTAATAATTAGGGAGGATCAAATACCACTTTGGTATTAACTTGGCTTGTTCTTCAAGATGCTGTCAGAATTCAGATATCATATATCTTTACTTAAAACATTTTGTATTGATTCAGAGGAACATGTAGGTTTATAGGCTCTTCTGCTGCTTCAAAGCTATGTTATTGGCTGCAACTGCTCAGGCTGTCATTCTTTCTTTGTGTTAACATCTTCCTTCTGTATCATATTTATACCATGGCATTCAAAAGTTTGTATTTGTGATTTAAAGTTGAAACTTATTAAGGATGAAGTACTAATTGATAAATTGATATGGACAAAAAAAAACAACCAACAGATCTGCTAGTCATACAGCGAGACCTTTGTGAAAGAATGACATAGGAGACCAGTAAATATAGTCTGTTTGTTAGGTAGTTTTCTGAAAATGTTAAACATGCCTGTTTATTTAGGGCCACTTTTCCTGAGACTTTTTAAGCATCACAAAACTGTCTTGTATGCTTTTCAGCATGCCTCAGATTTCTAACCAGATGATAGGCCTCTGGGAAGACAGTGCTGGCATTTGCTTCTCTTAGATATTCTTTAATATGCTCCTGCCATGTCTCTTAGCCAATTTTCTATGTCTGACATCTCAGTTTTCTTCCTTGAGTATTTTGAGGTCTGTCTTAGCACCGTGAACCTCAGTTTATGGCATGAAAGAAAGAAAAGGGAATCATCAAGACATTATTTCTCATTTGTAGATGGTTTGTATAACAGATTATACTTGGGGCTTTTTATTTTCGTTTAAAAATGTTGTTGCTAGCTTTTCTCTGTTGTAGACTTTTCGTGCTGACAAGTATCCTCTCAGTGAACTCAATAGATGTGGGTTTTGCTCTAAGGCAGAAATACGATACATTAGAGGTAATTCCAGAGTCAGTTCCTAAATCTAAACCAGCTATCAATCTAGTGTATTCTCTGTCCTAATCCAGACATGGTTACTTGTTTATAGGGGTAATATTTTGCATTAATCTCTTTTATGCTAATAATCTCAAACTTTAACAGTTTTTTTTTTTTTGATAAGTCTCAAATCACCTGGAGAGTAAGAATGAAGTTCATTTCCAGTGTACAGGCTGGTAAATTAGAGGGCAGAGAGAAGTGAGCTAGTAATGGTAAGTAACCAGTGACAGGGTTTAAAAGTAGGTCTTCTGGCTTGTGCCTTTTTTAACTGGTACAGAGCAGCTTAATAACATACACACTACACAGTGAAGGCTTCACAAAGTATAGCTGTATTTATGCTCTGTTGGTTATGTCTGCTCGTGATGTTCGCTCTATATTCAAAGGTATGAGTCAGCTTCCCAAAACATTTGAGCAGGAGACGTGATGAATGCTCATGAATCAAAGGCTGTTATAAAAGCAGAGGCCTTGGGCCAGAAGGAGTTGGAAACCCTTTGAAAGCTGAATGTTCAGCCTTCATGGGAAGGAGTGCCATGTGATGCTAAAAAGCGTCCTCTTTGAATCATTGAGTGGTGCTGATGTGCCTCAGAGAGAACGTGACTGTTTCACTGTAGGTATCCCTTGCCCTGATGACACTGTGAAGGATGGACTCTCAGCAGCGTCTGGGGTGAACTGGGGCACCTCTGGGAATAGAACTGGCAGAACATTTCATTCAGATAACACATATCTATACCCATATTTGCATACCCTAGTTTAAAAAAATAAGGCTCGTTGTAAGAAAGAAAAATATTAAAAATCAAATCCATTGGTCTAACTGTTGTTGCAGTTCATCATCTTTTATTTCTCAGGTATATTTTTATGTATTTAAATATCACATAATTCATTATGAGAATTTTATCTGTCCATTAATGTAACTTTCATATAGAATTGCAGCATATGATGTAATAGTACAAGGATGTTAAATGAGCATAAATCTCCATGGATTTTAATCAATTGGCCTGCTTTATTCAAAATTCTACATATCAGTAATTACATTTTAAAACATATATTAGCAAGTTTTGGTATACATACTGAAGTTGTATGTAATGAATGGAGACCTACAGAGAGCTCTGTTTGGAATGTTAACGTGCTTGTTGCAGTTATCTGACTTTGTGTTAGACCAGTGTGTTTCATGAGCCACAAAACATTCAGCATAGACACCTTGATGTAGCAGCTAAGCATTCACTTTTTCAAAACATTTAAGTTATATATTTGTAAATGCATTGTGACTTTAGAAAGATATTGAGTTCAGTGCAGGAAATACAGCGCAAGTGTATACATTTCCCAGTAGTGTGTGTTCTATTTCAGAATTAACAGGCACATGAGCAGTCTGAGATGACCATAGAGTCATAGTATGGTTTGGGTTGGAAGGGACCTTAAAGATCATCTAATTCCAACCCCCTGCTGTGGGCAGGGACACCTTCCACTAGAGCAGGTTGCTCAAAGCCCCATCCAGCCTGGCCATGAACGCTTCCAGGGATGATGAAATATTCTTGGTGGTGATGTTACTCAACAGACTGCCTGTTTTTTCACTCATTATGATGTATATCTTTTGATGCCAGTTTTCCTTATTTTGTCCCTTAAATTTTTCATTTCTATATTTACACAATTTTCTAAAGTCTATTGTCTTCATTATTTTGGTCTCTGGAACAGCTGCATGGCACTATAAAAGTATGTTGACTGCATAACAAATGACCTAATCCATGTTAGATTTTGCATGTGTAATATTTCAAAGTAAATAAATTTCTAAATAAGATCAGGGATTTCCAGTGAGAGGATGGAGAAGGAAACCTGTCTCCTTCTAATGACTTGTCCTAATAAGAAATTTACTGAAGTCATGTAAGTGCCTTTCAACAGCAGCCTAAAATATGTGTAGTGTAATACACGTTCTTAGTATGTTCGAGCTTCCCTCTTTCTTTGCAGAGGAGAGAGCTCATTCTTTTGTTCCTTCAGTGAAAAGTTCTTCGTTGGATGACAGAGGAAGAGAAGAATATTTTTGATCTCAGAAATCAATGTGCATGTGCATTTACTGGTATTAAATAGCAAATGATGAAATAGATGATTGATCTAGAAATTAACTTGCAAAGGAACAGAAGGGAATTTTGCAGCCATTCCTTCTGAATTTTGAGAGGAGTGGGGATTACCAGTTCCCATATTTTATTATGAAAATCCCACTCTTTACTCTCTCAAGAAAGGTTTAAATCCTAGACACAAAATACACAACAATTGTACTGCAAATTGGAACACTTTCATTTGTATTTATTTAACTCATTCATGGTTTTGTCACTTACGAGACATGTCTTTCAAAATACATGTGTAAGTCCCAATTTCATCTTCAAAGATGACAGCTTTCTTATAAATAAAACTTAGAGCTAACACGTGAATTTCCTTAGTATCAATATATTACCATGCAGCCCACATGCTTCGCAGGTGTTGTTGGCAAATTTCTGAGAGCAGAGAAGACTAAAACCTTATAAATCTTTCCATCTGAAAGTACGTTTCTGTGTCAAAGCCACTTTCAGTAAACTTGAAAGAATAATTGCAAATCCATTCCCTGTGTCTGTTTTCCCTCTCGCTAGTCGATACTTTTGCCTTACAAACACGTACACACACATGCACGTCTACTTCTTTGGGCAGAATGTAGAGATAAAGTGTTCCTTTTGTCATGCCCTTAATTTGGGTGGCATCAGAGGGAGTTCAGTGCTACTTGAAAATTCTTTTAATTCACACTATTTGCGGTAATTGTGTCGTCATGCACTGTGTTTTGGCGTCGTGGAAAGATGGGTGAGAGGGGGAAGAAGAAACGTAGAGAAGACAGCTTATGTTTAGACAAAAATATCATGCTAATCAGCACAGATGGGATGAGAAATACAGAAAAAGTACATGATAGTTTAATAGGTTTTTGGCAAAATGTGTTGGCTGTTGTTTGTTGTTTTTTTCTTTTTTCTTTTTGAATATACCTGTCTGGTGCTATTGGTCTTCTGTAACAAACCTGAATGATTGTTTTATATTAATGTCTGAGGCTAACTGTAGTGAGTATATTTTTTCCCCATCTAGATGCTGGTACAAAAGTCTTCCAAATACAATGCTTAATTTTTCTTCAGCTCTTTGTGTTTGGATGGCAAGCTGTGGAACATATTTCTGCACAGTATGAAGCATCTTGGCAGACTTCTCAGGCCAAGTATTGGTGGTTTTAGAGTTATCTTTGGATCTGTCAAAAGTGCTAATGGGCTTTGTTGAGCTTCTTTAAGTTTCTAAATCATATTTGCTTTTTGCTTTTCTGCGCTTTTTTATTTAACGATGATTAAGATTGCGCTTGGATTCATGACTAATCCAGTTTTGCTCTCACATGTGCTTTTTGTATAAAGCTGTCTTTATCATATAGCAACCCTTTCGTACCCATAAGCTACTTGGAAACAAATTCCCTAATTCAGCATTTTATGTATGTGTTAATATTCCCACCACCACTGCCCTCTTTAATTTCTGTGTTTTAAGAAGTGAAAGTACCCTCTGTAAACAAAAGACCTTCTTTGTTTGTCTTGCACTGTGAGGCAGAAAAGCCCCTTATTTTAGGAGAACGTGTTACATTTTGGTCAGGTTATCTACCTTGTAGCTTCCTAGTCTTGTTGGTAAAGATTTTAGGATTGCATTCCTAAGTATTTATTCTGCTAGTTCTTAGAAAACATCTTAATTCTTTAGAAAATAATACTGATTCATGCCACTGCAGCGTGTGCACAGGGTTATTACTTTGATAATGGTGCATGGGTAGCACTGCTGGGTGATGGGAAGGTGCATGGGATGAACTGACCATAGTCTCTTGTGTCACTTGCTTTCCTTCTCTTGTTTTTTTGAGTTACAGTCACTTACAGTAATTTTTACATAGGTACTTTTTACTGTTTCTGAGCAACAAAAACACAGTGGAAGAAACCTGTGCTGCTCAGGAAGTGTGCGTGTAAATTTTTAGTAGCCTTTGTTGCTTCTGTCCTGGTCTTTCTGTCTGTGCCTTAGCGGCAGTTTGCACACGAACTTTGTTTACAATATTCTTGTGCTGCAATTATTTTTTAGACTATATAAGCATATTGGTCACTCAGGTAAAATTGGATGTTTGAATGTTGAGTGTACAAATGAGGAGATCAGATGACCTGTGTAACTGTTCTTAGCTTGTGTTACATGGCAGCATGTATTTCCTGTGATCAGAATTGTTCTGGCATAGACTGGGCTTAGATTGTTTTCCTTAATGAACTTGAATTTGCCATATTAGAAGTGTCATATTAGAACATGAGTTTTGTACCTCGTCAGGTGGCTTTGAAGTTTCTGTAGAAGTGACAAAACCTATTTTTTCTCTGAGAAGTATCTTGTATTTTAGAAGCTGTGTATGAAACATCATAAGTTTTATTAATCCAAGACTCAGCTCCCCAAAAAGTTAGGGGAAAGAAACCGCAGTTAAATACTGCTCTGACACAAGATGACCTACTGAGTGCATAGCCACTTAATAGATGTAGCAGAACAAGAGGAAATCTGCTTTTGTTTGTTTGTTTTAAAGGCACTTGTTTTTGTAATACCATGAATCAAAAATTTTCTCTCTCTTCCTAGAGAAACCTGACAGAGTATTTTGTAGCAGTTGACGTCAACAACATGCTCCATCTCTACGCCAGTATGCTGTATGAACGCCGCATCCTCATTTGTTGTAGTAAGCTCAGCACTGTAAGTAAACTGCAGAATTTCTTCTATGCGAAGTATTTTTTTTAGAATGACAGTCATACGTAGGCAATAACTTGAAATATCTAGAATGTGAAGAACAATGGATATAACTTCCCACTAAAATATAGCATTGAAGTTGGTCTTCCTATACAAATGAACACACAGAAACTTGTGAGAAATCCTCTGCTTGGTGAAGGACTTGGTAGCAGAGATGAAGCTCTGCTTTTATGTTTAAATATAACCATAATCATTAGTATCTATATAATTAAACTTATTGGCGTGGGGTGGTCTAGAATTCTAGAAAAAGATACTGAAGCATATACTGATGTGCCTCTAGCCATTCAGAATACTAGAATTTATTTTTTTAAGAAAAAAATATTTTTAATGTATAAAAGCAATAAATGCATGAATGTACTTGGCCTGTGAAAAGAGGCCAGAGGTGCTGCAGAGTCTCTGTCCTTGGAGATATTTAAAACCTGACTGAGCAATGCCCTTAGCAAACAGCTCCAGCTGATGATGCTTTGAGCAGGGCAGTTGGGGTCAGATTTGATGATATCCAGGGCCCCTTCCAACCTCAGCTGTGCAACCTCAGCTCAGTTCTGTGGTTCTAGGTGATGACTTTACTGAACTTCTGTTGGCTTCTAACATTGAAATGAGAAAGGTTTTTTTGATCCAGTATTCCCTGAGGGGTTGTTGGTGCATAAATGTACTAATATTTATGCCACAGTGAAGTCCCTTTTTCGTAATTTATTGACAGAAAAAAAAAAAAAGGATAAATGATACTGTCAGATGGATGTTCTAGTGACCTTCTGTGGATGGACCCAAGGAGTGGGCTAAAATACGTTGACAATCCATGATTTTTTGTTGCAGTTTTGTTTGATAAAGTTTAGTCTTAATGCTGTTTAGACTCCATCAAGGATCTGAGAGATAAAAGGTACTGAACACTCTAGAGTGCTCTCTTCTAAAAAATGACTGCACATCAAAACCAAGCACAAGCCTGATTTAGTTCAAAGTTTTGTGTTATGCATTTGAAGGTTTATCAGTCAATAATATTGTGATTTTCTTTATAAAAGAAAATGTTAAGTTTTCATTCTGTTTGCTCTGTTAATGGGTATTGATTGCTTTCCTTTATAAATGATAAGCATAAGATGGTTTAATAAATGTTGCTTTCTAGTGCTATGGACTAAGTACTTGAATGGTCCTTTCTAAAATACAAGCTTCCATGTCCATTTTGTGTGGTATTACCTAGCCTCTTACTGTTTGACCATGACCTACTTTGTATTTGAGATTTAAAACTGCTTCATGGAATTGTAAATACTATGGAAGGCAAAAATTAAAAGGTATAAGAAGGATCTGTTGATATGGGGTGGAAAAAGGAAAGAGAGTAAGACTTCATACTAAATATGAGAATAAGTATTACAGTATAATTTTGAAAGGTAGGTAAAACTGTGGTAGTTAGAGTAATTCCTGGGGCCTATTAATAATTATTAAATGTTTACAATTAATCCCACATGTAAATGTGTTCTAGGTCCTCCCTACTAAAATAAAACAAATAAGATGTAAAGAAGTGTTTATTTCAGAAAAGTAAAAAGTGGAAAGAATAGTAACTTATCAGAGAAGAGGAAAGAGAATGGTTATCCAAAGTATTTCAAAATGTGTGGTTGCTTGGTTTAATCTCTCTCTTTGTGACAGAGCCTGGGAAGAAGAATTACTTACCTGTCACTTTGCCTTTCTTAATGAGCCGTTTCACAAGTAGGGTTGTGTTTTCTTTCCTATCTTTCTGCTTTTCCTCTTCCTTTTGCCTCTGTCCAAGATAAAAGCATGTCTCGTTCTTCGGTAGGGAGGGGTATTCATACTGTGTGTTCTTATCTTACAACTTTATATATAAACTGCTCCAAGATTGGAGTGACAGTGTAAGACAGGTTTGAAGTGTTGGGCCAGAGCCAGCGATTCCTTGCCTGCACGCTCTGCTCTGCATGTTCCAGCAGTAGGAACAAGCTGCATTATTTTATTTCAAACTGTGCTCAGCGGAAGCCAAGACCTTGTAACTGGAAACGTACCAAACTGAGAATTCTCAAAGTGGAGGGAGGGTGGTGTGGTGGTGAGAGGGGGTGGTTTCTTTGTGGTTTTGTTTTGGTTTAGTTTTTGTTTTTTTGGGGTGTGTGTGTTTTTAACAAAAAAGTGGAATGCAGTTAATTTCATTTTGAGAGACATAGCACACTTCATACTTAAGGCTTAAATGTAATATTAAGAGGGAAAACTAAACAGTCTTGTGTAGAAAAGTCTTTTATGGTAGAATGCATTCTGTGCTATAGTAAAGCATATGAAATTCAAATTTTGATTTGAAGTGTCCTTAATGTGGCTATTAAATAAGATTTAGAGGTAACTGAGTCTGTATTTATTAGCTACTTTATAAACCATATATACCGAGTCCGTGGAAGATTTTTTGCTGTTTTCTTGGATTTTTTTTTTCCTACAAAAGGAAACTCAAGTCATTTCTCAAAATGTTAAAGCAATTACTTTAAACACACACACACAAAAAAGTACTCTGTGATCTAACTACTCACGAAAAGCCAATGTGAATCAGAATGCATAAAACAACTGTTTGGCAAAAGACCACCTGCAGGTGGGACTGTGCAGTTGCAGAAATGAGGCAGAAGAGCTTTCCTTTCGTCCAGTATTCTCTCTCCCATCATAACTTGCCCGTGCAGCTCCGTCTCAGGAAGGAATGCTGACTGTGTGTGATAAAGCAGCACCAGATTGCTTCTCATCAGAGAAAGGTGGTGTACATGCAGCCTGATGACTTAAAAACCTTAAATTTTGAATTGTTATCATGTTTTTGTTAGGCTGCTTCTTACTGCGGTGAATTTCTTTACATAATTTTTATATTTTGTAAGTGTTAGTACAAAGGAAAAAATACCATTCTGTCATGAATGGTCTTTTGTTCTTGGGTGTTGAGAGGTTGCTATTTCACTTCTTCCATGTCACAGAACGTACTAATACACAACCTCTTCTTTCCTGATTGATTTCTGACATGTATGAGGGCTCGGAGGAAAGGAAATTGCGGTTCTTAGGAAAATACAACATATGATCAATAACATTGACTAAACATCCTTGTGATGCAATCTAGCTAAAAGCTTGCACTGTTCTTGTTCTACAGCAGGCTTACAACTGCTGTTCTAGAAGTACCAATTCTTCCTTCCCAAGAGCTCCGTTGCTGCCCCTACAACCTGCTGCCAGCATAGGTTTTCTCCTTCATACACCATTTTTACAACAGCTCTGCTTTCACTGTTTAATTCTTGTGTAACTCAGTCTTCAGCTTTTTGCTGTGCTTTTAGCCCTGCGTAATGCAGAATGATCTTACACATGCCTGAAAGGTGGTAATTTGTTTTCCAGTATATATGGCACATCTGTAGCCACGTACTGCTTCTGTAAAACTGTGCAGTGTCTGTGTGTAAGTACAAAGCAGAATACGCTGGAAAATGGTCTATTGTAATTCAACATCAGTTTATAACTTTTCTGTGTATGACAAAACCCCATTGATTAATTTGGTCAAATGAGGCTTTTAAAGTATTCAAGGTAAAACTGCAAAAAGTGAATCAGTAACTCAGTGTCTTTCTTAAATAGCTCTCTTGCATTCTCTAGCAACAGCTGTGGGAAGCAGAGGTAGTGGAACTGATCTTATTTCAAAATGCTGGATTCCTACAGTTTTGACAGTTGGGCATTTCTCAGGCTGCCTTATTATTAAGTGCTTGTTTTCTATATGGCAATCACTGATCAGGTGAGGTCTTGAGCAAATATGCTATTTCTTTTTTTATGAGCCCTTATCTTGGCAGAGTTGAAGGACAGTAGTGGTGCTTACCCGTGGTAGTATGCTACTTGAATCCATGCCAGATAGCAAGGTGGGAGTACATCTCAAAAATAAGTGACAGGTTCTGCTCAGATGTCTGTAGTGTTGAGCATTATGTCTGTTTAATCCTTTCTTGCTGAGTTTTAAAACCAATGGAAGGGGTTTGGAAGGGGCCTCTTCGGATTACTGAGTGCAGTTCTCCACGGCAGCAACCGTGTTATATAATAATGCCAGGAAATAATCCATTTGATCCTATAGAAGCAATTCTTAAGTAAGATTTAAATTTTTAAGGGGGGTTGGGTGGGTTTTTTTTCCAGACATCTTCTTGATTTGGAGAAGGGAAACTGAAAGCATATAGGACTTAGGAATATAGAGAAAAACTACATTGGGAAAGTAAACCTTTTTCTTCTGCACATTTTGGAACTAGGCTATACCTTTCATCTAATTTTTGAGAAAGGAGCATATTCTCTGGTAGGAATAATATAAGGATTAGTTGAACCATAATGGGATAGAGATAAATCTTTAGCATAAATATAGAATAAATTCAAGATTTTGTGGTTTCTAAACCATGCTTGTATTATTCTAACATACTGATATTTACATCCCATATGGACCATAAACTAATGTTCACCTGCTAATGAAGAAGAAGGACTGAACAGGTACTTGTTCAGATGTTCAAGTACTTGCTGGACCCTGTCTACTTCTGAAGGTACTTTTCCTTAGGACTGTGGTTCAAACCTAATACCAATTCTTGCATTTTCTTATTTATGGAAGCACATTGTCAGCGCTGGGATGCTTATAACACTGTTAATTCAGTCAGTGCTAAGGAAAGGAGTGGTTGTATAGCTTCCAGTGTTTGAAACTGCACAAGAAAGCATATTGTTAGATGAAGAAATTATTGCTGCAGTTAAGATTTGACATTGGAAAGCTATTAAAAAAGCTGGAAACAAATCATTTTCAGGCCCTTTTGAAGGTAGTGAAGAAGGCTTTTATTATTTGAATTATCCATTTGATAATTAACAGAATAAATTAACAGGGAATTAACAGATTTCTGTAATATCATTAGATGACACCTTGGTGAAGCTGCTCAATACCAAACATGAGGAAAGAGTAATAAAGGACTCAACAAATGATTGTGTAATTTTAATATGAATGACATAAATGGTGCTGTTAATCTGAGGTTCATTTGAGAATATTTCAGTCAAATGGGAGTAGTGGGATGCTTTTTTCATTGACTTTCAAAGAATTGAACAGAGTATATTATTTCAGATTGCTTAACATTTGAAGATGCATAGAAATTAATGGCCAATATCGTAGTTACTAATAGTTCCACTGGAACCAAAAGTGCTTTCAAGGGAGACAAAAATGAAAATCTAAAGGACATTAAAAGTGTCAGACAAGACCGTGCCTCCAGATTTCATCAGTAGTTCTTGTGAATTTACTGAAATTGTAGCGATGCTTAAGTGGGTATTTATCTCAGTACAGATGAATTTGTGCAGATGAATGTCACTAATTCAAAAAAATGATTGTCAGAATTATCTATAGTTCAATTTGGTGGAGGCTGTAGGCCAAGAAACGGACGTAACAGACAAGACAGAAACCAGGAATGCACGCAGATTTTGTTTGCAGTCCTGGTAAGTGAGACAGACATACAGCAAGTGAACAGTTTCTATGTAGAGAGGCATCATTACTCCATACCAACGTGCAAGTACAGAAGTATGAAGAAAGGAAGATCAAAATAGTTTCTGGAAAAAGAAACACAAGAAAAGATATACATCATAAGAGTAAGGTGTAATTTTAGAAATTTCTGTTTGGGTTTGAAAGTTGGGTGTGATAGCATTCTCCCTTGAAGAAGCTACAATTCTTGGAGCTGTTTCTATGAAAAAAAATGGGAACCTGTCACAAGGAAGACTAGAACTAGTGAATGCATAAACAAAGTCTATTAGGAAAGAATAAATAAGACCTTTGCAAAAAAAATCCTTGCATCAAATCTTAAAAATCTTTTACAATCTAGGTTATCAGTGAGTAGGTAATATAGATGATTAGAACTCAAAAACATCATCAGGCAGAGAACTTACTTGTGTATTTTAGCCACAGTAATATGAAGCATTCTAATATAACTTGGGTAGGTACCAGGTAGAGCTTAAACTTCTGGCTTTTCAATGCAGCAAGGGTGTGTTTTTATCTGAAATTTTAGTCCTGTATGGTTTGACGCTTGGCATACTGGGTGTTGGGTTCTGAACGATTTGAAATGATCTGTGTCTATTTTGAGCTGTAAATTGCAAAATCTATTTCTGTTCATTTTTATAGTCACTTTTCTGCTTTTGAAAAAATCCCACTTGTGAAGCTTATACCTCACCCTCGTTCTTATCTGAACACTGTAGAAAACCGCAGTAATTCTCTCCCCAAAATCTTAGTGTCTCGGTGCATTCTCATTGCTTATCCTGATCTGTATTGTACAGAGACTAAAATAAGACAAAATATGTGCCTGTCTTCAATTTTTTTGCCTAATGACCTGAGTTTTAATCAGAAAACTGTGTTCTGTTACTTACAGAAATTGCACTGGAATTACAGAAAGGCTTTGCCATTGGGCATAAGCCACACCAGATCCAGAGCGTGTAGCTGGTTTTCCTGGCCATGGAGCTTTAAGAGACTGTATTAGTGCACACCTTCGCATAATCTTTAATGCTTGGAGTAAATAATGATTAGCTCATCTAGACTATGAAAATCAATACTAATAAGCGTCATCTGCTTTTGGATCTAACCGCATCTAGGAGCAATGTCACAACTTGTCTTTGCTCAGTTACATCTCTCTGCAACTTCAGGCCACCGCAATGACCTCATTTCTTCAGAATTTGTCTTTTAGGTATTTGTAAGCAGTGTTCCCCCTCCCTATTGTCCAGACAAGCAATAAATGCTTTAATTAATCTTTTTTCTGTACCTTGAAATAACTGATAGGTTTTCATTGAGTTTTGTTTTCAAATTAAGTTTTAACAAGTGAGAGACATTGTAGTACTTGCACCAAGTACCATTAAAAGAGACTCAAAACTGCAAAACGCTGTCAGGGTGGATGTGATTGCTTATCACCTTTTTGTCTTTTTAGTTTGTGTCTATTTGTATGCTACAATTCATTTTTTATTTTATACTTTCTCAAGTGTATGTGTTCATACCCTCTTCTTACCTCATTTTGACTATAGTTTTAGTAGAGATTTCTTTATTGAGGATTATCACCACATTCATTTTAGTATCCTCAGTGAATATGACAAATATCCTGCTTATTTTCTTTTCAAAATTATTAATTATGGCTTGAAATGGGCTTGAGACACAATTTCCTCCAAAGCACTGTGAAGATTCTCCCCATGGGTAGACTAGCACTTGTGTTTGCTATTTATGATCTTTTTTGTACCTGCTGATGTCAAAACTATTCTTAATGAGTTTTTAAAAATATAACTGAGAAAATCAGTGGATCAAATGATTGGTGAAGGTCAATTAGATAAAAATATCTTCTAAATAATGAAAATGTAATCATTGAATTTGGTATGATATATTCTTAAGAAATGTATGTCACTGGTGTTGTACCTTCCTGAGCTCAAATATTTTTCAGGTTGTGTTATAATTTCAGTTCATTTTTATGATAACTGCAAGGATCTTTTTTTTTTTTTCCTTTACTATTTTTTTTCTTCACTGTGTGTTTTCATTCCCATCTTTACGTTGCTTTATAGAACACTGGGTGTTCTTTTCAGGTTTTGTTTGTTGAATGAATCATGTTCTCAGCTGTTTAACTAAGTCAGTCAAATGACAGCCACCATAAACCAGTCATGCTTTACCCACCCAATACCCATTTTAAGAGCGACACTGGATATTGTGTAATAAAGCATGTTGATATAAAAACAAAATTGATTATTTTTTTCTTATAGCCTTACTTTTTTAAGCTTGGTTTTTGTCTTATTTTATGATCTTCTTTTAATATGTGTTTTTCAGTTAACTGCCTGCATTCATGGGTCTGCAGCTATGCTCTACCCGATGTTCTGGCAACATGTTTACATTCCTGTTCTGCCCCCACATCTATTGGACTACTGTTGGTAAGGCTATATATATATGTGTGTGTGTATAAAATTTAGCTTCACAACAGTTTTAACATTTCTGTATTGCAAGATTTAAGTCCTCTTATGCTGCAACTGTTAGTCTAAAAATACTTATATTAAGTAAACAGTGAACATAGTAAGTAAAAAAATATTTTCATGGCATTAGGTAATGGTGTATCAGTATGCTGAAATACACTGATGTGAGTGGTTACTATGAAATGCTGCAACTTAGTTATTTTATACTTATAATCTGTTTTTAGCATATTTATGTTAAATTTTAAAATATGAATTAAGACTCTAGCAGTAAAAGATAGAGTGGAGAAGATACTTTATTTTTTCTGCTTTCCTGAATTTCTGTTGGGGATGGGGAGGAAGCTATTCATTTTCCTACAGTGATCTTCTAATATTCTCGGTGTGTGCTAGGACATTCTTACCTTATATAGGGGAATGATTATAAACCATTCAAAAACGTATGCATTATTATGATGTTACAGTTTTGGCACAGCCTATGAGCAATGCCATATATTGTCACAGCTGGCCCTGTTTTGACCAGGAGCTCAGACCACCTTCTGAGGTGTCTTCCAGTGTGAATTCTGCGATTCCACAGTGTCCGTGTGGCTTAAGGAGCCTCCTTATTCACTGTTGTGGTCTTCAGATAAGCGTGTCATTAGTTATCTCTCGGACTTTGCGGTCAGTGGTGCAGAAGCCTGTCTAAGATGCTCTCTCAGTTTTCAGTTTCTCTTCTAGCACAGTCAGACAGTTCAGCCTAATCAGCCATAACATAGTCTCTTCCCTTTGCTGTGTACAGGAACGGTGGAAGAGAACTCTGAGTAATTAACAAGTTTTTTAGTTGCTCAGCTGTTAGTTGCTGAGTTTGTGTGATTTGCCCTTTTCTGTTCCCACTGTGTACACAGCAGGGAGATGAAGTTTGCCCAGGAAGAGTGGCTGCTCTCTCACCTTAGGCAGCCTAGGGAACGTAAACCTTCAAGGCCTGTTAGAGTTAATGGAATCGTTGCCATGTCATGTAGGGGTGGATTTAGGAAGTCCAGTTTGGCTTGACTTGGCCTGACGGATGTAAAGGGTAACTAACCTGTAGGCTTCCACAGGTCTGGAAGTAAAAGGAAAACACCAAAGAAAATGTAGACCTGCTGCTGCAGGACCATGCAGTTGCGTGATGGAGAACACAGAGGAGGCTGAGGTACTCAGTGCCTTTGTCTCTGCTGACAAGGCCCAGCCTCCCAGGTCTCCATGTCTGCATGTGTAGCAGAAATGTTTTTGTGAGGCAGGTATTACACAGTCACAAGGAATTGAGCCGCGGACTGCTTAAGTAAGCTGGACATTTACGAATTTGTGGGAGAAGATATGTTTGATCAGAGAGTGCTGATAAACTTTCGTGATACTATTGTAAGGCCACACTTCATAATTGAAGGGCATTGGCAGTCACAGATGTCCTCACTGACTGGAAAATAACTGTTGCACACATCTTTGGAAGAAGCGAGAAGATCCAAGAAACTACAGGCCATTCGGATTTGTCTCTGTTCACGAAAAAAAATATGAAACAAATCTTCATGAGAGCCATTTCTGTAGAAAAAGATCTGGATTCTGAGTCTGTAGTAGAATAAGACAAGACACAGGTGGTGTTAGTGGCATAAGCGTGTGATGTAAGGAGACTATGATTCTTCTAAAATGAGTATTTGATAGTGAGTTTGGCAAAACAGAGCATAGAGATTAGCAAAAGCCTTTCTGGTGGAACGTGATGCTCAGTGTGCTTTGGAGCATGAATTGAAACATAGAAACAGGCCCGCCTCTGCCCTCCCTGGCGTTTTATAAAGTCCTCAGAACAAAACGAACTATTGAACTTCAACTGACTCAATCATACTACGCCATATTTTAAGTGCATATTTTTAAGCTCTCAGCACAGTGATTTGGGGGGGTGGGGTCGGATTGGGGTGGTTTTTGTAAGAGGGATACTGTTCTGTGTGATGTTTTCTCTGCATTGAAGCAGGAGTAAGGAACCAGCAGGGATAACTAGCATTTTTAAGGGAAGTGCTAGGAGCTGAAACATCTAGGTTTAAAGCAAGCTTGTTCTTCTGCAGATTATTTAAATGTTAAGTATGTGCCTATGTCGAGGATACACGGAAAGGAATCTAAAAACTATTATCTTCTGTAGAAATGAACCTTCAATTTACTCACTGCACAGGAAGGGCAGGTTCTAGTCATTTGCACTGCCAGCAGGTGCCCTTTCTCTGCATAATGGGCTTCACATGTGTAATTAACACATGAAGGCTGCTACTGCCAGTTTTTTCTTCAGGTACATGCTGCTAGGAGTTTTCAGGACAACGATGTGGACCACAAGAGGCTTTTACGCTGGGTTTGAAGATTAGGTATTCATTGACTTTCTGACAAAGCCATGTTAAAAGGGGCTAAGTCCAGATCCCACAGCTGGGAGCAGAGGTGTGCAAAAAGCAAACACTTGGGCAGTGTACCCAAGGAAATAAAGACACGAGTCGCTGAGCTCTGCTGAATGAATTCTTTCATGGTGTAACACCCTGTCCATACAGCAAATGAGCTAGCTAGTGTGTGAAGTATGATTTTTAAACATATAATTATTAGGCTGTAATTGCATGCTCACAAATACAACAGCCGATTACCTTAGCCTGATATGAACTTTAATTGGAGAGGTAGTCTCACACTAATTGTTTGGATAAATAAATTTAGTAACAATCTGTGTGCCATAAATATATTTCTCAAAATAGAGTCCATTTATTTTGTAACCATGAGAACTTGGAAAGGTGATTTTTGCCTATGAGGACTGAGAAATCAGCTTCATGCTGTTTTAAGGCAGTATTATTGCTTATCAGTGTCTGCCTCTTAGGTCATTTCCCTTAAAATTATTTAAAAACATTAGAGTTTATTATTATATATTACTGTCTGGTTATTTATTTTGCAAATGTGATGTAAACAATTTAAAAATCTGAAATGGAAACAAAGAAAATTTAAGTTCTTCTGTTCTTAAAAATCAAAAAATGATGTTCATTCAGTTGACTTTGCTGTCCATTGGTGCATATTGATTATGCTGTTGGTGCTTTTGAGTCTTCTCCTGATCTTTGTAGAAATCACAAAAGGTTACAAGAACTCTGTATTACTTGTGATCTTTGAAAGGTTTTGGAAAAAAGGTATATTCCATCTGTGATTATTATCTGTGATATTATTTCAGTAGAACCTTTCTATGTAAAAAAAACAAACAAAAATGCTTCTAAGGTCCCAACTGATAATATTCCAATTCAGCTCCATGTTTGTGAAATCTGTTGGATTTCCCTGGGAGGACACACATGACAACTCTTGGATCTTCCCAGAACTATGAAAAAGTAGAATAGCTGTCTTCCCAGAGAGTGACAGGGTAATCTTCTTCCCACTTCCCTCTTGAAAGGATTATTTTAAATTTAATATTTATGTTCACCTGCAATCCTTATTCGTATACTGAAAATGCCAAAAGCCTCTGTCTCCAAAATGTTTGATCTCTCTAGACTTGCTCTTTGTGCTAGGGATACTGAGCCAGTTATGGTGGCTCAATACCACATACATGCATGTAGGATGACTTCAGCCATCTGCTTCTATCATTCAGGTTAAAGGGTGGGGGAATTAACACTGGTTATTATGTGGGCTTCTACCAGAAGTAACAGTACATGTTCTAAGGTGATAAAAACAGTCTTTTATATTAGATAGATTGCTTAGTAGCCAACATTAATATATTCTGAGAGCACCTTCTCAGAGCACCCTGCCACAGCTGCTGAATAAACGTTTCTGTTGGTGCAGTTTTCCCTTTCTCCAGGAGTTGGTTGTGGTTTTTTTTGAAACTCCCTTTCTCCTGTTTTCTAAATCTGCATGTAGTTCAGTATGCTCCTTTAAGTAGGTGGAGGGGGTAACTGGAGGGCAAGTACTCCTGCTGCTTGGGAAACAATGATTCCTTCCTCATGAGCCTCTGGGTAGGCATTTTGATTTAGCCTGGTACATCTGTGTACTCACTAAAAGCTCTTGTAGTTGCTCTGTGCAGTCAAGTTTCTAATTTGCATCAATTACCCTGATAAATTTGGGATTGAGTTCTGTTGCATCTCAATGAGTAATCTGAAGGGAAATCTGGAGACTACTTAGAGGGTAAAGTACTATCGGTGTATAAGAGCAACACATTAAGTCAGTGTTTGTATATCAAGACATGAACGTAGTAAATGTGATCTAATCATTTTCCTGGAACAGTGGAGGAAAATGGTGCAAGTCCCTGTGTAGCTATAAACTACGAACCTTCTTGAGATCTGTGGGTTTTACATTACATTTTCTGGTGAATTGCAGTTGTTTTGTTTTGTGTTTTTTTTTAAGGTGTGGGAGTTTTGTTGTTGTTGTTGGGGATTTTTATTTTTATTTTCACTTAAGAGGAAGTGTCCCTCTATTTCACCTGCTTCTCTTCCAATTAGTAGTTGCCCGCCTCTTGGGAGCATAATTAAGAGGTCTCTAGTTAGCCTAAGGAAACGAATTAAAGAAATTGTAAAAATGCAACTGTAATAAATGGGCAATATATAGCCGTTAAGTCCACAGTATCCATATTCATGCTTATTCATTGCTACTTTAATGATTTGATATTTACCTATATAACTCATTTGATTGTAAATAACCCTGATTGCGTTGGGAACCACTGTGGCACAAGAGGAGTAATAGCCTTTCTCTTTGTTCCAAAAGACTGAGGCAGGCTTTTTGTTTAAGCAGTGAATGTGCATAGTAGAAATTGATACTTCTTACTTTTGCACTTAATGGCTATTGCCTGCCATCAAACAGCTTTGAGTAATTAGGAGTTGTGGCTGTAGGAAGCCCCAGGACTGATTAAGCGTAAAGCAGTATGTAAAGACTGGTCTGAAGGTCAGTCCTTAATCTGTCATGGGTCTCAGAAGGATCAGTGATTGTGCGAAGTGTTTCTCCTGTTTATACAAGCAATGTATGTTCCTGAAGTTGACTGGAAAGACTTTAAAAACCATACACATCTAGCTTGGTAAAAGCTCCTTGAGTATGTCTTCTCTCAGGATCTGAATAGCAGTTGGGAAGAATTGTTGTGTGGTCTGAATGGTGAAGGGGAGTGCATGGTGTTCTCTTGTACAGTGTGGCACCTGAGTATTTAAGTAATGGCATATGATTAACACTTTTTAAAAAATAAAATAAAACAAAATAAAAAGTTAATAAAAGCAATTTATGAAGCCTGGCATGGATCTTCAACCAAACTTTGTTTATACAAAATGAAAAGTTCTTACAAGAACTATTTTCCCATGGTTTAGTTAACCTTCTTTGTTTACCTTCTACTTTCCCCATCTTCTCTTTTGCATCACAAATGCTATTCATCTTCCAGAGCCCTTTGTAGCATGCACGTGGTCTGCTTGTCAGCTTCTGTGCACCGGTGCCATGGCCCAGTGTCCCGTGATCCAGGCCCTATCCCGTGGTCCTATCCCGTGATCCAGACCTATGTTTGTTAAACATTTCTCAGAGAATTTTTTCTGAGGTTTCTTAGTGTTGTATTTGTGCTCTACCTCATTCCCTTAATGAAATCTGTGCAACTGTTCATAAAGCTAACACAAATGTTTGCGAAAGTAGCACATTATTTAACAAATTTCTGCTTCAAAGTTTGCTTGTTCATATTGATCACAATAATCTGAGCTATTTTATTGTATTATATATATATAAGTATATGAATTATTTATGAATGGGTAAGCTAAACCCACTCTTTGTAGTGCTTTAGCATCGAATTGTTCCTTCTGCTTTCTCCAGTCTGTCCAAGTATATATACATTGTGTAGCACATTAAGGATCTGGCTGCAATCATTTAGTATGTAGTAATACAAGTTTAAAGAAATAACAGCTTTGAAAACACTGCTAAAAGTTAGATTACTGTGGCCTTTACGCAGTCCCTGTAATAGCTTTATATGCTGTATTGTCTTTACATGAGATGACTTGCACTAGAAAATTGAAAAGAGAATTCGTTGCATCCTAAATCGATCCTTGCATCTCAAAGCCTATCTTGTAGTTCCATAAAATCTTACTGGGTATGCATGGTTTTAAGGATTTAGGCATTCTCATTGTTTTGTTGATAAACTGGGTGGGTGACAGATGGACATGATAGAGTTAATTAACTTTTACGGAGTCAGATTTTCCTATGCTTGGTGACAGGCTCTGCTTTTGGCCACATTAATAAATGGCTGGCTTTCTGGAATACTGCACTCTTCCTGCTTCCTTTCATTACATTAGCCAAGGTTCCACTAGATGGGACATTTGCAGTCTTAAGACTTCCTGCCGAGGTTCAGACTTTGTATTTTTGAGATTGAAGCTGTCGTGTTCCTGAAACTACTTAATTAGAAACACATTCATTTCAGTGCATACTGGAGGAGTCCTCAACAGCGTAGCCAGGCACACAGGGAAGTTGAGCATTTGTGCAGCTGGCAGCTAAACCAATGGTTTATACTTTGAATGTGAAATTACTGGGTATTTTCTTGCTCCTGGAATGTGGCCATTGGAAATGAAGAGATGTGGGTGAAAGAGATAATGTTTGTCACAAATAAAACATGCAAAATTACAAATAAATACTCCTCAGTTGAGCAGCAATCCATATGTAGTAAGTGTATATCATGTTGTATGGTAAAAATTTGTATCCAAGAATTTGGATATATGCTCTGGTTCTCACCTGTGGAATTCCCAAGGAAGCAGAGTCTTCAGCACTTGCACCAAGTTAGTTTACAATTCAGCAGTCTCTCTGGGCTATCACAAAGTGCTTTACTGGGTGAAGTTTGGGCAGGGGCGTTCTTGCCAGTGTATGCAATTCAGTAAGTTGTAAGGTGATAACACACCACTTCAGTATTCTACAAATGAACGCATATGATTCTCTGAAGTTATATATGTTTAAAGTCTTCAAAATGAAGGAAAAAAAAGTGTTTTCATCCAGAATGTGTAATATAGAGGCTGTTCACATCTCTTGGTACAGCATCCAACAGAGGAGCAGTTTTTGGTGGCATATTAATAAACATGCTAATTATTAATATGCCTATCAACAAATTGTACTTTTTGAAAAGTTATTTCTCACCAAATGAGAAGCAGAGTGATTTCTGCTGGTGTGTTGCAGTAGTTCTTTCAGCACTGTTCTTCCCTTACTGAACAGTAGGCACCAGTTTATAAAAGCAATATGGAAGATATTTTAATCCAAGGCAGCACAGTGACATTTCTCTCCTTTTTCATCTGAAATTGAAAATGAGCTCTTTGAGCTTCTGTATTCGAAATCAAATGAGGCTCTATTTTAAAAGTTGTGTCTGTCTGTGTGCTTTCAGTTTAACAGGCAGTATATGCCATATTTGCAATTAGCAGCTTTGGCATCCTCTTTGATATGTTCTAATAAGCAATGCAAATATAAGCTTTCCCTGATTAGTTGAGTGGGAGTTCTGTAGTAAGCTTAATATTAGAAATACTGTATATACAAGGATACAACTTTGATTCAGTATTCTTCCTGTGCTATACAGTCCATATTGCTGTTTGCAAACATCACTGAACAGAAGACTGAAAAGATCAGTCTTTCTCTTAGCGTTCTGTTTGATAACAAAAGTAAAACACCTGTGTTTGAGGCTACAAATTTGGTGTAAGAACTTGTTGATATACTTAAGTTTCGTATTCTGAAGGGAATAATGATACCAGCACATATCACAATAATTCAGGACTTAATCAGAATCTTCCAAAGTCATTTTTATATCCTTGCTTTATAATTGTAAATATTTCAAGATTGATACTAAGTTATTTAAAATGCGCCTGGACCCATAGTAAAAGGATTAAAGCTTGTAGTACTGGGTGCTACATACATTAAATTAACCACTTAACACTACAACTGGATTAATCTTCCTAAGCAATACTGTTTAGCAAAATTCTGTGTATTTATTCGAAAATTGTAATATTTTTAAGAGACCACAATATTTTATATGTATATATTTAATAGCTGCCCTTATGTACCTGTCTTAACTTAGAAATTCTGATGTCAAGAGAAATTTAAGTCTTATGGTAGTGAGAGGATATTGCAGTAAAACAAGTCTTTCAAATACGGAATAAAATTTTGTTAACATGTGGTTTGTTTATATATATATGTATATATATATATTTATATATTAAAGTCTAATCCAGTATACCAGTCTCTTCCTGTAGCTAATTTTATAACTCATATGTGTTAATCCAGCGTTACAAGAATGTAAAGCAAGTTTTTCTTCTTCTTTGCAGTGCCCCAATGCCCTACCTCATTGGAATACATTTAAGTTTGATGGAGGTAAGTCTTTCTAAACATTTCTGAAAATATATGTCATTTTATGATTTAGACTCAAATTCTGCAATTAATTTTACATTTGTTCATATGCTTAAAAATATAATAGTCCTGTTAATTTCTGTAGGAGTGTTCAGATAACTGAAGTTAGGTATGCATGATATTGTTAAAACTTAAGGGAGTCTTAATGGTACCTTGTACTGTCTGGGCACAGTTTGTTTGCAGTTCAGCAGTCAGCGATGAGCTGACATGGTGTGTTCCCCTCTTCATGCTGTTGCTTCCTGTAATAGTTACTGCCTCTAGTTTTACTCTATTCAGAAAGGCGGAGTTGATATTAAACTAAAATGTTGACAGTTATAGTTCTCTTGTAAGCATTTGCAGACAGTTTGTAATTTTTTTAATGTTCAAAAGACCTTGAAAAGAAGGAATTTGCTGTTAATGTTAACACAAAGCTGGCAGAAAACCAGCCCTCGCAGAAAGCTTCACATATAAACAATTCAGAGTAATTCTGCTAACTGTGTGTGTGTGCGTGGAAATAGCACATTTCCTTCTGCTTCCAATCCCGGTGAAACAGTTGATAACTTTTCTCAAAAGTGTCTGGAGGACCACATAAGCTATTAACTTAGATCCCTGTGAAAATCCTAGTCCTTATTAATAGTGCCCCTTCACACAGGAAGTCTGACCACCGTGTATGTGCTCGGTATGGGAAGAGGCATTCCTTTTAAGAAAGCACTGCCCTTTTGTAGGTACTTAAATTAGTAGGCAGTGTTGAATGGTAGGCATTGCAAATGCCCTTGGAAATTAATTGACTTTTGTCCCTGTTTTAGATACCTGTGTTTGGAAATTTAAGCTTAGGATATACGACAATTTACAATGCTGAATTTTTTCATCACACAAAGTAATGCATATTACTAGAGTATTTGTTTTTGTATTTTCCATAAAAATTATACCTTCTGTGGAAATATCGATCAAACATTTTCTTTCACTGAGGCATATTTATGTAATAATGATCTTCTATGTCTCTGTGTTTTTAAAACTCAGGTTTTTATACTATGTAACTTCCCCTTTTTTCACAGTATTAATGTGATGTAATTTCTTAGAAGTCACCGTTTTCATGAGGAGCTAGATAGAATATGCAGGGCTCCCCCCTGCTTGACCACAGATGCCCTTTATATTGCTAAATAAAGTACAGAATTACAGTGCAATGTGTTAGTGAATAAGCACTTATTCTAAATGTCAACATGTACATTTGTTTGTATATAAAATGTTTTTGTTAAAGGGATTTCTGATAATTAAATTTGAATACTGCATAGGCAGAACCAAAGTGATATCTAGGAAGTAGTCTGGCATGTATTTTTCATATTGAGCAAGAATTCTTCTGCCCAATAGCAGTGCCAGGTAATCACTGGCATTCTTCTTGGGGTATCTAGCTATTTAAAAAAGGAGTAAAAGGCCTGGTAGAGGATGAGATAACATCTTAGTGCAGGTACTTGTCAGCTTTTACAGATCTTCTCTCAGAAAGACCTGCGTGGTCAGCCTGGCAATGGGTATAGAAAAAAATAATAAATTACACTTCGGAGTTGCATTGTCTCACCCCTGCCTTGCTACATCAAATATTACCTCTTCCTTTGTCTCAGTTTCTTCAGATTGCGGGGCTCTGTAGGCCTTCCAAACTCCATCTGTAAAAATTCAAAAAAAGGAGTTCTTGGAGAAGCCAACTTTCATCCATTTTAGTAACTTGCGAAAAAATCTGTTTAGTACTAAATCCAGTACGGCTTTTGAATAGTTGGAGATTCTGGAACACACATACACATTGGCAACGCAGTTATTCAAAGTGCCTTATGAAATAAATGAAATAAATAAAAAAAACCTGTCTTCTCTACTCCCCCTCCTCTTAAGGATAAATTGAATACTTCCAGATAGAAATGCATCTTCTAGCTAACTGTGCTTTAGCCACAGAAAAATAAAATAAAATCACACAGTGGGCTATTGTATTTGTTGTTTGTTAGCAAATACTGGATAATCGGTCTCGGTCTTGGGCAAGGGAAAGGTGACATTCGGCAAACTAATTTGAGCATTACTTGTTTACCTCAAGCTTACTCTTCTGTTTGTCATTTTCTATGTAGATAGGTATAAAATCGTATGTTTTGTGCGTTAGAATAACAATCTAGTAGCAACAGCAATTTTTTCTCATGTTCCATCAGTTGTGTATTTTTTAAAAATATGTTGTATTATTTTTTCCACATCAAAAATAATTTTTAAAACTGCAGATAAAAATACTGTCATTATCCAGTATCCATTTTTCATTAAATGCTGAAATTTCAGCAAATAGTCCTTTAAAAGTGTTTTGTCAATTAACATGTTCTAGTTTCAGAAGAAGAGATTAATTCCCCAGCTTTCCATTCAGGTTAAGACAGGTGGGCTCTTCTTCTACGGTACAGCCCCAGGGGAGTAATTGCAGTTACACGGTTCTGCTCCAGCAGCCCTGATTGCATAATTTGTTGGTGCTGCGTAAATGTTAGTGGAAGCCTAAACTTGTGTAGGGGAAGCTGTGGTGTAAAGGGAAGGGTAAGTTTGCAGTGTAGGGAAATTTTCCAGCTTTGGTGTTGCTTTCGTGTGCCTTTGCTCTCCTTATCTTGGAGAAGGTCCTCTGGAAGAAATACAGTAGAAATTACAATGCTTTAAAACAAAATGCACCCGCTGTCGCACCTCCAGAGGGTTTTTTTTCAAACTAGTTAGTTAGCATCTTAGCTAGTTTTCAGTTTCCCATGTTATATGGGTCTCTGTAGGAGGAACAGTTATTTTAATGGAAAATGACAAATTTTTCTTATGATTAAAATATCAAGCATATCCATTGACTGTTAAATCTAATTTGCTGTGACTGAAATGTTCTCCTGTGAGATAAGATAATCTCCTGTTGTAGGTCAGAGGGCTCTGGCTGATTTATGAGGGAAAATCTTGGTAGAAAATATAAAGCTGTGTTTTGTGCTCTTATTTTTCAGCTTTTCTATCATCACCTAGTTAGTCATTCTTTATAAGATTTCCATTTAGCAATCCATAAAGTGACTTCAAAGAAGGCTAAAAGTTTATAAGCTGTTGGATAAGCAAGGCTGGAGCTATCACATGAATAATGGAACATGCTTACAGAACTAATTGAATTCATATTAGATGAAGATAAGTACTTAGTACTGATAAATAACAAGATAGGAAGATGAAACTCCATCAAATGAACACATCCCTTTCATAATCTTACTTTCCACCTGCATCCTGCATGCTGTTTTAGTATTCGCGTTATATTAAATTCACCTTTCTGTTACAAGCGGTGTCAAACTTAGCTGGCAGCCTTTTCCATTTTGTCTTAGTAAACGATTGTTTCGGCAACTGTTTCTGTAGTGAAGGTTGTTAGCATGATGGCGCTGATGGAAGAGGAATGCCCTTGACCTAGTAGACTACCTATTGGAATTCAGGCACATGTGGTTCCCATTACCACTGGGAACGGTTCCTTTTAGCTGTCAGATACCACGCTGCTGGCAGTATAATCTTCTGTGCCAGGCCTCCATTGTGCAAGTTACAGTAATGCCCAGCCTTATTGTGCTCTATTCAGGGCACAAAAAGCAGTATTTAGAAATGAAGTTAAAGATGATAAAAGTATATTTACTTATCTCTTTATTTTTAAGATCCCAGTCACTCGAGGACTTCATCTGGGACTTCGGAGTCTTAATTCTTGTATAATTTTCCGGAGTGAATGTGTGTGTGAAAATTGGCATTGCAATTGTCAGGATGAGTTCTTCCTTACCATGAAAGACAGTTGTGCATATCAGAAAACCGACATGAGCAGAATTTTGTTTTATTTTAACCTAGTAGGAGTAAATATGTTCACGTCAGGAAAAGAAGTTTCACTAAAATTCTTTCTATTTTTAATATGCTAGGACACAACAGCTGATCTCGTTTCATGTTGATAGTCTTCCCCTTACGCAGACAGATGAATAGAAGGCTGAGTTCAGCCCTCTGAACCCTGTGCATGTGTTGTGGGAGCACTTTTTGGCGTATTTTTGTGCCTTTTTCAGGTAGACAAGAGTATGCACTATTTGTGGTCCAGTCCCATTATATGCCAGGTAGCTGGCACAGAGTGTGAGCTAACAGACTCTGAGAAACGGTTTAGATTGGCCTGGGCTTCGTGCTGGCAGTGCCACGTGGAGTACTGGGGGAATTGTTGGCTGTCTGTTTGCAGAAGACACCCTGAGCACTGGCATCTTCCACTGTAGTGTTAATTGCTAATGAAATTTTTTGATTGGAGAGTAGTATTTAGCTTTTGCAAGCCATTTAGGATTGGTAAATCACTGAATTTTCTACCTAGAGCTGAAGAAGTGTAGTTTTTTTTTTTGCAGGGCTTAAATGATGGGGTTATATACTGGGTGTTCTTAAATCCAAATCTTAAAAAATTAAGTGTAATTTCGGTACTCACAAATATGGTAAGTATGGCTGTACATGGTTTCAAGGGTAAAACGCATGTAAAAACGAGAAATTACTTATTGAACTGTCTCTTATGCAACTGTTGGAAAAATTAAACTAACACTGTGCTTTAGTGGGAGATTCTGGAGCAGGGGGGATGCCTGCAGGACACGTTGGAAGAAACCCAAATCCTGCGGTACCGAGTAGGCTTACTAGTGACCGCGGAAGGTTTTGCTTCTGTTGTACGGTGGTGTTAGAGCAGCACTAGTGATGTTTGTCACTCAGTTAGCAGCAGCTGCTTGTGATAAGGATCTCGAGAATCACCTGTACAGGATCAGGGCCTGCACATCAAGGTCGGGGGTGGCGGAAGAGTGGAAGATGCACAGAGGGGGGCGCAGGCCACCTGCTGGGCCAGATCAAAGGGCTGCAAGGTCAAGGGGCACATCCAGCCTAACCACGCTTGTCTGCTGAATAGCTATTTCAGGTTGTAAATCTGAGGGTGATTTCATTAAGTCCTTCTGGCTGCTGTTGGGGCATGAAATAATAAAATTTTATATCCGCTGCCTTTCCTGCTTCTGGCAGCCAGATTGACACATTGTTGTCTGCGGAGTTGTGGCGTTCTTAAGAAAATAAATGGAAACTATTAACTAAGTAGAGACAACTCATTAAACAAATGGATTTTAGACTTGTGGATCATACTTTCATAATAGTTTCAAGTATAATGTACAAAATAGCTACTACAAATACTAGGTGTTGTTTTTTAAAGATTTTTAAGATTCCAAAATAATTACTGGAAGGTAAATTTTCTTTTCTCTGTTATTGCAACATCTTTAATATGTTGATCCATTTGTGTCTGGTCGCGAAACCTTATTATCATCTTGGTTTATGTTTTGGCACCAATTTAGCAATGAAGATACATAAACCTCTTTTTTTTTGTTTTTGTGTTTTTCTGTTTTGGTGTGTGTGTGGTTGTTTTGTTGTTGTTGCTGTTTTTGTTTTTCTTGTTTTTTTAAGCAAGTATCCAATACCATTGTTCATCTGTATGAAGTTTAGCTCAGTTGTTTTTACGGTAGGAAAAGAAAAAACTGCCAGCTGTAAATAGTGATAATAAAATAACATTTAGTATAAACTGGCATTGGTATTATTGATGAATATTTCTTCTATCATATGATGCACGCAAGACAGAGGAGCACCCCTTAATATTTCCATATAGTTTCTCAGTGGTTTTGCTACCTTTCACATAAAACATTTAAATTACTTCAAGTGTTTGGCTGCTTGTGAGCAGGACAGATCATACTAACTGCTGCTTATTTACTGACCTGGTGTTTAAGGCCCCCTGGAGTTTGTTTGAAAAGTTAAGAGATTTTCACAGTAAAGGTGCCATTTCTGAAATTTAAAGTGCTCTTTTCACCAGGAGATAAGTTCTCTCTGATTAAGTCAGTAATTCTTACTAAGCCATGTTTATAGAGGCCATAAACAATGGGTTCAGTGTGCTTGTTAAACCAGCTTTCCTTACCTCTCCGCTCTTTTAAACAGAGACATATAAAATAAAAGGCAGGTGTAGATGTTAGTCCGATTTGGTTGGGTTTAGATGATTAATTATGGCTACAAGGAATCCGGTAAGGTTGGTTAAGGCTTGCAGTAGTAGTCTGTGATGCACATTTTCACTGAATCATATCTTTTGACTCAGCAAATCCTGAGTATGCAGTAAGTTTGGATAAGCAAACAGTAATATTCATATTTCTTCTTGGTTTTGCTTCTCCATGTGTTTTTCTGCAAAATATGAACTTATTGAATATAGCCTATTCTGTTTAATGGGTATCAATTCATTTGTAAAATTTTGTTTTGATATTCAGGAAGTTGTGAAATATGGAATATAACTATATAAAGCTTAGTGGCGGTCCCTTCATATTTTGACAAAACTGCGACAACTTGCAAAGCCTACCTGTGAAATATTCCACATGGAGTTGCGATTTATAGAGTGCAGTGGGATTTAATAGGAAGAGTGCAGTTGGATGCTGGGAGTTTTTACTGAAATTCCAACAACAGAGTGAATGCTTTTATTTCCGGATTCAGATGGGCTGATAGGTACTACATTTATGTCATAATACCTTTATTAAAGATTATAGTGAAAAGAAAGATGACAAAAAAGATCAAGATGAACTGGTCAGTCTGCATTTCTCTGGGATAAGGCACAACTGGACCACTGAAAAATTGTTTGTTTTTTTTTTTTTTTGGTCAAATACAATGCCAGATGCAATAAATCAAGTTATTATCAGGTGTTTTATTAAATTTGAGGGTTTGTCTCCAGGGAAATCCCCTGTCTTAATACAACTATTAAGAAGTTTAAAGTAAGGTTATGGTCTTCGCTCTGTAAAGGCATAGCGCAGCAGAGTTTAACATTAGCCTTCCTTTCAGATGCAGTTATTTCTGGGCTATATGTGGAGGTGATTACATTGTTCAGCATTTATAGTCCTTGCATGGTGAACTGAATCGTTTTGTATTATGGTCCTTGGCAGATTTCAGCTTGTGAAAAGCCTACACTTTGCTACAGAAAATCCCAATGTTGTGCTGAAGGGAAGGTGCAGATTCACCATCAAAGTTACAAAAACACTCATTGACAAGTTTGAACACATTTGTTGCTTCTTTGGCAGTATTCAAGAGAAGGTTTTAATTCCTTCTGTCTTGTCCTACTAGCACTTGATTTTGACAAGCTTCTGGCTTTGGTTAAGTACATTGCAAGACCTTTTTGTTGGAGCTTTTTAGACTCCTCTGAGTATAAGTGCGATTTTTAATTTTCTGAAACAGGAAGGAGCAAATCAGTTTGTCTGGTGCTTCCGGACTCCTAGAAAGAGCAAGACTCCTGGATTGCTTTAGAGTTTATCAGATGCAGCCATGAGAGTGACCTTTGGTTCCTGAAATGGAGAGGAAAGTACCTGGTTTGTAATGCACCACTTGGGCTTTTTGTGTGGAAAGCATTAAAAGTAATATTTTCCCATTTAAGTCAAAGAAAATTCTCATGGAAGACCTAAACTTAAATGTCTGCAAAGTGTTTTTTAATAGTTGTTGGCTTTTTTTTGTTGATTTCCACCCCCTCCTTTAAGTACATAGCAGCTTTATTTATAGACAGAGGAAAACTGAAGGTAATTATTTAGATGCCTAAGGCTCAACGTTGCCATTGTTTTAGAGTTTTATTTCCTTTCTTTTAAAGGAAACAATTCCCCCCACCCCACAAAATCTTAATTAAAAAATGAGTATGTTTTTGTTAATTTACCTCCTCAATAACTCTCATTTAGTACGTAACTCTCATTTAGTACATTTAGGTATTTAGGTACTTGAATGTTTGGGAAATTTCCTTAATCACCATATTTTGCATTTACACATTTTCTGATTTTGAATTTACAAAGCTAGATTTGAAGAGGACTTAGCTATGTCCAATTAGTAAAAAAAAAAAAAAAAAAAAAAAAAAATCAATTGTGCTGTTAGGGGAAAAAGTGTTAAAATAAATACATAAATATTGTTCTCTTTCATAACAGTGATTCATTTACTGTCGTTTAAGCAGGGAAACAAAGTCTGGCAATGTTTAAATTTGCTTAGATTACTGATACCTTTAGTTATTTAGTCAAATGTTCTAATGATTGTTCTTTTGTGAGATATAGGTTACGCTTTTCTTCTGTATGTGCTGTTACCAAAGGTTTAAACACTTAAAGAAGATTAGAGATCTCAAGTAATGGTAGCAGTATCAAAAATGTAGATTCACTTAACATTACAAGATCAGGATATGGTGGAGCTTTTGTCTTAATTTGCTGTTGTTTTTTTTTAACCTCTGTAGTGTCAACGTGGCTTAAATAGTTGTAAATTTGTCTGCAGCGGAGATACAAGGGTCAACCTAGAATTTAAAAAACAGATCCCATTTTTGATTTAATACAGCTCATACCTGTTGGAAAAGCCACTGTTTATTGTTATTTAAATTAATTTCTAAATACAAAAAAAACTTGAAATCTTCACTTAGCTGAAAGCTTCTAAATTTGCAAACAGGATAACAGAGTAAAGATAAACATTAGTAGAAGTGCTTGAAATAACTTTTTGCTTGAATAATCTCAACCAGCAACTCTGTGGTTTCAAAAATTTTAGTATGTACAGCGTTAGAAATTCCTGTCCACAAATTGCAGGTTAATTTTTCAACATTGTAAGATAAATAAATAAAACAAGTGATGACAGACAGGAATGTTGGTGTTACTTAAAATGGTTGAGTTTTGTAATGCCATGATGTTGTGCTATCACTTGTGTCCTTTATGCACAGGATTTAACTCTCCATATTTGTATCTTCCTTTCTCCTCTCTTGAATGTGCTCATATTTAGAAAGTTAGAAGCATGGCCCTGGAAGATGTAGTGATTCTTAACGTAGACACCAACACACTGGAAACCCCTTTTGATGACCTTCAGAGCCTTCCTAATGATGTGGTATGTATGAAATGATTTTATTCAACCATTCCATTACTTGAAAGTATAAATACTTTTGACTTGTTCAGTTGTACATTTAGGTGTCTCATTGTGTTACTTTCATTATTTTAAGTAAATTGCTTTACCTCAGTTCTTTTCTGTTATGAAGTGTTAAATAATGTTTGAAAATTTGCATATGTATTTTTAAGCCTACTGATGAAAATTAGCTAATGCTTACCTAAGCTAGAAATGCTGCAGCAGCCCACTTTTGGATTAGCACAATCAAGTTTTTGTTCATCTGAAGAGTTAATCTTTTTTGGGGGGTGAGCAAGGGACAGACACAACAGATGTAAAACACACAGTGTATGGTACATCCAAACAGGAAAAAAGAAAGCAAAACTTATTTTTTCATTATTTTGAAGTATCATTTGAAATCATCTTTACCTCTTCAATTAGATGAAAAAGAAAAAAAAATGCATTTTAAAATAACTTTTGTTTCTGAATGAAGTTTTTTTTCTTTTTTCTAGATGAGCTTTAACGAACTTTGTACGTTTTATATCCTGAATTATGGTTTTAAATGGACTATTTCATACTCACTTCTAGCACTGCCCAGTGCAAATAATTATGAATTTATTTTTTCTCATTCAAACTTGTTATTGGTAATTGATTTTTTAATAACTTTGTAGAAATGTTTTTTTTTAATGCTTGATGTATCCCTTTAATGGGACATAAATATGTCCAGCTTGTTACTTCCCACAGTAATCATCTTCAATAAAGAGGCTGAAAGGGAAGAGCAGTAAAGTGAATAAGGGTGTAAGAGGATATTTTTAAGTCAGAGGGTGACTGTTTAGCAGAAAATGGCAGGGGAAAATCTGGATTTCTTTTACTAGTTCAAAATATTGTGCTGACAGTTAGATCTATACCTTTTATGTGTAGTTGAGAAATAAAATTGATATGCAGGGAGCTCAATATAAGCTGGTCCATTTGACGAAAAATTCAAGTAATGGTGAATACCCAGTGCCTCCTACTGTGACATCCCGTCATTTCTCTATGATCTGTGGTGTGATCCATTCTTCGAAAACAGTGAGCTGTAGATAAAAGGTCCATCTTGATTGTGAACATCTTGGCTTTAGTCAAGCATTTAGTCTATAAAAGTTACTTCCATGAATTTTTCTGGCTTTTTATAGTTTTTCATTTTGATTTCACTCCCAGCATCCAAATCTGCCAGCTGGTCATCACTCATGCCATTATCCACAACCCGGGAAATGACAGACTTGTAAATTTCATGGAATTATGTAAGAAATGTCTGGGTACAGTGAGTGCTGGGCCTCAAACATATATATGATTTGTCAACAATCAAGTATTATATTAGATTTTATGAGACTTCATTAAAGGAGCTGTTGTAGGCGCACTGTAGAACATCAGAAGAGACTTCACCAATAAACACAGAACTTCAAGCTTTGGAATGTAATAAATTTTAAGAGACTTCCTTCCTTTCATTATTTACTTTTACTTTACTTTTATAACAGTAAAGAGTTGTGTTTTATTAGTTCAAATTTCTTGATTCAGTTTTCCACAGGTCTATTTAAAAGCTACATTTTATCTTGGAGGATGTTGGAGCATAGCAGAGGAAGTGCTGCCAGCAAATTCAATTAACTGGCATGGCTCACAAATAGCGTACATGGTGTATTTTTTTTCACAACTGCTATATAAATACAGCTGGGATTAATATTTGTTGTAACAAAGCCTAAACTTGAATCGTGTTGCTTTGTGTAATTAACGTTTGGGATCAGTGTTTATGTCTTTTTTAGCTTTGTTTCATTATTTTAGTTACCTAGATAATGAAGTATTCTCCTCTAGGTCTTTTCCTTTCCTTCATACTGCTTAATATTTGGCTTTGACCACTAGAGAGCAGCTGCTCTTCTTTGCAAGAATTGAATTTCTGTCAGTTCTTTCATGCATCATGTGTTTGGAACTGTAAGTGGATCAAGTTGTTCATCTCAGCAGGGAGACTGTAAAGCCAATCCATTATACTTTTTTTTTTTTTTCTTTTTTCTTATTTTTCACTTCCCTGGGAGGATGGGGAGTTTCTGGGAGTCTCTCTCCCCATGGGTCTCAGTCTAAATTAGATGCATTTATGATCTGAGAAACTAAAAATGTCTTCAACAGTTTCATGCTCATAAATGGCTGTTTTGTCAAACTATTCTGCCAGTTCTGCTACTTAATGTGAACAGTAAGTAACTCATGCACTGATGAATATACACAAAATTTATTTTGCTAAATTAAATCTATCTATATTCAGCATTGAGGAAAAACATCTGTGTGATGCATTTGCCATTGGGTAATTAATCCATTAATCCAGTGGAAATATTTTAAAGTCCCTCTCCTCCCCCCAGCCTTTTAAATGAAGTAAAACAGTGCCTTTAAGTCCTATGATTATTCTGCAGTTTAAAATACTGGGTCATGTTCAAGTTTCATGATAATGATGTTGCTACCTATACTGTTGATTCTCAGCAATCTTGAATAAGTATTCATTACTCCTTCACTCCTAGTATCCAAATGAACATGGGCTACAGTAACGTGTCTTTCCAGTTAATGTTTGTGTCACAGGAGCTGGATAGTATTGAGAGAGTTCTAGGAGAATCAGATTAAGTCATTTCTTTGCCTTGATTTACCTCGGCAATACTAGCAGTCAGACTTCCTGAATTGTTTAGGTCAGGTACCTGAAAATCAAGGTGTTTACTACTGTTACTGATTAACTACTTGAAATGTGAAAAACTGTCCCTCCGTCACCTTCTGCTTCTGATAGCTTGCTGAAAATCTGGCAGCCTGAGAGCACCCTGGGAAGTTACTTTCCTTTAAAATAGTCAATATTAAAAAAAGAGATTTATTAAGGACTGTGATTACAATAAGTGCATCTGCTGCTGACAAGTCTCCTACACCACCGTCTGTGTTGCAAGGAATAGCAAAGAGGGGGTAGTAATTTTTTTATGCAACCCTTATGGATTTATCATGTATTTCCAAATAAGTGTCATCTTCTAGGCTTAGTTGTAGTCAGAGCTTCATATTACAAGGAATAAAGCATAAGCTCACTCTGTCAACTCGTGTTTTTTATTAAATGAAGGACTGATGCAATGCCTAATATACGGTAGGCTGCGGCAAACAGATCTTACATATCTGATAGCTGTTTTAGTATTGCACATTTGTGTTAGTCAGTGAATATTTTAGGCTGTCAGGAATTTAGTTCTGTCCATTCGTTAGCGAGTTACCACAAGCAGGAAGCCTATGTTACTGTTTTTCCACTTAGTGGGAAATTAACTGCTTTCAGGGGAGCAAGAAGTACTAAACTCTATAACAACTCTATAACAAAACCGTTTTCTTAAAGGTGAATCCATTTTTATTTCTTACACTGTTTGGAATAGAATGTTTCTTGCTTTATTCATGTTGACAACTGAAAAGCCTTGGACCTAATTAAAAGAATTTCCACTAGCACCTTTACTGAACCATTTCATTATGCTGCATTGCACAGATTGCATTTTGAAACATGGTGATAGTTTAAATCTGACCTCTAAACCTGAACTGCCAGAAGTATAAAAATCTTCTTTAAAAACACTCTAAGGGTAGACTGTATGTATATGTGTCTGTTTGGCTAGAAATAATCTTGATATTGAGTGGTCACAGTCTTATTTTTATAAAAGTACTACTCCTTCTTTAGACAGGAAAAAAAACATAATTCTAAAAAATCAGAATTCTGCTTGGGTAGTGTAATTTCTTATGTATTAACTGATCCCAGAGTGAAAATGAAATTTTTTTCCTCCAACTTACCAGTTTCTTAAGAATAACAATACGTTGTTGTTAATATGGATTTAAAAAAAATAATATCCCTATTGCAATAAACTTGATTGAAAGAGTAAATGTGTGTATATAGAAAACAGACATCATGTAGTGTTAGATTTAGTCTTAGAAAAGAACAAATGATCTGAAAGCCTAGGGAATTAGCAAAAAACCTATCACTGTTCTTCTTCTATGGAGTAGAAGGCTGTAACTAGCCTTCTGAACTTTTAATTTGTTGTGCAACTGAGAATGGGGTCTTCTTTTTCTATATAGATGGCAAGTTCTTCGCATGAATTGTTAAAGAAAATCACTGAAAAGGGTTTGGGATGGATTTGGAAGTTACAGATATAGACACTTCATTGCATTTTTAAGAACTACCTTTAAATGGTTTACTGAAGCTAATACAGGAAATAAAGGTATATTTCATCCCTACAACTATCAGACCCCTTCAAACGTGGAAGTTAACAAACTTCAAACATGTTGAAAATCTGATTAAGCTCTTACGTTTTGAGAATAACAGAGCTCCTTGAGAGATATTATCTCACTGAATAGCAGTGAACTTGATTTTGGGACATGGAAGACCTTCCAATAAATCTGTTTATCTATAAATAATAAATCTGTTTATCTGTAATAAATCTGTATTATGTCAACTTGTGCTTATAGGCTCATTAATGCACGGATCATTGGCATAAGCCACAGCATTCAGATTTATAAACAATACTGGACATGTTCTTGCTTATTTCTGTTATACTAAATAGTTGTAATGAAAATCCTTCTACAACAGAAGATGAAGAAAAAAGTGAAAGCAAATCTCTTTTGAACTGTTTTAGTAAACACAACCAGAAATACCCAGATTTATGTATTTAAAACCTATACAGCAAGATGAGGAGTCACTTTAGTGCCCTCCACAAATCTAAGACTACTGAAGGAGTAAGTGAGGGATGTACTTACAGGAGGGGTAAAACTGAAGCACTTGATTAGTTAGTTGTTCAGTAAAACCAATTTACTGAAGGGCAGGCTGGTAGCAAAACCCTGAGGCAGAAAAGCTCATTTCTTACAATTTTGGAGATATGAATTATCCTGGAATAAGCTTTTTGTTATGAGATGGAGGATGGGTGTGGAAAGGTCTTGGAAATTAATGTGAACATTTGAACTATGAGTGTATATTTTGAGATATTGTTCATATTCTCAGAAAGCATTTAGTTGCGTTCACTAGAGCAGAATTTCCTGACTTTGTAAATATAAATACTCTTATGATATCTCTTTTGTAGTGTGAAGTATATAGAGCTGGCCCGATGGAGTTTTTCAGAAAAACATTTGAGTTAGAAGGAAGATTTGCTGATTATTGATAGAATTATTTCTGTTAAATTCATAATATGGATATTTGTGGAGTCATGTTCTTCTGCAAATCAAGATGACTAGGGGTTTCGTGGTTTTCTGCTTTCCTTTTGAAATTTTTTACTCCTTCCTGCCTTTTGCATAAGGTATCCCATCACTCTTGAGCTTTGCACGTTATGCAGCCATGTCCTCTAAAAGAAACAGGTGAATTTATTTCAAGAACGAATGCGAAGCTTGCTCTTTCTGTATTGCTGTGTGTTCTGTACGATCTGTCTTGAAAATTTATCTTGTTCTGGCTCTGTCTCCAATACTAAAAAATTGCTGCTGACATAACTGTTTGTTAATGATTTAACAAACCCATAACTGCTGCAGCACAGACACAGCAAGCTTGATGTTAAGTCTTTGAAAGGTTTTTCATCTCTTTTCACAGCTTGTGTTTGGAAAAGAAAAATGCTGTCACTAACAATAATATATAGATACACAACCTTACTTCAGTAGTTACTGAGCTCTAAGTATTAGAAAAGAGATACCAAGCCACGAACCTTCTTGCATGTATGAGAAATTCTGAAGTGCAGAGAACAGTATTGGATAAGCCTTAAAACTTTAGCCCTTGGCATACATAGAAAGCAAAGAATATTCAGGTAACCTGGATCATAGTAATTTTAACTTTGTCTGCATAGAAATGAATTTGTGTAATATCCGCCAAGGTTTGATTGGTAAGTATCTTTGTGTAAAGGGTAATGGGGCAGCTGTGTTCGCCTGAAGTGCACCTCAGAGTCCTGAGGTAATTAAACAGCTCCACCGTGGGAGTGAATGGGCTATGAAGGTTAAGAGAAGAATCATCCAACACACAGGTGGTTCAGATCTTTGGAGAAACAGGAAGAAAAAACCTTCATGTTGACTGTTTTGAAGGACAGAATGTCATTGTTAATTTGAAACTTTTTAAAAATTGTAGGTTTTGTTTCCTGCGCTGCGCTGGGTGTCTGTGGTGAGGGGTTGGCTGCGGGGGCCTCTGTGAGGAGGGGCCGGTGCTGCCCTGTGCTGGACGCAGCCAGCTCCAGCCGGCTTCAAAGCAGCCCCGCAGCTGAGCCCGTTAGCAGGGCCGGCGGTGCTCTGGGAAAACGTATTTAAGAAAGGGCAAAACCCTTACTAGTGAGTAAAAGTGTGAGGAGGAAGGAGTGGAAGCGGGGCTATTACAGACTGACTGAACCCCAGTGCCACGTGAGGAAGTAGAGGAGTGGGGAATGAAGGAGCGGAGTTGAGCCTGAGGAAGAGGTTAAATTAATTTTCCCCATTTTTGCCAGTGATGGTGACTGGTAAGTTATCTTCCTGTTTCTGTGTCAACCCACAAGCTTTTCATCATGTTTTCTCTCCCCCATCCTGTTGAGGTGGGGAGTGAGAGAGCGGCTGGGTGGGTGGCTGGACGCAGGCCAAGGGAACCTGCCAAAGGCATAAATAAAACTCATTTTGTTATTTTGCATTAAGTCTCTAAAATACAAGGAAATATACCCCTAAAATACTCGCATACATTTGTGGTAAGCAATTTTTTCAGACCTATGGAGTTTGTTCTGTAAGTAGCTTAGCTTTGGTGGTGATGGATGGCCTGATTAGTTAGAAGAGTTTCTGTGCCAACTCTCTGAGGTGCATGTACAATACTTGTAGAATTCTATTTGCAAGAGAAGGGTTGTTTTTTCACTATTAAATTTCATTTTGATATCAGTAAAAAAAAAAAGATAGTAAATCCTTATTAGTCTGAAGTTTTAATTAATTCAGATAAAATTCTTTCCTGGATTCTAATCAAGAATGACAGAATTTCATGGACTACCTTTCAAATACTACCTACCGCCATATTAGTGGCCCATTTTAAGTAGGAGAGAAGGTTGAAATGAAGCTTTTATCTTCCTGTTGGTTTTTGAGTAGAATCCATCATATCTTAGCTGTGAGAGTAATGATTTTAGAACAGAAAAATTCAGCTCTGAATTCGGTGTCTCTTTTTGTTACAATTGCTGCTGTGGTGAGAGCTTTTTCTTTTAGCTGTGTCCCAAAGTGTTAAGCTGTGTGATATGAGAGTAATCTAAACCGGTTATGTGATTTCAGGTTTCTGCACTGAAGAGCAGATTGAAGAAAGTCTCTACAACTACTGGAGATGGTGTTGCAAGAGCATTTCTAAAAGCACAAGCATCTTTCTTCGGGAGCTACAGAAACGCACTGAAAATAGAACCTGTAAGTAAGAAATTAGTAAGCATCTATAGCAGGAGAGGGGGAAGCTAACAGGGATTCACGTTGTATAATCCACTTACTAAGGTTGATATTGTGGCTGTATGGATGACCATTACTGAAAACAGTGTTCAGGCCTCCAAAAAAGAAAGAGATGCAACAAATGATAGATCACACAAGGAGAAAAACTCTTATGGAGGGGGACAGATGTTACTTCTTTTAGAAAATAATTAAATTAGAAGAAATTTGATAAAAACATAAATTAATTATTACAAGAGGCTAATGTAGAGTTCACCTTTTTCTTTCACTGCAATACCTGGGTATTCATTGTAGTGTTTTTAAAGGTAATAAAAGATTTGTTTATTTGTACACAATATATGCTTAAATTTGAAACATGAAAGTCTGTGGAATCTTGGGGTTTAAGGACATAAAAAATTAGTAAAGAAATGGTGCTTTTACGGAAATATAAGGACTTAGCTGCAGTTGTAACCACTGATGATAAATCACTGTTGGGAAAATTCAGTCTCATGCTTCTAGTTCAAAGTTAATCCCTAGTTAGCAACGATTCAGTGCTATCTGAGTGGGGGAAAAATTTTTCAGTGCTTGATCCTAGTTTTATTGCTTCTAGTGAGGCATGTGCTCCAGGCTTACTTCATGGATTTCAGTACAAGTCAGTCCAACCAAATTCATGTATTTCCACATGCTTTGTAACATTCCAGTTTGGCTACAGTGTGTGTAGGAGGTTCCTAGTGAAGTGTGTGCATTAACTGATAGAGAAAGACAAGGTAAATGGTATGATGAACATTCAGGTCTAATTCATGAGATATGTCCCAGAAAATCGAGGTGGGGGAATTAAAAATACTAACTGTAGAGTGATGCACGGAGTATTTTCAGAATTTTCCAAGTACATTTTGTTTCCCTACCTATTTCTAAATCAAGGGAAACCAATGCAATACAAACCAATGTTCAAGTCAAATGCAGTGATAAATCCCAGTCTGGTGTTCAAAGGCTTAATTGAACTACTGTTGCTTAGACCAATGTCTGCTTCAGGAAATCTCTGTAGAGGGGAAAACATACTCTTACCTTAATATTGTCATCTCACCTGCAAACTTCTGGAGGCAGAAAAGAAACTTGAATGCCATTGGAAGTTGCTATGATGAGTTCTGAGTGTAAGTGGGGAGTCTAAATGAATGGAGGAAAAATGAAGGCTTATTGTTTGAGAAAAGGTGTATTTTACGTTCTGCTTTTCCGTGAAGATTACTTGTCTGCACACCAGATCTCTTCATTAATAAACCTAATTTTAATCATTATGTTAAAAGAAATGAAGGTGGACTGCTGACATAGTTTTTTGGTGTTTTTTGTTTGTTTGTTTGAGGATGTTTCCATAACTAAAGTCTCTTCATTGTTATAGTTTGTTTTACATGTTATCTTTAAAGACAAAGGGAAAAAATAGTTCAGTCTGAATTTTAAACAGTCCAGTTATCACCGCTAAATAAGCATTATTCCAAGAAGTAATATTCAGGTTTCAAAGTGACTTTTGAAGCCAGTGTGATTCCTTCTTACTGGAGGGATGTGCATATAGCATGTGTGGAAAAAATAAATTGCATTGGCTTGTGTGCATATAGTTGAGTATAAGTATTTTGCTTTTGAAATATTTAAGATGAAATAATGGCAGATATTTAAATTGTTGTCCACATATATAACAAAGATGTCAGGGAGACTTCCCATCCTTTACGCAGGCCTTCTTGTGCTCTGATGCTCCTCCCAGTAGTTGCCAGGCAACTCTGGGAATATTGGTGTATGCTTTGCCTGGATATGTGTGAGATTAACTAGCTAAGGGATTTATGAAGAAAAATAAAAATTTAAATTGCTTTTCTGGAAATACCATCTGGTATTTTGAAGGCTGAATGTTAAAGATGAACATTCAAAATAAGTTGACAATGGCACTTCTCTAGAAATTGCAGCTAACCTGAGGAAGCAGAGGTTGTTTAGTTCGCTTATGATTCCATCAAAGAAAACATGTAAATATGATTGCACATATGTATCATAAAATCTCATTTTAAGAATCAGGAAGTGGAAAATTTCAAAGCTTCCTTTCAAAAGTCATGTTATAAATTAAAAGTCAAATCTTCATATTGAAATTTATAATCAGAAATTAATATAAAGGTAATTTGCAAAACATGGCAAGTGTTTCATGTACTGAACACGTCAGGATCAAATAACCTTCATTCCATTTCCAGTTCTGTCACAGATGTTCTGTAAGGTATTGGGTGGGTCACACAACTGCCGTACACTTTTCTTCCATTTTAGAATATGTCACCAGTGAATGCAGTTAGTGAGAGACTATTGTTACTGTTGGGAACATCACATTTAAAAGTTAGTTCAAAACCCTTGGAAAACCTGCTGTGAAGAAGGTACAGCAAAACTCCAAACAATAGTATGTAATGAGCAAAACAATTAGAAAATGTGCTTGCTAATTTCACAAAAGAAAATGCAGTAATTCCAAAGCATCATAACTGACAATCAGTAATGCATCCTGGAACTTAAAGCACTGTGTTTTCTGGTGTGCTGTACTCTGGATGCTGCACTTGCAGAATACTTGCAGTATTCTCTGCTCTCACATAGTGCGATTTTCTGCACAGTAGTTATGTTTGTTGTTACTTCTTGTCATCTGATCAGCTCAGATTACTCTGTGTGTGGTAATATATTAACAGGCGTTCAAACGAGTTACAATACACAATTGTGATCGTTTCATACGAAATGATACGAGTTTCTTGTTCAATAGTGGAGGAATACTCAGGTGTGTACAGTTTGATATCCATTAATGCATCAGAATCTACAAAGACCACAGTGGATGTCATCATTTACTTTAAAAAAAAAAATGGAAAAATTGTTTTTGAAACTTACAGAATAAGCAGTTGCAAATAAAATCTTTTTGATATGTCTGAGACAAATAGAAAAGCAAATAGAAGATGTAGCTTATAGGAAAAGAACATACCATATTTTCAAATATTTCCATTGTGATTTTTTTTTCTCTCGTTGCCTTCACATCTTACTGTAAATATGGGGCGTAAGCAATGCTGCACATGATGTAGCTTGCTGCATTTGATGTCCTGTAACTCAAGAAATCTGACTGTTGCTTTAAAATTATTGATAATTAGGAAATAAATTCAAAGCAGCAGCAGCTTTGCCTCCTTTCATAGTTTTCATAAGGCAATTTAATTATGTAGACCATCTCATCTGGTGTGAGTTGACTTTCCAGGATAAATGGTGTGAAGTTATTTTTCATTATTCTGTGTAGGCCCAGAATGTGTCACAGAGCAGACTTTAAATTCATATTATATTTAAGCATATTAGGAAGTCTTACTCTCTTTGGAAGCTTCTAATCCAAAGATAATAAGGTAACATACTGAATTTTCAAACCAGTACACTGACAAGGAAGGAGTTGCTGCTACTGTAAACTTCCTGAGGACTTCAATAGCTAGAGTTTTTGCATGGAAACACATATCCAGCTAATAGAAACTGCAATTGTAATCAGAAATATTTATGTAACAAAATAACTGATTCATTTGTGTTTCCTACTGTGCACAGGTGTTTCTGCAAATTGCTTTAAGCCAGATTGGAAGTGTGGAAGTGAATCTAGTACATGTGGTGTACTTATGGTCCCCACAACCTGTTGCTATTAAGTACAATAAAACACATTAGAAGCAGTGTGTTTACTTTGGCTGTATTGATGCGGATTGTTAATTTTAAGAATGTTACTTAAATCTTCAGCAGTGACACACCATTGTGAGCATTTTATTCACTTGAATGTTGTTTTTTTTAATTCCTAATTTTTTGCTGTTTGTGGAAGGAATGTTTTTATCAGTTTTTAAGTATTTAGTTCACAAAATCAGCTCATCTTCAATAGAAATATCTCTGTAATTACTGTCTGTATGTAAAGGTGGTTTGCAGTACTTAAGAGTTGTGTATATTGGTAACTGGGGAGGAAAAATGAGACCTGTTAACTGCATCCAAGTTGTTGACTGTGCACTTTCTTATGCTGACACCTAGTGGTTAGAGACAACGTTTCATTGGTTTTCTTTCACAGACAATCTTTGTTAAGAAACATCCTAACATCTGTGATAAAGGTAAGCTCACTCCATAGATTCACTACGAGCAGTAGCAGGTAGGGTATGATAGAACACCATCAACTGGTTTTAGGTTTGTCATGCCAGTGTGTAGGTAACGTAAGCCACATTAGATCATTTTCTTCACCTAGTGTAGTTTAACAGCAGACTCCAAGCTTGACATACAGTCTTCTCCAGTGAAAAGCTTTGTTGTCTGTTCCTCGGATATATGGTCACTCCAGTGAACTTTGCAACAGGCATTATGTGTGAGGAATACAACTCTTTCTCTTTTCTTTTTTTTTTCCCCTGACAGATTTGAAATGCTTGTTTACTTGCACTTACAGAATCTGTATTATCTGAACAGGTATTCCAGTTTCCATATCTTGGTTCCTTTTGTCTGTATTTCATTGCTATAAATACACTGTAAAGTGAAATTTTCTGTCCTTTTCTTTTGCAGTGCTGCTACTTTTTAATGGGTAAGGGAGCCTAATTTTAACATTAATAATCCAAGCAGATATCAGCAGCTAAGTGCTCCTGCAAGTAGTTTTCAGCTTTGCTGTCTAGAGTTGATAACTCCTTATTACCTGCAGACACTGCAGAATTAGATATCTTTTTCATGACTCAGTATACGTGATATACTGAAGTGAGAGGTATATGTAATGCAAGGTGAAATCAAGCAAATTGTTTTATTTCTGGTACACAACTGAAAAGGCATATCTATGTGAAAGATTTTGGTGTGCGTTTGGATTTGAATCGCGATGCTGTCGTTCGTTTTTAAAGCACTGATCTGGTTGATTATGGCTTTATTAATCTAGCCATTAGGGTGATGAACTCTGCATTCTTTGTGAAGCAATTTTTTGCTTGTATTGTCATATTACCTGAAGCTAGACCTTTCTCTCATTTATATAATCCATATAAATCTGATTTTGCTGGATTGTGAATATGCTAGTTATTCCTAATTTCCATATTTTATACTGGATTTATTCAGTGGCGACACCTGTGCATACTCCCAGTATGTGCCAGTCTTGTAATTTGTGGCAATGTCTCTGAGGGGGTGAAATAATTAATATAGTTGCAATACTTGTAGTGAGAACTGTATTCCTTATTATTTGGCTCACACCCTTTTCTCGAAGTCTGCCCGATGAAATCCTTTATTTCTTTGCTCTCCTTGAGAGGCCCTTCTCTCTGTTGGCAAATGAATCGGAATGAAGTAATAACAGTGTTAACTATCAAGCTCTGCTCTGTTTCTAAACAAAGTAAGTTTAAAAAGAGTGGGGAGTAAGATGGTAAATGGAGCTATGATTGTATTAAAAGTGTAATTAATTTTTTCATGTGGATATTATGAAATTACTGTTGGAATGAAAAATGTATAGAAAAATGTTTGTAGCATCTTATTGATTAATGTCTTATTGAGATGTGTGTGTGCGTACACACACACACATTTGTATTGAATATTTGCTTTCGGTCCTGAGAAGGCATGGCCAGTAACTTTAACTTTTGCAGATTCCTGGAAAATACTGTTGTTCTGTTTTGTGATGTCTCCAACAAGAATGAAATTATCTGCCTCCCTGTATCGAACTAAGGAAATATGTTGTTGTGGTTTGAAACATCCATTGTTGTGTTTCAATTACATTTAAAACATATGGAATAGTAGTTGGGAACTTACTGAAGTGTTAAGATGCTAATAATGAAACAGAACTGTTCGAAGGAACTAGTGGTGTTACAGTGATTCTGCCAGTGGATGATATTCCCAGTTTAAGACTGTTGTATTATTCTGTATAACCTGCAGCTTTCAGATTGAATGAGAATTGTAAATAGAAATCAGTACAAACTTGAATGCATTGGGAATTACTGACAATAAGTGAATCTTTTCCATGAAGCGAATCTTTTTCATGAATTTCCATTAATCTCTTTTGTGCCTTCATGATTAGTTTCTCAATCTTATTCAGGTTTATCAGCCTGAACCCAGGTGCTAAGCAGAGATTAGCTCCATAGTTATTTGTGTGTCCCCCAGCAGTGGGAGCCTCAAAGTGCTCTAAGAGGATAGTTTACTCAACTGTTTTGGCTTCTTATACCAGTTAGGATTTAAGCTTCAGGGATTCGTAAGTAGTATGATGATACCAGTAACACAAATCAATACATTTCTCAGGAAGACATTAAAGCAGCAGTGTGATGGCCTGACGTAAGGTCAGTGTATTGTTTTATACCAGTCCCTTGCTCAGACTAGCACTATCAATTCCTTTAACAATGCCAGTGCCTTGAGATCTGAGTGGGACAGAGGTCAGACAAGAAGTGATGGCATGTGGTGCAGAGTAAAGAGGCAAATGTGAGATGAGTCCAAACAGAAATTTTGTTGGAGTATGTGTGCAGGAACATGGAAATGTGCACGTTACGTACTGGTGCATAATGTGCTTTGAAAAGGCTTTGTAGCATTTGATGCTTTATCCACTATGAAGTGTGATTGTTGCCATGGTAAAATGTTTTTTAAGTTATTCAGTGGTAGAGCAAATAGTTGGTTTCAACTCCCAGTAATTGCCACATCTCAGTTGCTTCCTTACCTATGTAGCCACCATTTGTGTAGCTTTTTATTTTCCCCACATGTAAGTTTTAAAGGTATGCATTGTATACAGAGTAGATCCTTCCCTGTCACCAGAGTTGTCTTGATATGTCAGGGGCTTGTAAGTTCAAAACCAAAAATCAAAGAATAGGTAGAATGAGGATGGTTTTGTACTTCAGTCTGGAAATGTTGTCCAAGGTAAGGATCGTGTTCTGTGCACCTTGTAGTGCAGTAATAGCTGAAACGCTACGTTCCTTTGCACGTGGTTGTCAGAGGGCGGGTGCTCACAAGACTGCTCTTGAGATTGTCGGTGTTTACCTGGTACATGCTGACACTTAAGTTTCTGTGTTATCTTTGTTGGAATCTGTGAGCATTGTGAATCTTGTGTTTCATTGTATGAGTAACTTTGCAGCCTCAGTAGAAATTACATGTTCAGCCATCAGACCGGGTAAGGTCACTCTGGGTGTCTTCTGTGTTGGTGCTGGAGAAATAAAAGTATCTTTGTTCAAAAGCCTCTAAATCTTCCCGTTACCAGGGAAGGTTTACGGTGAGGAGTAGAAAGAACCATGATACTTCAGCTTTACTGTGGAAGGATTTGTACGTTCAGCTGACAAATTATTCCTCTGTGCCTTTCACACCAGATTCTCTGTGTTTTGTACCATTTTCTACATTTGTTTTTGTTTTTCCTCAATTTGTTTCAAGCCTTTGTTTTTGACTTACATTTAGCCTTTGTTTTTATTGTGTTTTCTCCTGGTACTTTACTTATAATTGAGAGTGCACAGCCCCAGCAAGCAATGAAGCAGTGTGCAAATGCCGCCATGCAGCAAAAGTTGAAGATATTTCCTGAACTAATAAAGCGCAGGGGACTTAGAGTAGAACAATGAAGCAAGTAAACAAACACCAAGGATAAAATAACAGGACCATTGAATTCGTCTTCTGTGTAAGGCACTCGGTGAGTGTGTGTTTTTTAAATGAACTATGAATAAGTTCCATTTTGTATTAGAAAAACAAAAACAAACAACAAAAGACCATTCAGGCAGGTGAAAATCTACAATCTCACTAGTGTGAGCAGCTATAAATTTCAACAGAAAGTAGCCCATGAAAGAGGATGGTAGAAGAGGTTTGGGGTTTTAGATTTCTGAAGTAGACTTCTGTAGCAGGCAAACTTGATGGAATAATGATAAAGATTAGAATATTTAGTCAGGTTAGGAACAAACTAATAGAGCTTAATAACAGAAAAAGGCTGCTCTGGGCTTTCACCATGCACATTACAGATTGTGTATGATTTAGAACATAAGCTTCTAGTACAAAAAGGGATATTTAAATAAAGGGAAAGGCAGTAAATCAACATTATTTGTAATGATTTGCATAGATAAGTGGTAGAGCTCATTCTGTTAAAGCCTAAAAAGTTACAGGCTTAAAGACAGAATGAGACATTTGTATGCCTGGCATAATTGACAGTTCAGTGTGATTGATTGCTGTGACAGACAGCATAGGAGACCTGCTCTCATTCAGAGGTACTTTTCTTCAGCATCACACTGAGGTATTCTGATACTGCCCTGGGGCTTAGCAAAATCACATGTGAAGGAAGCTTCAGTAGTGTGCATGCTGTCACCTCGACTCTGCAGTCCTGGGGAGGGACGGGGGTACTGCAGTCTGGGTGTTCACCTTGTACTCATTACTTGCGTGGGGCTTCTGAGGGGAGAATATGGAATGGGACTAAGCCCCTTGTTTGCTTTGTCTTGTGTATATCATTGGACAATTAGGCAGCTTTTTTTCCAAATATACTGATTTTGGTATGGACAGAGCATTAGTAAAAGATAAATTCTGGCTCATGACCAGAATGTTATATAGGCAAAAATAATTTCAGCAATGAGACCACCACCTTTTTCTTCTTCATTCTATATCTAAAATGTAAACCCTGCAGAGGGATGATGAATGTGTTGTTCTTTAAAGAACAAACAACTTCAGTCTAGTAACACATCGAATAAAAAGGTTCCTTCTTTTCATATATTTTTCTAATTTAATTTGTTGTTTTCTGTTCCTTTCATTGAATGATGAGTAACTTTTGGCAATGACAGATATTCTATTGTGACTGAAATATGCATTTTGTAAGTCATAACTTTACTTGGTATTTAAATAAACTGTGTATGTACAGTGTACAAGATTTATGCAGAACACAGCTGGAGGTTTTCTACTCAGAATTCCTATGGTTTAAAATGTCTCTTTTAAGTTTGAAAATGTGTTGTGAAGTAGATACCATTATGATAATTGGAAGTTCAGCTTCTCTGTCTTGCCTCTATTATTTTTTTGAATACAATTAACACATCACACACACTTCACCTGGTCTCTCCTCATTTACCTCTGACACTTCCTTGATATTTATTTAGACACATGTGGTGTTTTTGCTTTGAACTCAATAGTTGGTATATTCACTAGATTTATTTTTTTTTTTGAATAAACATTTTTCTCGTTTAGAGATATACAATTAGTTTGCATTGTTAGAGAAAAGTATACATATTGATGTCAATTTAAGTCTTTTACTTATTTGTTAGATGATCAGGACATAAATTGTATAAAGATTGTAGAGAAAACTGTGATTACTCTGAAATCAAAATACCTGCTGAGAAGTTGCAGAAGCAGCTCATTTCATTATAGTTCTCACATGGGAACAGTACAGAGAAGATATGCAAAAAGCTATCTAGAGAAAAATGTATGGCTGTCAACACTAAATATAAATATATATATACCTACAAATAATAAGATTTAAGGTAGCATAAACATGAAGCACATAAATCAGTGCCTTGATTAAGTTAAACTTTATTCTGTCAGATTTGGCAGCAATGCTTTTATTGCTGAGAACAAAAGTAAGACAGTAAGTTTGTTTTAAAAATCAAGAAAAAAAATTCTTAAACTGGACTTAGTAAAATAGTATTGGCATAGTGTTTATTTCTTAATTTATGTAGCTTGGTGTAGTATATAACAAGTATGTAGCTATTAGCGATGTAACAGCAATATCCTCTGGAAAACAGCTAGGAATTACATGAAACAATTCTTAAAATTCTGAAAAAGAAGAAGTCTGTCTTTGACAGATCAAATTTTAGTGATGGAAGAAGAGAATATGAAAATACCGTAATACTGTATTTCATATGCGGAAATTAGGTTTGGAGATTTTTATTTTTAGAAACACTAAGGCTTGGAGGTTTCAGAATTAAATCCAAAATTCAGTCTATGCTTGACGCTCACAATAAAACAGGATTATTTCATTGATTTTTAGCTGCAGTTTGAAACGAACTAGTGCATGCTTTTGTGGAGTTCCTATTCACTGTCCATTCTTGTGATAACTGTTTTCTGGAATATTTTCAGTAACTATGTTACTGAAGTTGAATAGTATTTGTAAATTGGTTTAATATAGAGAAGAGGTGTCACCTACTTAATAAGAATTCATTTTCTTTGTTTTAAAACTGAATTAAAATAAGCATGATCAACTCAAAGCTTTTCAGATCACGGGGTCTTCACATTAGAAGTTCAAAGATGTACAAAAAAAAAGGAATGTAAGCTGTGCACTTAAGTGAGTTTTATATAAAGCATGTTTTTTATTTTTACAAGAGGTTTGTCTGAGTTCTTACACATGCAGAAGGTCTTCCTCATTTCCTGCAGCCCTGGTTAGGTATGAAATGCAAATCTGCACAATGCTAGGGGTTCTGAAACATTGTCTACAACAAAAAAAGTGTGGTTGTGACAAAGGACAAAAATTAGGTGTGTTTGGTTGCCTCGCTGTAGTCATCGCCATGGAGAGATCCATTGTTCTACAGCCGCATCTTCGCTGGGTTGCTTAGGGAAGGGCACGATGCAGATACCATTAAAACAGGCATTTGTAAGGGAGACCTGCATCACAATAATGCCAAAGGAAATCAGTGTTTTTCTTTCGAGATACCTTTGGCTTGGACTTCCAATTTTTGAAATGCACATTTAAAATGATCTCTATATAAAACTACTTGGAAGAGTGTTTTTTTTTTTGTTTTTTTTTAATGAAATCATTCTGTAGTAAAATATTTCAAGTACTGGCTAAGCTGTAAAGCTTAGGGCTGATAAACAAAGCATCTGAAGCCAAATGGCCCCGTAGCTAACCCCAATTAAAATAAAGATTTCATTGCGCGGTGTCCTGACAGAGAGGGAACATATTGTTGCCTTTAAGGGAGTTTGGTTTAGTTAATGAAAGAATTTATTTCATTTTTTCAAATACAGAACCTAATTAAATAAGTTTCAACTTGACTTGTAGTTGAGGACAATTTAACTCCTTAAAGGTTACTTTTGTGTCCCTAATGTAGCTCTCTTTTGAATAATTTCTGGTGTAGTATTTGGTTTTGTGATTTATAAAATAAGAAATTTCACAGTATATCTTGTGTGAGAACCATATGCCAGTTGTCTGTATACGTACATATATGTAGTTTGTTCTAAACTAATAAAACTTATTACTGACATTGCTCTCTTGAAGCATCCTATTTAGCATTAAGCATTACTAGATTCTTAAAATGAAATGAAGGTGGCATGTCTTTGCTCTGAATGCACTCTAAATGCTATATGAACATTGCTTAGTCCTGCTGTTCAGTGAAAATCAAAGATGTATCAAATAATTATTTTTGGTGAAGCTCTCAAAGCAGTAGTTAAAATCTGTATCTCTAGAGCGTTTGTTCTTAGAGAGGATTAATGGTGAAAATGAAAGCAATTTGTAAGGATTACAAATGTGATTAATTTGCCTTCCTTAAAGGATCTGCCTGTACTTGTGTAGGTAAAGTTCATTTGTCAACTAAATTCTCCACTAAAAACATGTGAAATATAAAGAACATTCTTATCTAAGACGCTTTCTTCTCACATATACATCCATTTTATACTCAGCACTTGAAGGCAGTCAAAGAATAGGAATGCTGTCATTACCTTACTTACTTGCCTAAAAAATAATAAATAAATGGCTGTATTGTCTCTTGCAATAGAATCTTGTGAGTAGAGTTAGTTTCCATGGAGTGATAGCAAGTAATGCTTTTTTTTTTTTCTGTGTTGGTGATACTTTTGCAGTGTATTCACTGTAATTAAAAGCACCTAACCAGCATCATTCAGAAAGTGTTGGGTTCTTTTAAATTAGTTCTTACAGAAGCTGAACCTAAGCAACGAAGTTCATGCTTAAGGTAAATTTTTAGTTGTAACATGCATGTAAGTGTTTTCCACAAAAATATCTATTAAAACTAGAGCTACGTTTTGTTTCGAAGTAATAGCTTTCCATTTAGTAGGGAGGACTTGGTAATCAAAATTTTAAAAACGTATATATGTCTCATCTCTCCTCATTTGGGGATTTTAGGCGAATGTTTGCAGTATGTATTCTCTTCTAAATGTCACTTAATCATGCATTCTCCTTTACATCTTGACTAAATTGCATTCTAGCTTTCTTAGAGGAGTTTCCAGTGTGAGCAAAGAAGCTCTCTCTGATAAGGAGTGTAGATTTCCTTGAGTCAAAGTTGTTCCGAAGGCTTCGGTAGTTCTGTGTGCCACAGGATTTGATTGCTACCTTCAACTATGGAGAGAAACGGTATTCAAACAATTTCTACATGTGTGAGGAAAGATTAATTTTTTTACAGATGGGTATGAACATGAGTGAAATTAAAGACTAGATCCTATTGCAGCACTGAGTATCTCATCTATTTGACATATGTTGCAGATCTTGAGTTAACTCAAATGCAGCACTGTTCTCTTCTGTGAATTTCTGTGAATCATTATAATTAAGATGTTTCAGAAATCTTGAGAGTAGTTGCCAAACAGAACCAAAACAAAAGCATCACTACTAGCCAGGGTTTTAGGCACTGTAACTCTGCCCTAAAGCTACATTTCCCATCCGTTATCTCGCCATGGCTTATTGTGCTCAATTTTAATTAAACTTGAATAGCAATTTTGCAGTCATAACTGACATGAAAGTTTTCCAGAATCTATTTATACCCACAGGACACTTCCCCTACATGTTTTTCTTGTGTCTTGTTTTTCATCTTGTCCAAAACTGTTTTTTTGGAAAAGTCTTTGGTGATGAAGGGCATGAAACAGAAAATGATACAATGATTTGACTGGCAAGTGTCAGTTTGCAAAGAGAAGAAATGGATTGCATTTTGTATTCTGTGGGGATACTGGTCATAATAGTCATATAGGAAACATTAAAAGCCTATGTATTTGATAAGGATCTTGGGGGTTACTTAATTTTTCATATGCTTAGTGTATCCTGAGTATCCTACATTTAGTTTTAACGTGCAGATGCTGAATTTCTAAACATAGAAACAACTTCCGTGATGCTGCAACCTGCAGTTTTGGTTTTTTTTCTGCCTTTAAAGGTGTTGCATTCACAAATATTATGCACAGCTTTTACTTTGATATCCTAGAGTCTAAAAAGTCACTTTTTATGGTTTAAAAAAGTCAAAATAATGTTGGAACATCAGTCTTTATTATTGCACAGGAAGCTCTGCAGTATTAGTTGGTTGTCAAATCCCTAGGAAATAACGGATTAACGCGCTTGATCGTAATGCCATGTTCAGAAGTTGAAGTTTGCTGATGTCCCCAGCCTCTCTATTTAATGCAATTACAGATATGCATTCAGGACATTTGAGTGGATTGCATTTCATTAATATGATTTGAGCAGACAATGCTAAGTTGCTGTTGGGCCCTCTCTGACAGCTAATTACTGAAATGAAGTGTGTACATGGCTAAGAAACAATGGAGCACTTGTCAGGAACATTAAAACAATGCAGAAATAGTGTCAAATTTTGGAATCCCTCCTCTGTACGTTTTTTCTTGTCTCTAGAGACCAAGCTTGGGACATATATAGTTGTGGTGGTGAGTTAGACCTTGGGGAAACAAAGTTTATCATCACTGATGAAAATACAATATAGTTACATTGTGCTCTTCCTCTCTTTAATTCTGACACCTGCACATACTTATCCTGATAGCTAAACATACCTACCTTTTGCTTACAGACAGCATTTTTGCACATTTTTCCCATAACATGTCTAATCTGGTTGTTTGAATATTGGAAGATACTATGCATGCCAGACAATCTTGTAGAGCGTTTTGCAGGAAGAAGTCTCCCAGACAATTGGAAGGAGGTGGGTAGGGAGTGACTTCTCATTGTTTCTCATTGTTCTCATTCCACTATAAAAACAGAAACAAAACCAAAAAAATAAATAAAAAATAATAAAGGGGCAATCCAGTAAGGTTTGTAACCGGACAGATTTGAAACAAACAAGGGGCTATTCTTTGTACAATAGGTAATAAACCTGCTGGGTAAAGCCTATTGGATGATACTGAGGAACTTTGTATTGGTTATGGGGGGAGACTGGAGAGAGACTTGAAAGAAGCCTTTGTTCAGGTTTATTTAATATACCAGCGACAGCAGACTAACTGAATTTCTTCAGATGAAGATCCCTCTGATAGAGGGGAGAAATAACATTCAGGCTCTCCACCTTCCTGGTCTTTCCAAAGCATCTGCTTTGGCTACCTTGGAGACAGAACACCAGGCCTTTTCATGTGATCACTTACGGCCCTTCTGTTATGAAACTGGTTTTGTACTCATCTTTCATTTGTTGTTTGTTTTTTTTTCTTTATCCTAAATTTAGGTATCAGCCACTAGAAATGGTGTTGCTAGAGAATTACACAACTTGTCATAAAGAGAGAAAGAAAAGGCAAGAACTTGTTTCAGGCCCTGAGCGGATAAGGCTCTCCCATCCCGTCTCTATTTCAGGCACTGAGTGAACCACTGTTTCGGTAGTGGTTTTGTTTCCGAATCATCTTTCTGTTTAAGAAACTGTGTTGAGTACCTTATGTACCCATCTCTTCTTGTATACATGTCATTCTAGAGTAGAAGCTAAAGCCACAGTGCCTTCAGTGCTGGGGAATGGGCTTATCTCAAGGCTTTTGTAAAAACCTGTATTACACAAGGTATTTTTGTCTTTATGCTGCATCTGCAGAATTATTAAAAATAGTATGGTACAGACTACAAAGCATTTTTATCATCCCATTCAATTGATTTCTGTATTGTTGTAAGAGACAGTGCTAGTTATTATTGGAGATTTTTTCTGTATGTGCTAAGAAGAGTCTTGGATTACCAGTGTCAGCTGTCTTGGTGTGTTCAACCATACCCTGATTATAATGAGAGCCATGAGCAGCTCGTGTAATTTAATCTGTGCAGCTCGAAGGTAATATCCACAGGTAATATGGAGACAGGGGAGTTTGTATTAAATACATTCCAGCCATTATGACCTCAGTGGTACTCGCTCATCTCTCTGGTTTTACAAAATGTTTTTCTTTTTAATTCTTAACCATTTCAGTTAGTGAACAAAAACAGAGGAAACTTGAGTTGGTTTTTTGCATTCCATTGACGATAAGGATCAGCCAAATACGCTGGTTTAATCACACTGCAATCTGGTGACCTATACAAAATTGAAGCTTAGTTTCTTGGTCAATATGAAAATGCATTCTTCAAAAGGTACAGCTTTTAATGATAACCCAAGAGTTATAACTAGTATGTTTCAGATCTTGGTGTGGTTTTCTGTCATGAATAATTCAGGGACCTGCAGAGGTGAGTTATCAAAATGCAATCAATAAATGCAATAGGTATGACAACATGTAATACAGATATTTGGGCACACAATGCATTGTTAGTGACCTAGGTGATTTAAGGGGTATTGTTACGATGTGTAGCATGACTACTTTATCTCATTTATGAATGTTTCCAGATCCTCCTCAAGGAGGATTCCTAAAAATTTTCTTCCTGCTTGTGGGTTTTCTGTTGTTAATAGGTATTTTAAGTTTCTCTGTGTCTGGTACATCCAGCCATGATACTGGCAACTTGAGTCCTGTCATAGCAAAGATGGGAAGGTGCACAAGTTATTGATAGCATTTAGGTGGATACCCAAACGCACACAATACATTGAATGTCTGTCTAGAGCTGGTTCTTATCCCTTTACACATACTTCTTGATGCTAACACTTTCTGTGCATGGTACAAGCAGCTGATGATAAGTTGAGAGGGAGCCAATGGTTTTGGAGGAATGCTGTGATTGCGAGGCTTGAAGCATTCCAGAATACTGAGTACAATGCACAAGCAAAGCAGCGTAGTCTTTGGTTACCATTGCATGCAGTAATACAATATATTTCTGTAACGTAAATAGTGTAGCAAATATTATATTAGCAAAAATATTCGTCCTTATCTACTATAGATGGAAAGATTCTAAGTAGTTTTTTTATTTAAATGTAAAATCAGCAAAAATACCAAAATTATAAAGAACAACAGCTTGTAAAATCTTTTCTTGTTGACGCTTTCAATCTATCAGTTTCGTAAGGAGAATAGATGGAGGTACTCTGCCATAGAGATTCCCAATAAACAGGACTCAGGCATACGCAATTTAATAGAGTGTTTTTATTTGTAAATGAATGTAAACTACTGCAATTTTCGCTGCAAATTCTAGGAGTGGAAATCATGTGGATACCAGGAACTAAAAAAAATACCTTCTACAAACAATGGCAATAAAATAATTGCTATTAAAGATACTAATTTTTTGTTGAATTTGAATTGAATCTAAAAATCTTGAATTTTTGAAGGCTGCTTCAACAGGAGGAAAAAAGGAGAGCGATAGGCTGCTGGTAAGGAGCCTGGTCTGCCTGATCAACTCAAACATTCTTGTTGAGGTGCTGGAATAGTTTGCTATCCTTGCAACTCATTTTACAAAACAAGTTCCAGATTGAGCTCTGCTTTCATGTATTCTCTCTCCATGGAAATTATGTCCTTTTTCTCATTTCAAATTAGATGAGTACAACGAAATCCTTATTTTACATATTTATTAACAAGGTTTTCATCCCTGTGGTATTGTAATTATCTTCACTGCTTTGTGCAAAGAAATTACAGGGAGAACTCGCAAGCCTTTAGGAGGTTTGTGTGGTCACTCTTTTTCAAGCATTATTGCTCTTAGCTGTATTCTTCTTGCACGTTTCTCCACCAACCATTATTTGCTGGCATTCTTTCCATACACCGTTGATGTCCTTGCTTCTTTTAATTCTGAGATGAATTGCATTGGAGACCTCAAGTAAAGTTCAGATCCCTTTGGATATGTATTGTTAGAATCCTGATGTGTGAAGAAATGATGTTGAGTCCACTGTCTGGCATGCAGAGGGTTAAGGGAATTTTTAGCATCACCAAAAAGTATTTGGTCAGGTACTCAGGTGCTGAAAATTTTCTTAGCAACATCAGTCACCTAGGAACATGATCATCTGCTGTTCTGGGGTAGAGATTACAGAGCTTAATGATTAGCTACTATAAGCTGCAGCTGATGCCAGACTCTACCCCCTTTACACCTAATTAGCCTCATTAATGAGCTCTTCTGCTCTCCACAGAGAGGGCTTTCTCCTTGGAATAGTAGGCAAAAATACCTCACCCAGGTAGATGTGCTGAAACCTTTAATTATTGCCCACACCTGCAAAGCCTTGTGTCTCTGACAGAAATATTGCTTAGCTGAAATTGTGCTTGTTTACAGTGACCATGCTACAAAGTATTAACTCTTTAGCACCACAGGAATTGTTTTTAAGCTTTGAAAGTGTTTATGTACAGTGTAGATCTAAGCACTCAAAGATTTTATACTTGATAAAGTGGGGCATATTGTGAGTATTTGGAGGGGGGGGTGTACGTGACACAAATGTTTTTTAGAAGTTCTTGAGTATTTTGTTGAACCCTGAAAATAAGTTCGAATTGCTGTTGAACGTCAGATCCTGTGTTACCAGAGCTAAGAACACTGTTAAGCAACTTTCATTCTGTAGATGTTCAACTTTTGCAGGTGGAGGAATCTAATTTTACAGTGCTAAAATTAAAGCATGGGGGAAAAAAGCACATACACAAATTGATTGGTTTAGCAGACAGTGACTTTTATGTGCTAATGAAGTGTTCTGGTGTGATTCGTAGGTATAGCAATTATTGGTAAATGTCTGCTAAATTGTAGTGTTTACATTCTTAAAATTTAATACCTTTGTTTTCTTTTTTTGTTTTTTTTTTGTTTGCTTGTTTGTTTTTTTAATGCTAAAATAGCTATGTAATGTTTTGTTATGTGTGCATTTGTGTCAAAGCAGTTACACCCATGTAGAGCAAATTTGCATCTATGTTTATTAGGTGCTCAAAGGGCAGCTCAAGTTGGCGCTTGATTCTAGGTTTTAATAGGGGAAGTTCAAAATGCTAATTTCTCAGTGCAAATACTTTGGCTAGTTAGTAATTTTTTCCTTAGTAGCCAGCTTTCCTGGATTTTCAGCAGGAAATGCCTGCTGTGAAAATGTCTAGCATCCACCACGTAGATACTTGGTGGCACCAGGAAAGAGTTTCGTCTGGGCCTGCACAGTGTTCAGCTCCAGTGAAGCTGGGACAGGCAGGCGGTGAGTGTTTTACTGCTGTTCCATGCTCATTGTCGTGGCTTTCTTGGCTTCTGGCCTGTCATTGCAGCAGCCGTTCAGCAGATGAAGCAATTGCAGAGAAAATCTCACGCTTTAGGATGCGCAGAGTCTGCAGGCAGCTGTAGTAACAACTTGTGGTTCTTTCTGAGGGAGTTTGAGCCAAGGAATTTTTTTCCTAGAAATTCGTCTTCTAAAGTGAATAGAAGATAGTGTGCCTTCCCAGTGCTGGCCTGGAGTGGCAGAGCTTTTCAGTTGAGAGACTGTGATGTTTTAGTCAACTGCCTTTGCCGAGAAGGTATTCCTAGCAGAGTGCTGAGCTAATTTGAACTAAATCGTTAAGGTTAAAAAGGAATCTGGAACATGAAGCGTAAATTCATACAGTTGAAAGACTGTTAAGAAACTGAAAATAGGGTCTTAGAGCTGTGAGGTCACCACGATAATGGATGCTATTATTAGCTCTTATGATCATGTGGATAAAATTTGTTTTACTTTGTTAGTAATGAAAATAGCATCAGGCCTCCCCAGCGAGGCATGTTGTGCAGTGCATGAGCTGCAGAAATTCATGGGCTGCTTTTCATGAATGCAATTTGAATTGAATGCAAAATAAAGCATCGCAATGAATGATTATATGCAAAATACAAATATTTGGGTAATGTTTCATCAATTGTTAGTTCTTATAACTGTTATATGAATGGGACTGAAGTTTGTGGAGCCTTCTGGTGGAAACCTTGGCAGGCTTAGTCCTGTTTCCTAGGTGAGAAAGCCTGAGGTTCCAGGGCAGGTGAGAAGGACTTTTACAAAATCAAAATTATCATTGAGGCCATGTGGGTCTGGAGGGGAGCGAAGTTGGCGGGTTTGGCCCAGGAAATAGCTGCCCATCTGCTCTCTGTCAGAACACGTTAGAAGTGCATCTGGAGCTGTGCCCCCGAGTTCCAGCTCCGAGCGGTCATGCGGCTGTCTCCACGACAACTCAAGGAACTGCGTAAGCTGCTGTGCTCCGAGCCAGATGCTTCTCTGCACATGTGGTCTAATTAGATGGCATTTTTCCCTTCACAAAAGACTTCAGAAATTGTGTATGGTTTCCATGTCAAAAATGCGTAGCTAATATAATGGGAGTCGGGAGGAGTTGTGGCCAAATGCTAAATAATGACACTTGCTCCGAAGCTGGGCTGCGCTGCGCGAGCTGTAAGTTTGCAGTTACGCAGAACAAATTCCCCTTGGTTGCTTCATCATGGATTGAGGAAGACCTCGGGGGGGAGTGGTGAAAGGAAAAATCTGCTTTTGTCATCCTCACACTGGATGCAACTTTCTCTTTATGACTATCAGGAAACAATTGGAGGGCTGAGACAGCTTCCCCATCTTGCAGTCAGTGTTGGCATTACACGCTACTCTGTCTCGGAGGCTGTTTTGTTTTGTTTTTAATTTTCAAAGCATTTGAATAAAAACTGCAGGAAGTGGGATGGAGAGGAGAGCCCAAGGAAACAAAATCAATTCTAACTTACCAAAAATGGAACTTTCTAATCTGGCAGGATCTTGAACCTTTTGTTATTTGGGGGAAAGGGCTTCATTTAGTATGAACAATAGAGGAGCCCTGTTACAAGTAACGGAAAAGCAGCACACCTTTTGTGATTGTACTAGTGTGGCTTTTTCTCTAAGTCTCTCTTGCCTTCTCACGTGGTAAAGGCAGAGCCTCACTGTGACAAACCAAGAGTAAATAAATAGTAAAATGAAAATAAAGAGTTCTCATTTACTTTAAAAGAGAACGCTTTGCTCTTTTCCACCTGTGAAGAGAAGCATCTTGAGCTGTTGTGGATTGGTTGCCATAGTTCTTTCCAGGCCTTTTTTGTGTGGACATAAAATAGACTGATACTTTAAGGATCCTGCAGTGGTGAGTGTTAGTGGTCTGGCAGGGCCTAAGTTCCACTTGTTCCCAAGAAGAGATGCTATTGCATCTTTAAGAGTCTAATGACATAAGATACCGATTTATAATCCCACATATATGATAAGCAAAATAGCAAGCATACATGTGTATTAATTTATATGTTAATCATTGACCACTTTGATTTCTCCAGAGACCATTAAATGATTAGAACTGAAAGGAATGAAACCTTTTTCCTGCATTCCTAATCCGGTACCTTTGATTATCCCGTCTTGGGGGACATGACAGATTCCATTTCTAGCTGTGTTTTTTCATGGCAGTAGTTGAGGTTTCCACACCAAATTATCAAGTGGCATACCATGATGACAAATCAAACCTCATCGAGGTCTGTTACAGTAATAGCATTTACTTTGCCAGATGCTATATGAAGGAGGTGACATAACGTGTCATGTTATCTTATATCTTGTGCATTAGTATATCTACCAGAGACTAGATCTCGCTAACTCAATGAAAAATTAAAAATCAATTCCATTATATCCATTGTACTTATAGAGTGGTGGTTTTGTTGTTACTGAGCTGAGAGAGCAGGATTTGCTTGGCCCGTCTTTACGACTAAAGCTTTTATTTTATACTGCATTACTGAGGTTAGATTTTATTCTACTTCTGCATCTATATTAGCTGCATATTAGGGTATTTCTGTCTTTAAAGAGCAATTTCGTTCAATGTGGTTTTGGGGATCATCATACAAAGCAGTCAAGTGCAAAGTGCACAAAAACATATTTTCAACATGTTTTAGTGGGTGAATCCTGGAAACTTTACTGTTTAGGATGAGTTTTGGCTTTTTGTGTGTATCTAAGAAATCAAAATATTATCATTTGTGACCTCTAGGTATATTGAACACGTCTTAACCATGATCAGTTATTTATTATCTTTGCAGAGATTTCTTTTTTTAAATGATATATTTTGTATCCTATTGAATTTTAATAAATGAAACAAAGGAAAAAAAAAAGCTCATCGTGTATCTCATGGGAAATACTTTGTGTAGTAGTAGACTGTGTGGACTGTGACTTTGTGTAGACTGACTTCTATATTTTGTCATAGTATAAAATAACTCATGTAAAGAATTGCTCTGTAATTTTTCTCCTTTTTTGTATTGTCACTAATGTTCTGCAATAGTTAAAATAGCAAAAGGCTTTTTTATTATAGGGAATCTGAATTGGTAGCCGCTTTGCATGCAGAACATACTAGCTTCAAGCTTCAATGGGAGTACTTCTCATGGAGTGATTGCAGAACTAGGCCCTGAAATTACCTTGCCAGCTAATGATAAAATCGCATGCAGGCCACAGGGGTTTTTGTGGAATAAATATAAGAGTGGAACAATATACAGTACACATTATACCAGTAATTTAAAGTGTATTCAGGACAAAGAGAGAGTTCCTGGTGCAGGCAGCATCATAGAGATTTGCTGTATCTGATAAAGATTAGGTTTCTCAGCTCGTAATACCATACTATTACTTTTCTTTTGTTAGTCTTTCAACACCTACACTCATGCATTGACACAATATCAAGTAGGAAGAGGAAGAATAGCCTTGTATTTAAGGTACTGAACAGGGATTAAAGAAATTTCGGTCCTTTTCGTTGCCTCTGCCAGAGACTTTTGTGACCACATACAAGTTACTTATTATTTTCTTGCCTTTATTCTTGATCTGTGAAATGGTGATTCTCCCCCCACCCTTCTCCCCACCCCCCAGCACTAAATGTTTTATTGCTGGCATCTTTGCGCTTTGTCTTCCAGGTTTGTTGCTTGAGTTCTGGAGGCATGAGGCTGTATTTGTTGCCTGGGGAGAGAGAATGGCTGGCTGGTGTAGGGGATTCAGAAATCAGAGGAGGCAAGCCTATATAAACATTTCGAAAAATAGCTTGCTCTGTTACAGGAGTCATTTTGTAATTTGTGAATAGAAGTATGTGTCATAGTTCTCCATCTAAGATGAAATGCCAGTTATCTTAATAAATTAAAAGGGGTCAAAAGGAGAAGCAGAATGTTGCTATGTGATTTTTTTTTTCCAATGACACATTTTGTTAGTTTCATCTTTTATTTAAGGTTGGTTTTAGTTCAAAGTGTGTCGGATCCCTTAATGGTGTTGGAAGTTACAGGCTGAAGTAACATATAAAGGGTTGTCATTGAACTTCTGCTGCATCAATCAGTATCTGAATTGTTTTTCTTACAACATTGTAATACAAATAAATCTTATTTTGTATCCTTTATATAAAGGTTTCATAGTAATTTTAATACACCTAACATTTTTGGATCTGAAGGTATTCTGGTGCTGTAGAATTGATTACAGCTTAATAATGCATTGCATGATGATAATGCTGTAATAATTTTAGCAAGACCATAAGCACTCTTGGCCACAGAGTTCTAAATTATAGTGTTAAATGAGATTTTGATGAAGATTTAATATCGGCATATTATATTTTTACATTTGAAATTGAATTGTGTGTTTAAACGTGCTTTATCCTAGTTGGCAACCTGCTGGTAAATAATAATGATGTCTTCAGTGGTTGTGGGATACACATTTATGTCCTTCCTGCAGATGCTTTACTCTTATTTGAGTTTTGCCAAGAATGTATTTGTTGGTATGAGTTTGCTTTTTTCTTCACTCTGTCTCAGAGCTCCAGTTGGTACCTAGTTTTGTAAAGGGAATTACGTGAGGATTTTGAAAATACTTATGAGGTCAAATCCACATGTGAAAACTAGATCACTGCTGCTTTTCAAAAGGAGGTGTTTGTTCTTGTCATCTAAGCATTAAAGAAAAACAAAATAATCCTCTATGTTCCTGCAAGTTTTTCTTGTTTCTTTGTGTTAGTGCAAGGTGAGTTCTACTTCTTTGTAGTACAATCAGGAAAAAAAAAAACACTTTTGTTGCTATTTACTTCAGTCCAAGTTAGGAGCATGGGGAAGAACACTGTTATTTCATGCATTACCGAACTTGTCTGTCTCCCAGCCTCTCATGAGTTGTCTGCAGAGGGTTGTTTTATAAAAGAAAGCTCCCGAACTGCTGTAATGGTAATGCTGTTGCTGTAGGTGCATATACCCATGATCCACAGCATAGGTAAAAGGAAAGTTCTGACATATGACATTTTGTAGGAGTTGTTAATATGATTAAGTGTTATGATTGGTGTCAGTGATTTGGTTGACTTGCTGTCATTATTTCCCTTTTATTTGTCCTTTAGTGATATTATTACAGATTATTACAGAAGTTACCAGATCACAAGCAGAAGAATGACAGCTGTCAGAGAGAAATTCCAACTCACCAGCAACTGCAAGGGTTGAGAATTTAGGGCAATGTATCATTTTGTTTGATGCTTTTTATAGATACTTTTAATAAGATTTATAGTATATATACTGTAAATACTATTTAAAAAAAAAAAAAAGTAAAGATGTTCACTCTTGATGTATTCTACCAGTGGTTACGTGCTCTAGTGAGGAATATGTTAAAAAGCCACAAATTGGACTGGTGATAGAAGTGGGCATTTACATTTAAAGACAGTAAGTGTTTGAACAGTACAGTCTGCATTGGTAAATACATGATTTTGAAATACTTTTCATGATTATGCTTAGAAATCCTAATTTATCAGACCTGGTAAACTGGTCTCTTTTTGAACAGACTCTTAATTTACTTTTCTTTAGAAGAAGTGTGGTCAAATCTCTGAGCACGTGATTTCTTTGTTCCTGAGCAGCATCTTGAAATGCTAATAAAGCTATGGTACCATTTGCTTAATGCAGAGTGTTTGATCTGTGCTTTCTTGATTCCATTATGACTGAGGCAGATGCAAAGAGCTTTCCTCTGCTGAACGGATGTCCTAGTTACAGGAGGTTATTTGTCGTTGCAAATGCAAGCAGAATGAGCCGGTGTCCTATCAGGTGTCTGTCACCAATTTCAGATTTTCTTTATGGAATCCTGCTGGCTGACTGATCATCCTTCTTCAGCTGTGATGAGCTAATCTTTCCTTGACATTGTAATCACAATTCTTGAAAGGTCTGCAGAGCAGTTGCTTGCCTCTGGTTGCTGTTGCATCTGACGTTGACATATATGTCCAGATCAGTGGCATCATTCTTGTATCTTAGTTTCATTATAATGCTGGATGGAATTAAGAATGATTATTCCTAGAATATCTCTACAGGCTTTACTTTGTCATTTGCCACACAACCAATTTTAGTAAAGGATGTGGTTATTTGCAACATCTAGTTAGGTAGATACAAGAATCTCTTACACATCGTTGTTCTCGCTGTATGTTTGGGGTTTGGCTGCACAGTATACTGACACTAGGCTTACAGCTTGTAGACTGTCAGATTGTCAACTTGTTCTGCACCTTTAAATTCCACCCACATTTTTTCGTTTCATGGCTAGTTTACAGAGCAGCTCTAATGGGTTGTGTATTTATTAGAGAGGTTTTGAAAGAGCACCTACATGGTTTAAAGGCATGCATACAGCAGCACAAAATTCATTACCCTGCACCACATGCTGACCATGATAATGCAGAAGAGATTGCATGTATCTTCCAAAGCATAACTTTTGGGCTATCTAAACAAAGTCTTCAGTATTTTATTTTTTTACCTTTAGAATTGAGTTTTTTTTAAACCATTGCTTGTGTAAGAGACTCTCACTGTTGACCTAATTTAAACCTTGTCTTTATTATGTTCATATTTTCCCCAGCAGTCACATGGTGTCTCTAAAGCCCCATCGTCCTGATGCGCACTTGGGTGTCTGTTCTGTTGTACGAGTGTCAGGAGTGTCAAGACGCCCATGACTTACCTGATCACCTGCGTGTCTTTCTAGAAGTATCATTTGTGTTTGCCTTTGTCCCCACCTCCAAGTCCTTCTCTAACCTGTGCTGTCTTCGCTGTCCCACGTTTTTTTAGTCTTTTATACTCACTGTGAGAGTTATTGCCATAGCCAGATAGCTGGCCGCTCTGCCAGTATGATAAATCAGACAATTCAGATATGGTACTTCTCTCACTGGCAGCAACTATCTGCACGACTTCCTGTAACTTCTTCTGAAAGAAAGTTTTGCTTTCTGAGGAAAAGTGGTTTTCCTGAAAGTTTGGGGGTTCATGAAATTTTTTCAGCTTAGTTGATCAGAATCAGGCTTTTGTGGCTTTTATAAATATGTAAAAGCAGGTTTCATGAAACTATCGGACAGACTTAAATAAGTCCTAGCCTTCTTTTATTTTTCACTTGCTGCTTTAAGTAGATTTTAAGCATTATTTTAGAATGTAACAGAATTCCAATTTAAAAATAGGGCTGGCAACAGATCAGGTGTGGGCTGAAACTTTTCAGCTTTTTAGGGGTCTTGAGCTAGCAGCACTGCCCTGATGAACTTCATTATGCTATATGAATATAAAATATTCATATAAAGGGAGATTTGCAAAGGCACCTATTTTTTCAATGCGTCTGGGAGTCTGAAATCCTAATCCCAGTTTCTTTTCTTGTTTTAAGATTGCTGATAGTATTTCTTTGAAATGTATGAACTTATGTATTTAAAAAAATAATAATACTTTTGGGATCCAAACTTTATATATATATATATATATGTATGTGTTATCCAATATTGCAGATCAAATCAGTTTCCTCACTGGGTCGCGTTGTGCGATCATTTAAAGCATTTGCAATGCCATAGCTTAGCTTCGATTATGCAGTTATAGTTGGTGAGGAGAACAATGGAAATTTAAGGTGTTGATAAATCAAGGCCTAAATTCTAATTGTTGGAGGTAGCAAATTTAGGAGTTGATGGGTTTATTAGGACAAGTCATTGTAATTGTTTTACATTTGAGCAAGACCATTGATTTCACAAAATATCTGTGATTCTTAGTGTGTCCCCTCTCGTATAATGTCATTTGTCAGTAAAAGCAGAACTGATTAGTTTCGTAATTTGCAGTTAACTAAATCTGTCAAGAAAATGGTCTTATTGTCCACCTTGTCTTTTTGTAATGAAGCTGTGGATGGGGGTTAGCAACAGTGTGTTCACCCTTGTGGAGGTCATGGAGGATGGAAGGTACTAATGCATTGTAAGCTGAAAAGCTCATGCTTGACCTTGATGCTAAAAGTTTTTCCTGTCATCCAGCAGCAGTTGAGCCTGATTTGGCTCTTAAGAAGTCAAAAGGTCTAATCAGCCTAATGAAGAATCTCAATCATTAGTACTTTAGGGAAGGAAGTGTATTAACACTCTAATAATACTGCAGTCCGTCAACTGCCATGCGCGTGCTTATAGGAGCAGTACGTAGCTGAAATGAATGGGGAGAAGCTGGTGTCACTGCGCTTGGATGTGCAGGAGAGTAGAGGAAGCTTCTGCTTGGCAGAGCATGGTTCTTTCCACATTGTTCTGGTCATGGGACAAATGCTGTAGTTGTCACATAAGGAGTCTACTTTCTTTTTCAAAGTCATGGAAATTCTTTGGCCCTGGGAAAAGGTGAACTGCCCTAAAAGAGCGACTCCTCTCATGGAGCAGCACCCAACCTGTGCACATGTTTTTAGGCAATCAGTGGAGATGGATCTTTTTCCTCCAGTTAACAATCTGTGACAATGTGTTGACTGCTGGATTAGGAGTGAGGTACATGATGTACCATCCTGGTAATTCTGGTGGTCCAATTCACCATAGGTCAGGAAAAATTTATTATAGTATGATTATTTGAAACCAAATAGCTTCTTCTCTTTCCTCATAAATTGCATTAAAAACTGATATAAGTGCTTACACCGTTTGGCTACAATGGCAAGATCAGTTAGGTGGCCACATGGTGGCTTCCTTCAGAAGCTCATGGGGAAAAAACAATGCTCTCACGTAATGCTGTGGCATGGGGTTTTGAGCAGTCATTTTAGAGGTCCTGCTATCTGCACTTTACATACTCAATGATAAGCCAGATTTCTAACATATAAAAAGCTTTCAGAAATGAAATGATAACACACTTTTTAAAGAGGATGTTTTCAGGTTTTTTTGCTATCTAATGTTGATTCTAAACTCTCAACAGATGAAAAATCCAAATACATTTTAATATGGCTATGAAAAACCCTCCATATTAATTATACATCAGTATAATTTTATCATGCTTTGCTACTTTCTTGGTTTTAATTCAGTAAATATATTTCCTTGTTATGCTGAGTATTTGTTGAGTGGAGGAAATTTGTGCCCTTATGGCAGATGCACAGCAGACTTCAGCATTAACATAACTCATTAAAATAAGATAAAAGTAGAGCTGCAAAGCAATCTCTGTCTTTTGCCAACAAGGTTGTGAAAAAAGGAAATTTCACTCAATTCGATATGTGAAAGTCTAATCTTCCTGAACTGTGGAGAGAACAGAGTAGACGTTACTGACTTGTTTGTGCAGGTTAACTGGCTGGGTCTACCAAGGCAGCTGAGCAGAATACACAAAATTTGGGTGACCGTGTGTCATATTTTGGGAACCTTAATTAAAGTTACCTTTTGGGATGATGAAAGGTTCACCAGTATTAGCAAAACATGCAGAAATCAAATGTGTTTTATATTGATAACACACGATTTGCCACAGTTTTCAACCTGTTTCTCAGTAACATGATTAAAATCTGAAAATAAACTGCAGTTTACTGAACTTTTTATAAGTTTTATTTATCTATGTATTTTGGAAGGGAAGTAAATAAAATGGACAGTGGATTCAAATCTATTCAGACAAAGCTTTTTTCAGTGTTTAATCCTCCGAACTCTGCAGGGTGAACCCATCACTTTTTGTGAAGAAACATTTGTGTCCCATCGTTCTGCTGTCATGAGGCAGTTTCTTCAGAATGCCATTCAGCTTCAGCTCTTCAAGCAGGTACTGTCTTAATTGTGCTAATGTAGAAGCAGATTCTTTTACAGTACAACTTTTTTTGTTGTTGTTGCTTTTGTTTTTACGTGTTGTTCCTATATGCCTTGATCTGTCAGCCACGTAACGAGGAAAATTCATGTAGTCAGCAGCATCTTAACTCCTGCCTGCTGGCTTTTCTCATGTTCGGGTGATAAGGCTTTATGTATTTTAAGAGATGTATTCTTCCCCCTCCAAATATCTCTGTGCTCAATTTTGATATTAGCATAGCTGGACCCAATGTATCTGCTATAAACTTTGTGCAGAAAGCATTTTACTGTTAAATGTGGTATTACTGCTACAAAAAATCTGAAAAACGTACATAGACAAACATATTTCTTTAATGAAGCAGCATACCTTTTTGAATTGGTAAACATTTTGCAAAATTTTGTTGTATTTTCATTCTATGTGGGATTTCTTCCTGATAAGAACATTGTGCTTACCGTTGAAAATGCAGAATAATAAAATCTTTCTGAAATATAAGGGATGTGTTTAAGCTCTCTTTTAATACTGATGTTGTAGTTCATTGATGGCCGCCTGGATCTTCTTAACTCTGGAGAGGGCTTCAGTGACGTTTTTGAAGAAGAGATTAATACTGGAGAATATGCAGGTAATTTCAGAGCTTGTCCTTGGTTTACTGTTTCTGGGCCATTGTGACGTAATGGGTCGATCAACAATAATCCCTTTGTAGGCTGAAGTATTAATTTTTTCTTTCCTCTTTAAGGAACTTTGTCTGAGTAATGTATTGTAGTTTAAATTCAGTTCATTTGGCTTTACAAAACCTCATCTCTACCACTTGCTGAAGTACAACTGAGAGAGTTCCTGCAGTGCAGGATACTGAAAAAACCTTGGCTTTATCCTGGATCGCCTCAAATTTCTTTTACCGAACTTTAAAATCTCAGCATTCTCAAATGTCTGAAAGACAACTCAGATAAAAATAGAAATTCCTCTCAGCAAGCAAAAGAAAAACTGTAGATATCAATTTTTGGTTTTGTTGTTTAAATTAAAATAAAATGATGGTTGTTCTGATCTGTAGTATTCATGTTGCTAGAATCACTAAGTGCTAGCACTCTGAATTTCTATCTTGTTTCCAGTTTGGTAGCATTATAGTCTGTTTTGTACTTTTTTTCTTGTGATTCTGTCTAGGTAGTGACAAATTGTACCACCAGTGGCTCTCTACAGTAAGGGTAAGAACACAATATTCTTCTAACAGATGCTCTAACTCTTACTGGACTGTTGAACAGTTCTATATGGTTGTTAACCTCCATCCCCATGAACAAGACTAACCTGTTTCCTGCAGCGTTTAGCTGTGACCAACTTGAGTTTAGCTGCGAGAAGCTAATGCACTCTTCAGGTGAAACAAAGAACAGAAGAAAAAATACACTAAAAAAAAATCACTATAGGAATTCTCACATTTTTTAACATCACTATATACGTGCCTTTAAGACAGAATTAAGTTGTCCTTTGAGAAAATAATGTGTTTTTTCTTTTCTTTCTAACAGTAAAGAAAAGGGACCATTAATAAACCAAAAACCAGTTTGTAAAGCTAAATGGTGTAAAGTGCTGAATGGAGGCAACACTATTTGGATTTTTTTTGTATCCCTTCAGTTTAGTGCTCTAGTCCTATAAATTAAAATGTAAATACTTTTAGAGGATAATATGTTATTGTAGATTATAATTTACACCTGATTTTAAAAGTCTCTTTTAAATTGATGTGATGTATCAAAAAGTGAGATATTTCTCATTTAAGGGTATGAGTCAGTAGGAAAGGTTGATTTGTTTTGTGACAGACTTGTTTTTTTTGCAGCGTTTCATTTGCCTTTTGTCCTTGTTATGAAAGGAAATGAAAGGAATTACTTTCCTTATACAAGAAGCTGGGTTCACTATTATCTTGATAATTTTGAATTAACCATACATTATAATTGGAATGTGAAAAATCCCATCATATAGTTAGATGGGTAAATATACATACATTATAGATATTAAATGCATAGGATGACAAGTAATTTTAAAATGATTGGAATGGTGACAGTTGATATAAAAATCTGTGTAATTACATTTGGCATTTCGTAACTTTTGTTAAAGATTAGCTGTTCTTTGACATAAGTAGTAAATCTTGAAACTTTTTTTTTCTGCATCTGATGTCTGGAAATTCAATTTTGCACTGAAATAAGAAAACAAAGTTTTCTAAGATTTCATTCTTTCAATTTTACCCATCTCCATTATATATCAAATAAGGTACTACGCGGCAACATTCAATGGTGTGTGGAAGATGTATAAAACACCAACTAGACTAACAGATTATTCTGTATGACATATTGCTGCCTTATGACTTATATCATGTTCACCACATGCAATTCAGCTTTTCTAGAATTCTTTATGACTGTAGTCAGATTTATTTTTCCCTCAGTTTATCCGTTTATCAACTATTTAGATCTTAGAAAGGCAGCGTGCTTTTCACAATAGTGCTATGGGATTGTTAAAAGGAAAATTTTAAAAAGATCTTATTTTTTTCAGACTGAATGTACAGGGTTTCCTGAAACTGAATTTTCTGCCTCAGATATTAATTTGGTGGGATACTTTTTTCTTAAACATGTTTAGGATTTTAATGCGATATATAGGACACTCTTGAGGGTGAGTAGAACAGTCATAGGATACTGTTTTATGAGATGACCTGTAGGACAAGGGCTCTTGTTATTAGGAGAAACTGACATTTTTTAATTTGAAGACTTCTGTATTAAACAGAATCAGAGTTCCTCTGGAAAAACAGAAAGAAAAATTAAACATGTTAATTGTGTTCTTTTTCTTCTAATTTACAATTTTAATACTTATCTGTGCTGATAAACATGGTTATCACTTTGCTAAAGTTAAGAATGGTGTTAAGAATGGACTGCTGTTTGATTTAAGAAGCTTTAATAAAATTTATTCCATTGTTACTATAATTATAGAAAGGAAGTGGAGCCATTTTAAATACAGTAAAGACCAAGGCGAACCCTGCCATGAAGACTGTCTATAAGTTTGTAAGTATCAAGTACTGGCTTACTGCTGTGATAAGAGTCTAATTATGATTCTGTTTTAACCTTCCAAATGAAACTCAAGTCTTAAACTCATTTTTATTGGACTCACAAAATTACTTAAAATATTCATTCATTTCAATTTCAATTTTAAATGGAAAAGTCATTTTGAAATTTAAGCATAATTGAAATGCAAAAGAGAATGAGAACTTGTGATTTCTTTTGTAAGTATAGATGAAACATTCTATTTGTTAAATAGAAGTATTTCTGGGAAATGGTGCCTATATGCTCTACTAAGCAGCTCTACCATCTCATCATTACTCAGTTGGAAATCATTGTTACCTCAGGTTTCTCTGCTTGCAGCTTCATTGAAGTAAGGGAATCCTCTCATTTTCCAAATTGTTCCATCTTTTCTAAATGTCAATTAATTTTCCCTAGAGATTTCTTATACCTGCTTATTTAGGTTCTGACTTACAGAGTTGCTCTTTAAATGAAAATGTTTTCAGTTCTGTTAACAAACAGCTAGTATGTTTCTGTATTGTCACGTGTGGCTGTCAGCTTCACTGTGCAAGATGAAACAGCATAGAAACAAGTGAGGATTTCTATAAGATCAATTTTAGGAAAGAATTCTACAAAAAGCATTGAAACAGCTATTCAAATTTTTTTTTCCTGTCATTTTCAACTGAGAGAGATGAGTAGGATGAGATTGACTCTACTACATGGAACAGACATCCAGAATACTGCAAGGAGGAATTTTGCAGGCTTACTATTACTATTGATCGTTAACTCGTAGCAAAGATAAACACTTAGAGTGGAAGACAGAGGGTGTGGAACGTGAAGAAAAGAAAGATGGCTTTGGCATCAAAATGGAGAAATGAAAATTTCTGTGAAATTGAATGTGTGCTTATTTTTTATTATTATTATTTTAGCTTTCTATTTGTTTCAGTATGTTTTGAGTGTCCTGTTTAAATTTTTTCCTTGCCATTTTTAGTAACTGGAGAAGGTGAATCTCAATGCACTGAAATCAAGCGTTGTCACTGCTGGAAATAGAAGGGGATTTTAACTTAAGTTAATTTTTCATGCAGGCAAAAGATCATGCAAAAATGGGAATAAAAGAAGTGAAAAACCGCTTGAAGCAAAAGGTACTTGAAGTTCTTATTCAAAATGTATAAGCACCACGTATGAAATACTTAGCCACAAAAAGCATTATGTGATCAATAGGAAGCTGTTTGATACAGTGTTGTTAGCACACTTCAAAATGCATTACCAGCTGTCCTGGATTTTTCACACTGTTATAAATATTCACAGACAAAAAAAAAAAACTGTCTTAAAATACATTAAGGCTCTGACTTAAACCTACAAAAGCCAGAAAATTGCGTGTTCTATTTGGAGTGGTCCCTCTCCTGTCCATTGTGTTGGGGCACTGTGGGGACTCTACGTGAACTGGGAGATCCTTCCTACTGTAATGGCAGTGAGCTTTTTTCCAAATGGCAAATTGTTGTTATTTCTACAATTATCTCTGAGGAAAAATATCATAGTCTCTCTCATTGGGCAAAAGATTTATACGTTTCATGAGTGTATACTGTAAAGTTTAGGCACAAAGGAATTAAATTAGAATTGGTGTTCATTTCAAATCTGATTTTTTTTAGCAAAAAATATTCAAATTATTTGTTGTTCTTTGAATCTGTTTTTGTTTGTAAACAGTGCAATGCCAAGAATGCTGAATTGTGTTAGAGGAGAGTTTTACCCAATACTTGTTGCTCCTTTTAATCCAGAAGCATGGTCATTTTGATGCTTACTTTATGGATGAATGGTTCATTCTGTTATAGGTTTATTTCAGATATTCTATTTATTTTGTGAAGCAGAGCTAATAGTATGTTTTAGAAAAACAAGATAGCTAATCCATTAATATAAGTGAAGTTCTTATTTAGAATTTTTATTCAATTTGTTGCATAATAGTTGTGGTTTTTTAATCTATGCCATCTCAGTATTTTTTCACTAAATTTCTAAACCATCATCTTAAGATAGCACTGCAAATGTTTTTGTACAGCAATAGAAATCTGCCTACACATGTCCACAAAATATTAATATGAAGGGACTATTCTGTAGCCAGGTTATAAACTCATGAAGTTAACTGTATGTACAACGCAAATACTGTTCACACTAAGTACTCCAGCAAATTGCTAGAGATTTTTGAGAAAGATAAGACTGCTTCAGATGCTTTTAGTTATATTACATTTTATCACGTTTACTACTTTGTATGTGACCATTTTGGGTATAACATGAAAATATTAATTAGAAACATGAAACAGTTTTCTTGTGCATGGAAATTTTTATGTTATTCCATGTTTCACTTCTGGACGTAACCTTCATGAATAATAAAATGTTTGCACTTCTCATGTTCATTTCTAAAGCAGTTGGTGGTGTGTGAAATGACCGGATTGTTTTCCTGTATTTTAAACGCTAATATAATTGTATGCCATTCCGTGATATTTGTATAAAAGGCTGAGAAACATTCATTCATTGTTTTGTTCCATTATTTTTGTTTTCCTAGTCCTTCAAGAAGCAAACATTCTTTTTTAAAAACACATAACATTTACAAAAACATGGCCAAATTTCACCTGCCTTACTGTATGGCATTTCCATAAGATATTTAAACATGCTTGTTCAACATATGCTTTCACAACAGCTTAAAAGACTTCCGTGAGTAGTTGATGCATACTACTCTACCTCTCCTTTCTTCAGTAAGTCTGTTCTTTTCTGCCCTATTCTGTTCTCCATTTTAAGTGCAGTATAAGAAGATAACTCTAAAAAGAGGTATTGCTGTATTTAAGGTGATAAAAATAACAAAAATTGTTTTGGCCACCTTCATGTATTCTTTTTTAATCCAAATATTTGTGCTGCTCTGTTGATAGATCTGTTAGATGAAAATTGGTGAGGATTCACTAAGAACGTTGTATTTTTCATGTATTTACTTGCAGCGAGTGCAAGTGTTCTGTGTTTGAAATTCTGGTGGTGTTAAATACTAAATTTCTGCAAAGTTCGGGGTGCTAGTCTTTCATCTTCTACGGATAACCTAAGGTTGTTTTTAAACTGAACTTACTGTCCACTGCATTTAAAAATAATATTTCCCATTATTAATACAAAAAGTATGCTGGCCACTGGTAAGGAAGTCAAATATAAACATCCTTTTTACAGTTTTCACTGCCAAATATGTGCAGCTTCTATACAAGATAGAATTTAAAAATGCAATAAAGCTAGAGGTCTGCTTCCTACAACTCTGCATAGCAATGATGACCTCTTAAATATAATCAAGAGCCCATTTTGCCCTTGGTCTGCTCCAGTCTTGGGTTTGAATTGCAAATGGGAAATGCAGGATTGACCTGTTGAGAGGTCGCTGTGGTGTGTGTAAGGTCCTTCTTTAATATGATAGTAGAGATTGAATGGGGCTCTATTTCCATCCCTTGTTCATTTCTGGTACAGTATTTCAAAGCAACAGAAATAGTTTTCAGAAGATTCTTATGAGTGGTAGCAAATAATTGTTAATAGATACAGCATGGTAGCTGTATTTTGTATCTGCTACAGTACCTTTTTCTTCTTTTTCTTTCTTTCTGTCTTTCTCTCTTTCATTCCCTTTTTTTTTTTTTTTTTAATAAAGGCAGCTTTTTCTGTTTCACAAATGGACCATGGTGGTCAAGTCACTTGGTTACTGGCTTGTTTGAAGCTTAACTACATAGAATTAGGAAGAAGGAGGAATGCGAATAGTACCGTCCTCAACTTTCAGTAAGGAGAATGTAACTTACTGAAAGCTTATGGATAAGACAATTTATATAAATGGTAGGGCACTTGGCATTAATGTATTCAACATTATTTTACTTGCTAGAGCCCTGTGTGGCTCTAGTTAATGTCTGTTATCAATGGGCTGTTGTCAGTGCTTTATTATCAGTACAGCTAGAAACCTCTCATTTAGAGGTTTATAAAATAACCCAAGGAATCCGTCTAAAGGTTCTGGCAAGAGTTTCTTGTGCTTCTAGTAGATGGTATTTGTATTTCACTATATAAGGTTCCTAGAAAAATTAATTATGCATACTTAAGCTGATGAAAATCTTATTCATCTTAAACTACATATGCATAAATATATCTTACTCATGCTCTCAAGTTCCTCCTTTAAAATAAATAGGTAGCAAAGACTATTCCTGGACAGACATTTGTTACGTGAAGCACCATCTATATGTGGAGTTAGTTGTGGAGATAGATATCTGTCATTCTCTTTTTCCAGTAGTTAATAAAATATTTTTTTTCCTCAAGCAAAAGGTCTTTTTGTTTTTAATAATACTCTTAGATTATCCTTTCTTTTCATTCAAATGACCCTGAGGCATTACTAGGTTTTTGTATTTCTGGAGAATTTTTTTGAGCAATGAACAACTTTATCACCTTCATTTTTTTTTGCCATCTATTTTGACAGGAATAGGACTCATGCTTTTTGTTGTCTTGAATAGTATGTATGACTTTGCGTAGTTTAGGAATGTCTTGCTGGCTTATACAAAATCCCATTTTGGGAACATGTCAGAACTGAGCAGTCAGACGTAGGACATACCTACACGGAATGATGCATTGCAGTACAAAGAACTGCTCACGAGCACCAGCCAAACAGGTACACTTACACAGCATGGCTTCAGGTGGAAGTCCTAACAGTGCTCTCCAAAGCAATGTAGAAACATGAGGCAGCTTTCTCACTGGAAATCCTCTCCATCAGGTGACATGCACATGCCTACCCTGCTTTTCTGTTAGTACCAGGAATGGTGACTGCTTTTTTTTAAGGCCATCCTGCGCTGTGGCCCACTGTAGTGCTTCGGTTGCTCAGGTGCTCAAGCTGGAGAATTGCTCTTACAAGTAGACATTTGCAAGCCCTGATATTTTACTGAAACTGAAGTTCAGAATCAGTTTCTCCTGCTTTCCTGTTGTGGTTTTCTCTGTCTTGTACTTCCCACTGATTTCTGAATAACTGTATTCAAAGTCTGTTAGTGGACTGAAGGTATGTCACAGATGGCTGTGAAGTAGAGTTGTCTACTTTCCGGTTATAGAATTGCCAAACACTCTGACATTGAATCATTGCAAAGCTACGTGGAACCCTTATTTGGGACATTTAAAATCAGGTTTCTGGTTTCATTTGACTCAAAGTGAGCTTCTGTGAAGCACGTTTTGCTTTGATGACTGAAGCCGTGTTGTTCATTTGTCTGCCTCTTTGGAATTTTGAAAAAATGAAGAGGTATTGAATCAGTTAATTCTCATACTTTATAAAATAAAAAATAATAAAATTTTTGACTGAAATCTGCTGCAGTTTCCTTGAAAGACTATAACAAACCATGGAAATACGCTTTAGGAACAAGTTATCTTTTTTTATTCAATTATATCATCAGAGAAATACAGCAAATCTATAGCAATAAAAGCAGCAAGGATTTGCAGTGATCGTTAAACATCTTAGGGGATTTTGCTTAGTGGCTTGAGCTGTTTATATCTTTTGTCTCCTCCCTTTCCAACTATCCTTATGCCCATACTTTTGCATCTAAATTTTTCTGGAAATTTTGCCTGTTTTGGAAGGTGCTTTGCTTTCCGTTGATTCCCAGCTGTCTGTGGCCGCGGTTGGGGCTACAGCTCCAGCAGAAACTCCGTGGTGCTGGGAATGTTGCCTGCTCAGTACAAGTCAGGTGTCCTCGAATGTGCTAGACAAATTTTCGGTATGTGCAGAACAGGTCTGAAGCTTGGTGCACATGTAACATGGCTATGCATGTCTAGAAATACTTAAATGAAGTTTTTATTTCATTTTGTTACGTTTCAGAAGAGCCTCTGTTGCTGCCATAGTTTAAGCCAGATCCCTTGGTAGGTTATTGCTGTTCTGGAGCCTACGTAGGAATTTGACAGAAACTTGTGTTTCTCATCATTGAGTTGTTAGGGGTCTCTGTTACTAATTCAGTGTACTTTGTAGTATTTTATAAAGACGAGGCAGCATTTTGCCGCTGGTGGAGGGAGAGGGGAGGAAAAAGTTTTTCTCTCTGGTTTGTCCTTACGAAGTTGTTAATTTCCCCACGATCCTTATGCCCATATTGGTGAACCAGTGCTCTACCAGCTGGATCTAAAAAGGTCTCTTGGCTTCTCTGTGGAGCAGACAAAGCCCCTTAGAAAGTCCATCCAGCTTTTTGTTTCATTTGACCTAAACACATTAGGTCAGTCTGTGTCCAAAGGAACCATTTCTAATTGGCCATCAGCTTACATGTCTCATTATTGTACCTTAGCAAGACGGAAACTTGAGGGGGCATGTCAAAGGTCAGTGAATCAAAGCAATGTCTGTGTCAGCAGCCAACCTTAGGTCAGTCTTGCAGAGCTACAGTGTGTGCAGGTTTCTCTCTATATTTACCAAGCATTATTTCCTTGACATTGTTGCAAAGAGATTTAAGGTTTGGGGCCCACTGCGTTAGAGAATGTTTCTCAACTTTCAAACTCTTCTGCTTTTGTTTCCTTATGTCTGCATGCCTTTGTCTTTTTCAAAACCTATGTTAGACATACCATACATACACTTGCCAAGTCTTGTAACCTAGGTTGATGGGTCACTTTATTTCTGAAGATGAGGAGTAATGTCAAAAGCAAAGCAAAACAAAACAAAAAAAGCATCCTGCTAGGCAGCAGTTTGTTTTTATACAGTCTCCTGAAGGCATACTCAGTATACACAGACTCAAAGATGAAATACAAAGCTAACTAAGCTGTGAGTTTGATCTCTCCTTGCCGCTTCCACAAGTAATTGTTCTATTACAAATCATTCTGTGAAGTACATAAGTAGAATTACTGTTTTCATTTAGGTTTACAAAATAACAGAATAGCACTGTTCCTAGGTTTCTGTTAACTTTGTTCTTAGAATGGGAATGTTTGGTTCTCTGTATATATTTCCTGGCTTTTTCATGTTTAACTCGGACATTTTATTGAATGTATCTGTTTGCATGCACCATTGGTATTTGGCGGAGAGAATGGTTGTGTACAAAACCTTTGACTGACAAAGTACAAAAAAATGTTTTATTCTATTGATTTTTCCTTTTCTGTTCTTTGTTTTTATTTCCTAACGTCAAAATGGTTAGTCAGCGTTATCCTCTAGCATCCCCATTGTGCACCTTACCTTTAATCGAGAAGGTTCTGAGCCATGCTATTCACCTTTTGCTACCATACAGGACGTTGCTGAGAATGGGTGTTCTGCTGCACCAGAGCAGTCTCTACCAAGGACAGCACCTTCTCCATTGGTTGAAAAGAAGGACCCTAAATTAAGAGAAGAGAGAAGACCAATCACAGTACATTTTGGTCAGGTATGTGTTGGGGTTAGGTTTCTTTAAATTGTGTGGCTCAGGAAAGAGCAGAAATAGTTCAGAAAAAAATCAAAATAACAAATATGCCATTCATTTCTTTATTTTATGCAACTGAATGATATTGTTACAGGTTTATGACTGTTGTATCTGTATAAATGGGATTCTAAAACCTGATTTTCTGGGGCTTGCTGATTCATTTTGTTCAAATGATGATTTTGAGGAAAATAAATTCCAAGTTAATTTTTGGCGGGGAAAAAGTCATAATTATTATAGCAATTTTAGAAGCTATTTTACAGGGGTTTTTTTAGCATGCAAATACTATAGCCCTCAGGATTGAGGATGTATCATTTGAAATGTTCTCTGTTATCTAGCCAGGTCATTAGTGTCAATATGGAACATGCAACTTTTAAAGGATTTTACCATTCTTTGATAATTAAATGTAATAAACTAAAATGAAAAAATCAATTAATAGCTTATTTGTATACTCTGTATTTCGGTATTGACAACTGAGTTGTGCACGTTAGTTACTCTTAAAATGTTTCTTTCAATATGTTTGCAAAAGAGTGTGTTTAGTTGTGTTTTTAAGAGCTAATTATTTTGACAATGCTTTTCCATGATAATCACAGTAAATTCAACATACAGTGTTTACTATTAGGTTGCCAGTGTTGCCTTACTCAAGAATAATATAATTTCTTTGCATTCGAAAACAGAAGTTAATATTTGATTTCTTCTAAGGAAACACAGTGTGACTATAAAACAATTGTATAATGAATGGGAATTATAAAATATGAAGCAAGCCAGATTTTCAGATAAGTATTTATTAATAGAAACAAGTCAGTATAACTGCACTGACTGCTTAGGTATTAAGTAGAAGTGCATATAATCATTGCTCAGGGCAATGTTGTCTGTATCGTTTCAGAATTTGATTCATTTCTTTCAGAACTTTTTTGAGTGTGCTAAATGTAAGTTCTTGGAGGCTTTTTTTTTTTCCAACAGAATCTCTTCCAATTAAATATTTGCAGTAGCAATTTATTTTTCACTTACTTTCTGTGCCAATACAGTTGAAAGGAATTGGGGCTACTGGTGAAACATAGCCATCTAGTTCTGGCAGGAAAACATGACATTTCATTTAGAACAGTCAAAAATCCAGATAATATTATGATCTATGTTCAGGTTTTGCCTTTAGATTTTTATGAGGGATGGTTCAAACATTTTGGTAGATTTCTGAAATATATAATCAAGTGGAAACTGTGAATTTAAATTCAAGAGTTTTTTTTAATGGTCACTTTCTCTGTGTCAGAAGAAACGTGCACTGCCTACGGTGAAAGACTTGCTTGCTAAATGCTTATTGCTGTCATTATGTTACAAATGTCAGTTTCCAAAAAATCTTCCAACTTAGCAGTGTAGGGCTATCTCACTTAGACCCTTTATCCTTTCTTGAGTTCTTTTTTTCTGATAGCCCAGTGCCAAACTGAAAATTAAATCATGCTTTCATTCAAAAGGAAAATATGTTCAGGTTTATGAAACATAAATTAAGACTATTGGGAGGGGAAAAAGCAGCATTTACTGTTTAAATGTGAGATGGTTTCTAACTAGTGATTAAAGAGAGAGATTTTAGTGTCACTTTTAACTCTGTCTGAATACAGTAGGTGGGAACAATTAAAAAGCCACAAGAACTCTGAAATAAGGGCTGTTTGTGCATTCACAGTTCTTATAAACTGAAGAGGATGAAAGAGGCTTTTTTCTCATTGTCACTTGCTTTCCGTGTCTGCTAGTATTATGCTGGTGTATATGGCAAAGGCAGACTTTTTTAAAATGCATGCATGCGGATTAGGGTCAAGCCCTACGTATCAGTAATGCAGTAAGCCTCGTCCATACCACTGCAGTGAGAGAGCCTACCAACAGCAGCGAGATGCTTTAATTGAGACATGCTGTCAAAGTGACAAACACATTTGCATACAGTCTATTTATTTTCGTTGGAAAGGTCTGCAGTCTGCTGTTGGTTGAACATTCTTAATCAGCTCGCTGTAAGTGAGCCGGCAGCTAGCTGTCCTATGCTAGGTGCTTCTCTTCATTACATGACAGATTAGCTAAAGGGGGATGGGCTGGCAAGCCAGCAGCAACCTTTAATTTTAACTCATTATCTCTCAACATATAGTGAGTTAGTTTCTAGCTTTTCCAAATACAGTTGTGTATGCGCAGTTGTTAGGGTACAAAAAATGCCAATAAAATATCTTGAAATGCCTTTGAATGTATAGCGCTTCAGCTGATTGTTCTAAAAAATTTAGCAGCAATTATCTAACTGTATGAGATTTTGTAGTGTTGTAGCTCATCTTGGTGCGTGGTTATCAGACATTGTTTGAGAGGGCTGTTTATTATGGAATTAACAGTGGATTCTGTAATGCTAAGACATTGTAGAAAAGCTCTCCATAGGGGAAAAGCTCTCCTTGACTATGAGAAGGATTTTAGCCAGATAACCTAGGACAAGGAAATAAAGATTTGAACAAAGCGTTCTTAATAAGACTGTAAGAAACTAGCGTGGAAGGGTGTGACCACAGTTTTTAATCTTTGACTTTGCATGCTCTTTTTTGGTTTACGCAGGGTGTAGCTTTAATGTTAACCCTCAGATCAAGCAAGTATAAGGAACTATCATCAGGGACTCCGAGGCAATGCAGCTACTCAACAAGTAGCGAGAGCGATACAGGGAGCCAGGGTTTCATGAATGTGAAGAAGGGGGGAACAATTTACAAACCTCTAGAAATAAGCAAATTAATAGTATATAGTACTGAAGATTACTGTCTGTTTGGGGGAAAACTGAGGTTAATTATAGTAGAAGATGTGGTGTTTCAAGGAACATCCTTTGTGAAAATCTTATTATTGCTTGCTTTCTTCCTGCTTTTTGCCTTATAACCTGACCAAAACCTACTTATAACCTCTCAATACTCTACTGCATGTTCAGCCACTGCCATAGCTGACCTTGGGATCTTTCCCAGTGCTGCCAGGCAGTGCAAGCACTGTTAGCCCACCAACATGGGGGTTCAACAGGAGGGGGTGGAACAATTAATACAAGTAATGTGCAGCTCAGTTATTTGTAGCTTTTGCTTCCGTGCATGCATGTACGCTTTTTAGCTAGAGTATGTGTATTTAGATTTGTCATCTTTTGGCTGTGTGGAAAATAAATACTGTACTTTGTCACTGTGGTTATTTTGAACACATTCCTTGTCCGTGCAAGCAGCTATTAGTGTCTACTGTCACAGGACCTACAGCTTGAACCCTTGAGGTCGGTTGTCATACTGGACCTGGTTAGGCTTTTTGTGGGTCTTCCCTTTTTGTTGCTGCCCTAATGACTGCAGATATTTTGGTTCTCTTTATTGTTCTTTTACCTTTTTAATTTTATCTTTTTATTTTCAAAATACAGGTCTTTTCATAGTATCTTTTCAGATTCGGAGCTTACATTAGTACTGCTAAAGTCGTGTGTTTTTGCTACAAATGTCCGCTTCCATCACTGATCTATTATTGGCTAGCTACAATGATAAGGATGCTACACAGAGCATAACAGTAAGCAGTCTTAGAGCTCTTCCACTCTGTGATTTTCATTTACTGATTGATCTGTATTGCATTTGAATGTTGTCTGATTCCAGAAGTATGTTGTCTGGGGAGCTTTTAATATCTCTACACCCTAAATGAACATGACTATTTATTAGCTGCCTTTATGCTCCCTCCCCCTAAGCCCCTCAAAACAAGAAATAGAATAGGGCATTTTCATTATTTTCTTTTTACAAGACTGAGCTGTCCTGATAAGGTACTTTTGGTTTTTGGGGAGCTTTAGAGGCAGAAGTCTCAAATATCCCATTCAAGTATTTGGATAAGGAATATTTATACGTTATATATGTTATAGACAAAAAGCAAAGAATCTGGGAAATGCAGGCATCTCTTTAATGATGATCATTGTTACTTTTTCAAGTAACACAAGCAGCTCTCCAAAATAGCTTGCTGAGTTTTTAACGAGCAGCAGCCTTTCTCAAAACTTTTAAGTATTTATTTTTGCATTATCTAAAGGGACACACACACACATAAAATCAATGATTTTGCAAAGGGAGGAAGGTAGTTTAATATCAAAATCAGATATTTTAGAATCCCTTTCCTTCATAAGACAGTTTTTTACTATGCTTCTAGTACACTGGAAGGGCTGTGAAAAACACCTACCATGTCTGTGTACGACAGCTAGGAGAAGAAATGCTGTACGATTTTTAAATGTTTGAAACTTTACTTAGATCAGTGGACGCATTGACAGGTCACTTTAAGTATTGCAATTGTGCGTCCTGTTGTGTGTAGGTATGGCTTCATTAGAACCTGTAGCTTTGTGCAGTCTGAGGTTGTGGGTGCTACATGGTCAAACAGAGCACTATGTTTGGCAGAGTAGCAGCTCTCTTGGGGATTAAAGAGAACACTTCATTTTCAAAAAATGTACTTGTTTGTTTGTTTTTATACACCCTTTTTGTTATAACACGCTTTTTTTTTTTTTTACCTACCCTTCTTCTAATGAAGTTTCTGCTATCCATACTACTTTCTACCACTCCACCAGAATCAAGTCTTGCAGCTCCTGTCAAACACTGCACTGACTGTTCCTACAAGAACCTTCTAGTTCATACAAGATCATTACCTGTGCCCAGTCTTCACATCAGTCTTTGGGAGGTGATGTGGGTGAGCCTAGATTCTTTAAAAATAAATGTACATTTGGGAAGATTCTTTCTCTGGAGCTTTTAGTCAGTAGTGCAACTGGTCTGGTACAGTTAAAACAACAAATGATGATAAGATGCCAAAATCATTGTTGGGGAAGTGTGTCATTTCATTAGAAGCAAGATATACTGGGAGATCTGTTCAGCTCTGTAATTATTTCTAGTACAATTAGAATGTCTGTTGTCAGCTTTGGTGTGTTTATGTTTTTGTGGCTTATTTATATTTACCAGCAAATAGAATATTTTATTCCATTTATGTGACAAAAGGTAAAGCCTAACAGAATACAAAAGACTTCCAAGTGTGTCTTTGCTTAAGAGATTCAATCATATTCTATTATCAATGCAGACTAGGGAGAATTAGTATTTCAGGGACTAATGTAATAGTAATGAAACAAATAGAAAATATACTCATGTAGTAAATTAGCTTATCAGACTGTGAAAAGGTTTGTTCAAAGTTCTTTCTTGAGATGATTCTTCTAGCTATTAAACTTTCATACGCCATAAAATTGAAATTGCCAGCTTATTTGCTGTTTTGTTCATTTGCTGTGAAGGAACTATACAGACTTGTACATTTTTTCCATTCATAATCTGCACCTAACATGCAGAATGAAGAACTCTGCTTTATAGGGCAGGTTTCTTCTTCAAGAAGATTAAACAGCATTAAGAGGTCAGGAGGAGGATGGGGAGAGACCCAGCCAGCTACATTCCAGAAATGCAAAACTGGATCGATGAGGACAGAGGCAAGCAGAGGGAGGGATTATCTCCAGTGTAAAAGAGATCAAGTAAGGAAGGGAGGAGGGCTGCTTTGCCAGACCCTGTGACTCCCTTCACACCCAAGTGCATTGGAATAATAGCAGATTCCCCTGGATAACAGCAAGCATTGTGTGGAACTGTGGTAGAAACCAAAGGGGAAAGGGGAAAACAAGTTCATTTTGTGATATTTATGCAACTGTATGCTACAATGGCAAAGCCAGCCTCCCATTCTCCTTGCCACTCTGAACTATCCTGACAACAGAGATAATTAAGAAAATGAGCTTCCATTCTTCTCTTCCCCACTGATGAGCAATATGGTTTCCCTGCTCTTTCGGCTGAACCACAGAGTTTCCTCCCTATCTCTGTTTGATTCTTTATGGATTTAGTAAAAGTATAAGCCTGATTCTTTAAAACTCTTCTATCTTCAGAAAACATAATTCCTACCCTCATTTCTTCTCGCTACTGTGTTTGACTGATCCTTTCGGAAAGGACTTCAGTGTTGCAAAATAGAAGTCAGTTGGTGAGAAATGAAAACGTGTTGGCCCGGAAGCACTTGTCCATCTAATGTCTGCTTGAGACTACTGAAGTGTCTTAGCAAGTTCTTAGGGGACAGTGTTCTTAGTAAGGGGAATAAAAACAATGTCAATGGACATGAAAATAATTCATTTGATTGAAATTCTGCTTTGTGATGTGCAAGATTTGCAGAAATGACAATCCATGGGATAGGAATTATCTAACTAAAAGGCCTGCACTCTTGTCATGCGTGTAAATATTTGACAAGTGAGACCTGGCTCTCTCTTTACAAAGATATACACCACCTGCAGAGCATACCCAAAGGTTACTGCCTCTCATGCAAACACTTGCCAGTATTTCGTAATGAGCAACCAGACAGGTATGTCATCTTTGGCTGCAACAGCAATACAGCATGCATGTAGCTCATATTACATAGGAATTCAGACTTTGCAGTAAGATTTTGTGGCTCCAGAACTGCATCTAGCAGAAGTGTTCATTTCACGAAGCATATTCTGGGCTTTGGCTTTTACTATTTGCCAACTGTCTTGGCATTGCAAGTACTTCTTAGAGGGGGGTGTTAGAATAAATTCACTGCCCTGGGTACACGCAAGTCATATACCATAATGGTTGGATGTATGGAGAAAATACTGTGGTTGAGCTGACCTCCTAGGACTCTATGACAAGCAGTAGCAGCTGTAACATGTCTGTGCAGAATTTCCTTGTTAGTCCTGTTATGTTGAGGAACCCATAAATACCTTGTAGAGAATATCTTGGTCCATCACTGCTGGCATGTGGAAGCAGAATTGTGCTTTATAAATAATACATACATATAAAGTAAATACATCAGTGCATGCAAGGCTGACCAAATCATCTAGATTGACAACTTGAGAAAAAGCTCAGCAAGTCTTATGGATGACTTGCTTAGTTTATCAGTGCAGATCAGCATCCAGAAGCTTCTTATGTGTTACTTTGCAGTTAGGCCAGAACTGTCTGAATTGACCTCTGAGGCCCCTGGATTAAACTAGAACATAAAAGGGAGAGAATATGAGAAACATATGATTCTCCAAACTGCTAAGCCCTCTGTGATTGCTTATTTGGCCAGGCATTTGTTGGATTTGCCCTTCAGAGCTGGTCTGATTAACACCTAGTAAAATGGTTGCACAGTGCTATGCTACACATACAGGAGCCATGTAATTTTGTATGTTTATATGGAGGAATATCACCCTAATTATGCAGACTTTCTGAGTGAATGATGAAGCTGAGCCAAACAGATAGTCATTGCTGTTTATAGAATTCCTTAAATGAAAGACCAGCTCTCTCTCTCTCTCTCTCTCTCTCTCTCTCTCTCTCTCTCTCTCTTTTAATACAAGTATTCTGCTTGCTAGAGAGGAATAGCTGTTAATAGATAATAAGGGATATGTCTGTTTTCCAACACTTTAAATCATGTGGGTTGTGTGATCTTGGTTTGAATTCCACTATCAGGCCCACAGAAAGCCCAGTGTAAAGCTGACAAAATGACCGGTTAAAAAAGAAAACGGGCAAAAATAGTGTGATTTTTTCTTTATATTTAAAATTGCATTGCTGTATTTTCCAGTGTTTTAAATGAAAAATATATGTAGTTAGTTCCGTGTTGACAATGTCCTTGAGGATTTGACAGTGAGATTTTCCAGCAGTTGCTCTTCGTTAGAATCCTGGTGGTGTTTAATAAGGCAGCCGAACTGCTGGCACCTTCGGTTCTTGTTTGTTCTCCGAGGGCTCGGGGCTGCTGCAGTAAGCACATCGACCAGGGCTGATCATTACAAGGGCGTACGCCACCATGAATAAAAATGTCACACGTTTTCCCATCTCACAGCGGTACAAAATGTCAGTCCTGTCAAACAGACATTGCAGGTAGCAGTGAGCAGTCAGTACAAATTGGGAAGCCGAATATTCCCCCAGCTTTCTGATATTCTTCATTTGAAACAGAAGAAAAACAGTTGTTAACCTATTAGCTGTGATTTTAAACTCTGCTGAGATAGTAGATGGATAGACTTTAACACATAGGGATAAATATATTCCTGGGGTCTGGGATTTTTTGCAACACATCTCTCCATCCATGTATGTTGAGAAATAGATAGAATGAAAAGAAGCCACTATAAAATACACCTCATTTTGGTAGAAGTCCTTTGGAAATTTGAAAGTCTGCTCAATTAGATTCTTCCTCAAAACTCTTCCCTGTTTATCTTTGTGAATAGTTCTGAAAAACCTCCTTGCTGTTCTGCTGGTCATCCAGAACAGGCAGTTTTCTTTCCTGGTCTTTTCGTCCTGAAGTAAAGTAACAAGTGATTGTGATTTCTGTACAAATGAGAGTTTCGCTGCTTTCAGACATTACGCAGACTGTATAGGGTAGAGTCCATGGGATATGCTATCTTCTGGATGTTAGGTCTGTGTTAGCACTATGAGCATAGCTGTGTGTTCACTGAGTTATCCATCAGGATCTGAGGGATTGAAATTGTCAATGCAGGATTCTGCCATTATTGCAGTGACAAGAAAAAATGTGGTGCAAAGAAAAAATACCAAAAAAAATTGGAACAAAGTCACCAGTGGTTGCTCTAAGGAGAGGGAGAGCAAATAAAACGGGCTGCAGTGGTCTATGTAGAAGTGTGTATCTCAAAGAAATTCACTTAAGTCTAGTGAGTAGGTAGAAGTTTCTTTGGTTTTGCTCTGGCATCTTCTCAATAACAGAAAACAGCTGTATGCATTTGAGCTAGTGAATTGTTGCAAATTACTCCCTTAGCCAAAGAACAATAAATGCTGAAGCAAATTGCAAAAAGGAAGGCTCAAGGAGGAAGACTCATATCAAAGCAGAACAGAAACAGAATGATTAGAAAGTGTATTAACTAATGCCAGCCTGCTCCTGACTTATGCATTTAACTGTCTGCAATGATTCTTAGTCATCTAGGTCCTTGATACATATAAACAAAATAGGAAACAAAGTGGGACTTTTTTTTTTTTGAACCAGAACCACTCCAGATTTGATTGAAATAGTTTATATTCTGCAGGCATCTGTTTCCATGGGAAGAGATATGTACCGCATATAGCTTGATTTACAGTGGTTTTTAAACTGTGGTCTGCAGGCTCCTGGGATCTGTGCCAGGTAAATAAGAGGCTGTTGACAGTTCCCTCCTTTGGAAAATTTCAGGGATCTTCAAACTGCAAGCGTTGAGTCACATCAGTTTAATACAGTTAAGGTTTTTACAGTGTTTTAAAAGAACTGAATACGCATACAGATGGGAGGAGTTCAAGATTTATTCTCAACTGCACAACAGATAAGTGAAATAGAAGAACTTAGTGGTCATAATCTGAAACTGCAGTGGTATCATCTTTCATGGGTTCGTACTGCTCGTTTTTACAGTACGTGAATTCCTCTGTCACTGGAGCTAGGAAGTAATCAAAAATCTTGACAAGTCTTTAAACTACAGACACTATTACAAGTTAACCACATACAACATAGTATTCCTCCCATCAACATCATATAAGAACACATGCTGCTTTGGGGCATGGGCTGAAAATGTCTGTTTGTTCAACACTTACTGCACATACAGAAAAATATATCCATCTAATTCATGAAATGCTTCCTATTTTCTGTAATTGCAGACAGAAGAAGTAAAATATTCAATTCTACAACCAAGGGATTTACTATTTAAACCACATGTTTTTGGAATAGCATCAATTGTAAACAGTAATATTCTACAGAAGCAGTGTAACCTATGCTTTTAGGATTTTCTTGTCCCTTGTACTCTTCCATAGCAAGCAGATTATAGGGGATAGCTAAGAGCCCTATTTGCTTCATCATGGTAGAACACTTTAACTTGACGAGATATTCATGATCCTGAGATCATGCACCTGCTCTCATTTTTGGTTTTAGGAGTGATCTGTATCTGGCTAGTAACCTGCAAGTCCTAGACTTAAAGCAAATTGTGTATGTTGTACATTATAATATTTAACATTTTTAAAAGTTAGCTATTCCAGGATTGTTTGCACAGTGAGAGATAAACAGATGGATGTTACAAACGCTACCAAAAGAGGATGGGTTATCAGTGCTCTGTGTCTCGAAGCACTGTAAAAAGTCAATTTTCACCCTTAATGAGGAAGGACAGAATTGGTCTCAGCCAAGAGGGAGAGGAAGGAAAAGTAGACTTTCAGAAAACCCCTTCCTTCCATTTCTGTAAAGTGCAAGTTTCTTCTCTGTGACCTTGGGATGGATCTACACATCTCTGGCAGTACCCCGGGACACTGGGTGTGACTCAGGCCTGAAATAAGGATCTTTATCCTGCTTTAGGGAAAACAGGAGCTTATAGGTTCCTTTGACTTCTCTTACTGTCTGGTTTTCTGTTATATAATGGAAGATTCCTGGCTAGAAAGGTAAGGGGGATAGTCCTTGTTTTTCTCATTAAGCTAATCTGAATGTTTAATTGTGGCAGACTCTCCCCTTTCAAAATTTTTTGGCACAGCTGTAGGCATTACTACATTTTTGCCAAATTCTTGCTACCCTCCCAATCTACAAATATGGCTTGAAGAATAAGACATCCCTTAAAAAATATATATATATATATTTTTTTTTTATCACAGGACCCAACAGATTTCAGTTGAAGTATTTCAGAGTGTAAATTAAAAATATATGCTGTAAAGCATACGCTGTTCTTGTCATCCCAGTTTGTGAGCTGTGCATATGGGAGTATGTAAAAAGCAGTGTGTGTGCTGTGCAGGGATCTGGATGGGTAATAAAACAGCTGCCTCATAGATTCCGTCTGCTTTCTGTACTGAATCTTTTTAGGTACCATACATTTTTCAGTGTTTTTATTCCCCCTACCCCTAACTGTCCCCCCCCCCCCCCTTTTTTTTTTATTGAGTGTTTGCTTGAGGTTTAGCATATTTTTCCAAAGTCAGCGCTTTGGATCCTTTGCAGCGTGATGTATTTGGGCACGGATGCATTCAGGACAGTGCATCTTTCTCTCATGTCTCCTTGTCTTTAAAACATACAAGCAGTTTTTAAACCAGTCCTGTATTTCTGAAGAAAGTAAGATACTTATGTAGAAAAGTTTTACCTTGGAAATCATTAGAAACACTACTAACTTGAGAGTGAGAAACACTTCCGTGTGTACATACTGACAAACCAGTTTTTGTCTAGTTGTGTTTCCTTTATGCATCTATTTCTAGTTGCACTTGTTGCAATAATAGTATTTTTACAGTGTAAAAGTGAATGTAAGTTTTTTTTTTTTTTCCTTCCTCCAGCATCTCGTAGCTTAAAATCGCTTGTCTGGTAATTAGTAAAAACAGTGCCAGATCTGCAGTCATAAAATTGGCTTCCTGCAAATTTTCTTTGTGTCTTGTTGCTGCAGAAGTATTTAGAATAAGACAATTAAGAAAATATCTAGAGTAAAAAGGTATGCTGGTAAACAGCTATGGGTAAGAAAGTGCTAATTTAGACATTTCTCCCCTTTGAAGAAGAAAAAAAGTCTGTATTACACACATTTAGGAACACACCTAGAATAGCAATTTAGTGGCTTTTAGCAATGTAGCTATGTGCTGTTTTGTACCCATTCATCCTTACAGCACAGGTAATTAAGTTGGTATTCCAACACAGCTTCCCCTACTGACCTTTCAGAAACAATGTGTTTTGCTGCATTAACAAATTAGCTTCAAATCAGTGGCTTTTCCAGTAAATATGGTCTTCATATAATTCAAATATACTGGCTTATCCCATTCTGCTGACAGGTATTAACATCAACGTTAAAAGCTCTGGTGAAGAACAAATAACTGTTACCTGCTAGTGGACCTCCAAGTCAGCTACTCCTCACTGCCCTTGGCCTCTGCTCTCAAAACTTCTCATTCCCTTTCCTTCTCTCCTGCCTTTGTTTTCTGTCCAACTAAATTCCCATGTTGCAGAATCTTGACCATAAATGTGCCATTTGAAACTTCTGAAGTATGCCCAGTGCTGCTTCTTACGTAGACACACCTTGCATAGTTTTGTCTTGCTACTTGAAGAGAAGAATGCTGGTAAGAGGTGGCTGCACGTATGATATCACACCTGAGCTTCTGATTTTCTCTTGTGTTTAAAAAAGTCTATCTGAATTGCAACAACAACAGCAAAATCTGTCACTTAAGAATCCCCAAATAAGATGGAAGCTGAGGTAACGTCAGTAAGTGTCAACAACTCATGTGATTGTGTTTACTATAAAACTTCAGAAATTCTGTCTTCAGAAGTCCTAGGTTCTGAAATCAAGTAATTCAATGAGAATCTCAGCTTATATTTAATAAGAGAGTTTTTGACCCTCTTGAAACCAGAGAAAACTTCAAAGCAAAGTCAACTTACCCTTATCCCTCAGAGACCAAAAGGAAAAGAAAAATGCATGTATAGTTTTGATTTCAAGGCCAACAACGTGATGTTTTAAGGTCTGAAATCGTAATTCTTGGTCAATTATGACTAATAGGAATAGCAAATTAGTACTGAGTGTGGTTTGGATACAGGTAAGGAATATGAAATGAGGTGATAGTCCTATTAAACTCCTCTAGACTGTACTGGCATATGTATTGTTCTTATTCTTTTGTGTGCTATTTGACTATTGTATGGGTATTTGGCCGTTAACGTTAGTAGTTCAACTTAAAAGGATACTTTTAATGCAAAGCGGAATTTTCAGATCTCCCGAAAACCTTAAAACTTTATTGCCATTGACTACTCTAACAGTGATGTAGTAGATAATTAAGTAATCCTGTCACACATTTTCTCAGACATATTTTTACTCCAGCATGTATGTGGGTGAGTAAGTAAAGTTCAGTTGTACGTGTCCTTGCAGTGACTATAATCAATATATTGACCAGCTCGCTAGGAGATAATCCTCAGCTACTGTGTTGTGTCTGTCTTGCTCTCTGAAGGGCCTGCCTTTGTCACACTGTTTTAGAAGCTTAAATAATACTGCCACTGCTTTATCAGTTAATACTGTTGATGCTACAGTCAAAAAAAAAAAAAAAAGGCCTGTTTTTTTCTGTGGAAAAGGAAAAACTGATTCCCTAATCAAAGCAGCTTCCAGGGCTGTAGTGTGGTCTTTGAAACAGACAAATATGTTCAGTGATATGAACTAACACTGGAGAAATAATAACATCAACTTCTTTGTGAAATGTTAAGTGATACCTTGTAATTCTTATATCGATAAAACCATATTTGTCCAGAATTTAAAAAGTTGTGGAAAACAAGGTGCTTAAGACACTGCTAGCCATGGCTTTCGGAAAATGCTTACATTTCCCACCTAGATAACTTACTCAAGAATTTTCTAATATAGAAACATCCACAATTTTTAGGTAACTAAGAGTGAAAAAATAGTGAAATGAAGCATATATGCAGGAAGCTTTAAAAAATAAAATAAAAAAAAGAGTGTACTTGCATCTTGTTTTCCTGCTTCATCAAATAGTTTGTCTAAGTAGCTATGTAGGAAGTGGATGTCTTTTAAAGGAACTAGAAAAGTGCAGATTTCAGATTTTCTCAGCTGTTCCATTATGCTTCTGAAACATGATGGAAAATAAGTACGCTATTTCACATAACAAAAGTTAAATATATTTTAAATTTGTGCTTTCAGCCTGAGTAGGTAAGAGGGGAAGATGCACAGTACTACAGTTCTGTGACTGAATTGTATAATAAAAGGTACAGAAGAGAAACAGTGCGGAAGGGCTAACAATAGCTCACCACTGGCATTTCTTTCTATTTTTCTTTGTTTTCCTGGTTACTTTCTTGGAAAATATGGTGGGAAGCTCTCTCAGCTCTCTATCCCAGGTGCCTTTTTTTTTTTCCTCCCCTCACTAACCCCAACACTCACCCCAAAAAGCTGAGCTGAGTGCATGTGCAGTCTGGCAGTCCTCCAGTGACACACAAAAATGAACGAACCAATGGATGCAAATTATAACTTAATGGGAAATTTGAAAGGAAAGTCTGAAGAGGTGCAAGAAGAGCCTGAAAATGGTGTGGTAGGCTGGAGTTGAACCATTACACAGCATGAGGGTATTGAAAGGGAATGTGTGTCAGTCTAGAATAAAGACTATGCTAGTAAGGAGTTTAAAACTGCTGAGATTTGAATCTGGAATCTTTTTTGAGAGAGAAATAGAGTAATCCATGTAAGCTTTCTTGTTATGTCTGAAGTACCTGCCTGCTGCTGCCAGTTCCTTTTCCTTCTCTGTACGGTGATGGGCTTTTGTCCATGGAACGCGCCATGTGCTGGGGCCAGTGATGCGGTCTTTGTTATCTGGTCGCAGGCATTCAGAGGAATTCCCGCGTGCTCCTCGCTGAGGGCTCTACTCACTTTAAGTGCTAATATGTGTACACAAGCTGCCACAGGAAAGACATTAACTTTGATCTTGTTTTTAATATCAAAGTTGTACTTTAGGTTGATTTTATTTAGAATCTCATTAATTATCAGTGGGTTCCTTGTCTAACAGAGTATATACCTTAAGATACCATCTGTGTGAGGAGAGTCATGCTGCTGGCTCAGTCAAAAGCAACTGAATTGGAATAGCTCCAGCACCATTACAAAGCAACGAGTTGGCCAACTGCTAATTTTAAAAGTGGGAGACCAAAATAAGCTCCTCGGTGCCCTGTTCTGACTTCATTGGAACTGTTGGTGACTTGGGGATTTTAGTTTTCTTTACAATGAGTTGTACATGAAAATTATTTTTTTTTTTTTTTACAATGAATGTACACACTTTGCTCTAGGCAATTTACACTTCGATCCACTACAGTTAGTGTATGGAAGGTTTAAGTGACTTAGAGCCACTTAAATGCTCTTAAATATATCTTTGCTGGTTTGAGGCCTTTAGCATAAGTTTTTGCAAGCACTAAAATTGCGCTTGGGATTTTAGTGAAAGCTTGTTGAACATCCTGCTTTGCCGGATTCTTTCAATTTGTGTAAATGTTGTCTAGAACACTTGGACCTACAGGTTAGAATCCACTTTAAGCATCTTTATTGTTTCAGTAAATGTTGGATGATCTGGTCTGGAGTATTTATTGATCGTACTACCTTTGGTGTAATATAACCTATGTCAAAGAGGCAGATACAGCTACCTCTCCTATTGTGGCACTTTGTAGGTCATGATATTGTCACTGTGTTGAAAATAATTACATTTTGTGAGGTGAGTATGAAGTTAAGGTAAATCACATTATCCACTTGAACTGCTTTTGCCACAAAATCAGAGGTGTTTTCATGTAGGTGACTATTTAATTTACGTATGACTTAAGTTTCCACTTTGATACAGCAGCAAAGACTCCGTCCGCCTCGGCCACCGCCTCCAAAGATACAGCGTTCATCTAGGCCCGTGAGTAGCTGGTAGTTTTGTTTCACTGCCACAGCTTAACACTGCCTGAATTGCTCTCTCAGTAGCATTACTAAACCTTGGTAGTTTGGATTGTCAAACTTTGCAAAAAAGCAATGTGTAAATTTTGCACCTAAACTCCCTTCTTCTCTGCTGCGGCACAGCCCTGGGACCTGCATTTATTCTGCTTTTCTTTGACGAGTTCTGCAGCTTTCAGTCAGTTCTGCAGGTAACTGATGCTGCTGTTGCAACGTTTGTTTTTACTTTTGTGGTGTTTTCTTGAAAAAAACTCTTGCTAGGCTGGGATAAGTTTTTAGCCAGTGAGTTTTTGAAGACTTGCACTAAACTCAAATATAAAAGGAAGCAGAAGTCTGAAGAGAAAGTATTTATTCTCCGCAAGTTCTGCTTTAAATTATTTCGGGACACTTAATTTTTCTTCGTGGAATAGATGAGTGAACACACAACACACATTTAGAAAAAAAAAAAAAAAAGGCAAACTTTATGTGGTAGAACACTGGTACAACATTATGGAGGATATACATATATACCTTATTTTCATATAAAATGCAAGCTGGAAATCTCTTTAATTACATAGAGTAAAAAATGTAGGCACGGCACGTTGGCCCGAGGAAGTGAGTCTTCCATAGAAGAACTACACAGAAATTATTCTTAATGCAATACCTGTGTTGGGAAGGAATACCTTATCTAAGCATTTTTCATTCAAAACCCTGACTGTAGGCCAATTGTGACATATTAACTGTACCAGATGCTTTTAAGATTGGAGACTGTACTGGGTCTGTATTGGTGACTTTTTTTATTAGTACAAGAACATGGTATCATTTTAGAGGTGTGTTGCTTTTGCAACAGCCTTGAAAGGTATTTGTTTCTATTCAGGACTTTGGTTTCATGAATATAATTTCACCAAAAGGCACATAGATCTCACTCCTTGCTTCCTTACACATAAATGTGCAAGCATAGGAAAAAGAGAGATGCAAGTTTTCAAATCTAATCTTGCTAAAACTTGTTAAAAATGTGTAGTTTTGGATGAGCCGGCAACTGGTTAACAAGTGCACTTGGGTGTGTGTAAACTTTTGATCTTTGGTGCATGTTCCTACATTACATTTCAATAGCATGTTTTTCTTTTCCTCCCTCTTTTTAACTCTGGGTGTTTAGCTTAGCAGAATCATTGTTATGGATTCCTGCACTGAAGATTTCTGTTTTCTGTGTTTAAAAGGTAGCATTGACTATGCTTATACGTGTTCTCTTAAATGTAATTGGTGTGGGAGGCCTTCCAAGATTCATTACACTGGGAACAAACCTTCCCTGGTACTAAGGGGTTCCCATACTGCTTCTTAGTCCTCTTGTTTTGTGCTTGGCAGGTGAAGCCCCACGAGGGCTCATTGCAATTTCTCTGTACAAAAGTTGCTGAACAGTATTGTTCAGATAGTGTTTGCTACATGACCGTCTTGCTAAGACTGTTTAATCTCCCAGCTGTAGTGCATTAATAGTGCTCACTATGATGAGTTTGTGTCAACTGTCTTTGCTCTCAATGTGATTGATAAAAGGTTGGAAATGTAATAATAAAAGCTCCTGTTGCATTCATCTAGCCATGTCAGTAAGTGGAACAGAAATGCTTCCTTCATCAAGAGGAAATTCAAGACAAATATAAACGAGTGTAATCGGTCCCAAAAATATGCTTGTATCAAATATACCTAAATTTGTTGTTGTTCAGAACTGTTATTTGGCTTTTAATTGATGAAAGACATTTTTGTGTGCGTAAATAATACTGTGTGCAGGCTGCTTTTTACCTGTCTTAGTCTTGGTGGATATTACAGAGGTGGGTATTGTCAAGTAATTCATCCCAGCCTTTTACAAAAAGCCTTGAATCAGGAGGCACGATCTCTCTGCTCTTCCAACCAAGTCCACGTAATACCAGAATTGCTGAGAAATGCTTACAGTTCTCAGACTCTATCTGTTATGAGAAGGCATCCATGGGTACTGGTCCTTGCAATATGAGTCATTACTAATAGTGAGAACAAAAACACAAACCAAAGAAAGGTTAAAGAAGCAGAACAGATATGTTCTTTACATTCTGCTGCTTTGGAGATGAATTGTAGTGATACTGTGAAAGGCCTATAGTTCATAGAGATCTGTTTAAATTAATAGTGGCTGTTTGGAAACTTCATTCAGTTAGAAAAAGTTAAAATATGGTAATTATTCATAAAGCTGATGAGGACAGTAATAAGCACATTTAACCCTGTACTGGATGTTTACCTTTATCCTCTAGGCTCTGTGCTCATGTAATTGGATTTCTTTTCTACTTTTGGATTTGATATGCATTTAACACTGCCTGTTTAGCTAAATAAGGCTCAAAATCCAGCAAGGAGTTGGCTTGATTCCTGGCTTTTCCCTGCAGTCCCCCATGAACAATGCTGTAAATCCTACTTAGCATGTCACCCTGCACTTTACTGGTCTGGTGGCCCCCTGGAGCCATCCAAAACTCTCATCTCTTCCCCTCATCACCATCACTCCCCCAGGGTACCACCCAAAAGGTGAAAGTGTTCACAGCATGATGACAAGCCAGCTTTATACACCATCTTCCAGCTCAGATTTAATTAAACAGATTTCTTTCTTCCTCTCTTCTCCTTCTTGCTCTCTTCTCCCCCCAGTTCCTCTTGCGTTTCTCCCCCCACCCTTGCACACACTCTCTCTCTATTGCTCACTCTCTCTGTTTTATCAGCCCTAATGAAGCAGTATTCTTCATCGATCCTGCTGATTGCCAGCCCATTCCTTTTGTTTGTTGGCACCGAGCCATTCAGCCGCACTCTGACAGCTCAGCTCGTCTAATTAGCTCTGTTGTTCTTTTCCCCATGTTTCACCACGTTGCAAGTTCAGTTGAAGTTGCCACAAACTTAATCCTTCCATTCCTGCCATAAATTCACATTCTTAAGCTGTCTTTATTGTAGGGAGGAACAGCCTTGTGTGGGGAGTGATCTTCAAGACCTTAACATCTGACCTTTGTATAAACTCTTTTTCCTAAGAAATACTGGCAATACATCTCTGGATTTCTTCATCATATCTGCTGTACACCGTTTCCTTTGAAATGAAAATTCAATACAATAATCCGGCTATTATCTTCTGCATACTGTCGTGTAGTGCAGAATCACTGCACACAGTTCAGCATTTTTTTTCCTAGCAAGAAAATTTTAGCTCTACGTTTTTTAAAACACTGAGAAAACAAAACAAAAAAAACCAAACACACACACCGAAAAAACAACCTACCTTGCAGAGGTGGTGGGAAGCCCACATCAGTGCTATGATTGCAAACAAATTCATCACTCATCCAAAGAGTGCTCTGGTTGTAGGCCTTTAACAACTTCCTTTATATTGTGGCTATTAAAGAGAGCACGAGCCCAGGACGGCGGAAGTTGAGTTGTATTCCTGAGCTTATTTGAGGGCTTTGGGGATTCCTTTTGGTTAGCATTCAGTTAAGCTAAAAGTCAGACTCCATTTCAGGGAGGATAGTACTTCCTTAACAAAAACAGGAAAGCTTGTTTGTACAGCCTCACCCTAATGCTCCAAGTGTTCGTTACCACATTTGACACAAAGGGATAAATTCATCAACAGCATTTCTCATTAGTATAGGTAGGCACATACATAAATTTGCCTATATAGTGATGGTGTGTGCTGTTTCCTTTCCTTGAAGTGAATCTTGTTTGCTTGTGGAGTTAATATGGGTGAATTAAGCTTGATTTCTGAACATCAGAAGATGATGGATATGTTATTTAAGATTGGATTGGCAGCAACATCACCTTCCACAGAAAACCTTTGGATTTTATTACAGACCAGAAAAGATACACTAATATATCATCAGTGATGACAATGATAACATGTCTGGCAAGGTTTTCTGTTCAGCCTGCTGAAGGGAACCATTTTTTTTTTGTGAAATATTAGCTATGTTTTTCACATTGTAACATTTACTCCAAGTACATCTTTGTTTCAGTGCTTACTTACACAGAAGTCTTTGCTTGAGGAGTTGGCTTCCTATGAACATATGGACAAAAGGATCAGGATGTCGGAGCAGAACTCCAGTTTCCGATAATGTGCAACAACACACAGTGCTTTCCATTGTTACACTATCAACTAACTGTTTAGATGAAGCTTACGTTTAGGGAAACCTTCATATCAGAAAATTAGCCAGTACCAAGCAGGACAGTGGAGCAAATTTTCATTAAATGGTTAATAGCTAGGCGTCAGTGATAAGCATGTGTGTTTCACTTGCAACTCAAAAACGTGGGGTTTTGACCTTTTAAGAAGTTGTGGATCACTGTAGTTTATATTCAAACTGATTAATTTGTAACATGGTTGTAGCACAAAAGTTTAAAAGGAATTCCAAATGGAAGATACCTTTAAAATAATGGTGGTTATGCATATTTTGCCATTTATGTCTGTTATATGATCAACTTTTGCAGTATTTAATGAAGTGTCTTCTGTGTGTGTGTGTGTATGTAATAGGTTCGGCCTCCAAGACCTCACGTTGTTAAGAGACCCAAGAGCAACATTGCTGTGGAAGGACGAAGGACTTCAGTTTCTAGTCCAGAACAGTAAGTACTTACATACTTTGCAGCTTTGCTTAATTTTAAACTAAAAAAAAAAGGGCGGGGGGGGCGGGGGGGGTGGAGAGAATGAACTACAAACCAAAATAATTTTTTAATGATAAAAAGCTTGGTTTAGAATTTTTGGAGGAGGAATGAGGAAGCATGCAGTAGTACTTTCCAAATGCCCAGTGCTGAGGCAGTGCAGCAGGAAATCACATTGGAACTGGACTAGAGGGCCACAAGATGGTTGCACTGATCTAATCTGTCACAGAGATTGCCTTGTCATTCATCTCTTAACTGCAGCACAAAGTGATGCATTTGTCATAGACATTTTGCAGTACTTGCTTATGTCCCAGTCTGTGGTGGCTTTATTCTCAGTAAAGTGAAATGCTTTAGCTGTTGACCAAGATTATAGGATAATTGCTGTATCTGAAGGTACTCAAATCCCATAAGAAGAAAAATGGTTTACTTTTTTGATCACACCTTTTTTCCACACATGTATCGCTACCCTCACCACTGTACATGAGGGAAAAAGAGGTGGAGGTTGGATATTTCTCCATCCTCATCCCCTTCCAAGTTACATGAATGGCTAAGTTTTTTCTCAGTCATTTTAGGATACGGGGAGTGGAATTCTGGCTTTTAGATAAAAATGAATGGTCACTTTAAATCCTACAGGTGCATTTATTCATTTTATAGTGGAATTTGGTTGCCCTCTTGTGGAATAGATTGCAAATCCTGCAAAAGGGCTCGTGCTTATACAGGGTGCTAGCTGTCCCTACACAAAGATTAAAGGGTTTTTTAAATATTTTTTTTCTTAACGTATAATACAATGACTCCCTGCATGGCTGATATACTAGGTTTAAACTTGGTTTTAATTCAGCTGTTTTCATGAACTATGAACTTTTTGTTTTGTAAAAATGGTTGGTACCAAAGATAAGATGATTCTTTATAGCTATAAACTGACTTACTATTCTTCTTGATCATTTTAAATATCTAACTGTGTACTTAAAAGATCATGTAAATGGCTTACCTAAGAAATAACTTGAGGCCAGTGTCTTTGAAATCGGTAAGGACTCACTAATCCTACCTTCTTTCCTTGGTGTTTACTTAAATTGATACTTTGAATAAGTGAAACATTTTTTAAATAGTAATAAAAGATTATCATGAGGTTTTCCAAAAACTTTTATTTTTTGTCCCTTTAGGAAATAATGTACCTATATTGTTCTGAGCTGAAAATATGCCAGTTGCTTTATCTTAATAAAAAAAAAAATATATATATATATATACATTTTTTCTCTCTTGGATAAACCTGGAATGAATGAAAACACTAGTTTATATTTTTGTTGTTGTTACTTGGTAGCGTTCTTACTGCAGATCAGAGGAGATTCTGTGAAAGCAGTGACAGTGCTGAGAGGGTGCTTTTCTTGACCTAAACTTGACCAAAATATTTCGCTTAATTGCACTGATTCAAAAGTTAATTATTAGCTAGTTATGCTCAGGTGCTCATATGTGGGATTTGTTTGTGAGGAGAAGCTTCCACTCAAGGAGAAGGTTCCTTTTATGTTTAAAACTAATGCTATCTTTTTGGTATTGAATGATTGAAAATGAAAGCTTCGGGGACATTTCGCAGGATAGCGGATTCATTAGCTCAGACTGTGACTCCTGCGTCCTCCCGCCAGCTGGTGGAGACATCCCCGGGGCAGGGTGGCACTAAACGCTGCGCAAGCCTCAATAGCAGCAAACTCATTTCAGTGCAGCCTGTTTTCCATTTGTGATGTTGCCTGACATCTGAAAAGTAAACTGTCACGTTAGGTGTCCTTTCAGTTGTTACATTCACTAATGCATTTTTTATGATATTAGGAAATATGTATCTTACCTTACATGAGTTAATTTTTTTAATCTATGCAAAAGAGCAACACTATTTTGGTTGTGTTGTGTGCTCGTTTTCTAATCAAACTTAAAACACAGGACAGTGGGAACAGTGACACCAAAGGACACACAAATGTCAAATTTAATGACAAATTGTCATTAAATCTAAAATATATAATTTCTGTGTTTTATTTATTTATTTTAGTTATAAAATAACAGGAAGAATTTGCAGATGAGAGCTCAGAAAATGCTAGATTACCACCTAGGGAAATACTAAGCATGGGGGACATGTCTCCTTAAACATAAATTAGTTGTTCACAGAAATAAGGTGTTGCATTTTTAACAGATAGACAGCTTTCTGAGAGCTTTTTTTTACACCACAGCAAGATTTCCTATTAAATGTCGAATAGGCTTCCAGAGTGCTCTAGGATCTGTCTTCTGTAAGTACTGACTAGCTGGCGTCCAGGGCATGCAGAGTAGGAGGAAATTAAAATAGGAAATCAGAGGGTCAGGCTTACAATTAACAGCATGTCAAAAGGCTCTTGGGCTGGCTAAACCCATGTCAGTGCTGCAGCAGTTCATTATGGCTTTCCAGAACTCATGTAGGACTTAGTAGAGAAGCTAATGGCTTTTCCTTATATCATATGAATGAAAATAGGCTGCAGTGCAATAGTGGGTTATTACACTGAATTTAGTATGAAATCAGCATGATGGCTGTGTTAAATGATACAGGCTCATAAAGCCCATTAAATTCCAGTTGTTGTAACCAGGCTCTTGAAGCTCTGCCACACAGAACTTGCGTATGGTAAAGGTTTTCTATGGCATCACTGCAAGCAAGGATCTCCACTTAGAAAAAAGGCTAAACCAGCAAGTACCTATTTGAACAAGGGTGGCTGGAATCGAAAAGCAAATACCATAAGCTACAGAAGAGAGACTTGCTGTGTTGCTGTGGTTCCTCTACCGTGAGAAAATTGATGTAGAAAAAGCTAGATATGATGAAGGTAGTGCCAAGAAGGCAGATGGCCCAGCAAAGGGATAGCAAATGGGCAAGAAATGTGCTGAGAGCAGTCGTGCTTTTTGTACCAGGCCAAGCAAGAACCTTAGCACAGGGTACCCCTTTGGGAACCCTGGTCCTCCTTCCTGGCTCTCCCACTTTTCCAATAGGATGGTGTACAAGAAACTTTAATTCTGGAGCTTATTTCTGCCATCTGGTTTGGAGTGAACCTACTGAACGTATGCAGCTTGCGTCTGTAGAGATACGGATATGATATCTGCAGGGGAAATTGGTGAAAATGTACTTATTGTTGTGAAATAGGATGATAATGTGAAGTGACTTTGTAGGATCTTGCATCTAGATCTATCAGAGCAGGCAGAGGTGTCGTCCAGCTTGTTCCCACTTTAAATTCTTTGTTCCTATTTCCAACTTTCTAGAAAATGTGTAAAAAGTTCAGAAAAATTATAATACAGTTAGCTACCTGCCTTTACTGGACACAGTGATCAAAAGCTGTTGTTTCTGTTATCTAATTGAATGACTTGCGAGCTTTTTTTTTTTTTGCTTTCATTTAAAATTTGCTTTATGCTAATATTTTAGTTTTTCTTGGAATATTCTGCTTCTATGAAAATTCACAGTATGCAAAGTGTCAATTTAAAAATCAAATATTTAATATTTTTGCTAGCTCGCACTCAGGTGTACTGAGTGTTCAGAATGTGCAGGAAGGAATTCCAGCGATGGGTGTATGCTTTGTTCATATTGAATAGTTATTAGGTAATCCCCTCAGTCCCAAGTCTCTTATTTCATACTGGAAAGAAAAAGCCAATGCATCCAAATCTCTCATTCTCTTCACTTTACTGTCTAAGAGGGACAAATTCCTTAATTCCCTAGAGTTGCCATATAGCTATTCTTTAAAATAAAAAATAAATCCTCCCTCAAATTTGGGAAGCCCATTTTTAGGAGAATAATGACAACAAGTCCATACTACCCACTTTGTATCACAATCTCTGTAAACAGGAAAAAGCAAAACAGTTAATAAAATACACACATTTAATTTTCTCATAACTGAACTATTTTTTAAAATTATTACAGAATTCTCCTTATTAATGCCCAAATCCCGTACTCACATTTTCTGTATGTATTTTTTCTATCTCAAGTACATTTAGGTGTCAATTAAATTTGAAATATCTACATTTGTCAGCATTTCATTTTTGGCCAGTGTGATGTGCTGCTGATTTGTCCATGCATCCTGACACATGAAAAAAGCTCCTGAGATGCAGATCTTCCTCATTAAAAAAGAAACCCATACTATCATAATGCTACGCAGAGCCATGGAGCGCATCCCCAGCTTTATTGCACTGTGTTTCTGACATGATATTTAAAAAGGAACAGCCACGGCTGTCAGTACTGTCATATGCTAGTGCTAACCGAAGACATGTTAAACTAAACATTAGAAAGAGATCAGCAAGTCATCTGCATGGTAACTCAGCTAAGAGATTAGGTAGGCAGGAGCTGGTGCAGTCATGTGGAGATGATGAGGGTTGTAGCTGTGATGGACACATCCTTTTTTCCCTCTAAGACTGCAGCAGTGCCTGCCTTGTAGCCGGGCTTGCTGTGACCTGCCTTTTCAGAGACAGCTCTTTGTGTAGGAAATTCTAGCAAGTGGTGGGTGGCAGACTGCAGGAGAGTTGGCGAATTGGGTTAATGAGGGAATAGGTACTTTTTTTGGATTCTACTGCCTCAAGCTAATAAAAAATTTAAACTTGGACAATTTTAGACTGTTCATCACTTATCTTTGACCAAAATGTTTTTTAGAGCACACTAACAGTGAAACTTAAGTGCTTTCTTTCTTCTAATTAGGAGATCCCACTTTCATTTAAGGAGTCTTGCAGCAGCAACAAGAACGTGCATATTAATTAATGTGCTATAAATGCAATCTTATTGCACTGATCTGCACTCAAGTGCAACGGATGATTTAGGAAAAAGGATACCGTCTTATTTTTTCATAGCTAGTTCCCAGTTTACTTAATACATACACACAGACACAATGCATTTGATTTTAGCATAGTCTGAAGGCAAACAAAAGGTATCAAAGGCAGTGCTCTAAGGGCAACTGCACCGGTGCATCTCTTACATGCAGCTACCAAACATAATGTGTCAGCAAGGTATGTGGAAATTCAGTATTGGTGTTGATTTCAGGAAAACAATTCTAAATTTGCTTGAATCATGTTAAATGTTAACTTATTCTCCTAAGAGAAAAATACAATATGCATATATAAGTTCAAAAAATAAATATTTTAAAAGAATCTTTGATTTCTAAAATCATTTTAGGTGGAGACATTTGTTAATGTAAATTGAATTTTGGAGGTAATAGCCTTTCTTTTATTAAAAACAACAGACAAATAAAAATTGTTACAGCAAATTTTTCCTAATGCAGTGGCAGCTCCTCACTTTCCCTGGATGCCTATTACAGCACGAGAGGAAAAGAACAGCTATGCAACAGCTTTAATTGGAGTACCACAGACTATGATTTAACACTATCAGCTGCATCTGCTGCCACCACTATTTTAGACTTTTTATTAATTAGCTCTGACCTGATTGTGAATAAACATTTATTCACAGTGGCAGTTTCAGCCCTATTGAGCTGTCGCTTGCAGTGGCCAACTTCTCTTTTTCTTGACCTGATGTTTTGGACTGCTTTTCATATCTTTATTATATAGTTATTTGGCAATTGAGACAAAAGAACTAAGAAACAACAAAGGCTGCTTATGAATACAAGAGCAAATAGAGGTAGTTTGCTAGTATGTCTGTACTATAAAGATGATAAATCAAATTCTTTCTCTTTTTGCCTCTGCTATCGGTCCTGTTCTGATTTCAGCATATCCTCCTCTTACCAGGGATACACATAGTGATAAGAGATACTAGCATTGTTCTACCTTCTTTACAGGATCAGGACATATCCTTTGTTCCACATGATGAGCCTGACTCTGCTTATTCTGAAATAATGAACTTTACTGTGGACATCAGTAGTAGCAAAATTAGGTTCCTATCTCAATTTTTGTGTGTTGCTTTGCGTCCTTCACAATGTGTTTTGGTTCACTACAATAGCTAGGATATTCTCAGTGATACGTGGTTGACAAAATGAAGATGTTTGGGAAGAGGCCTCATTTGGGGCAATGTTTGCTTTTATGACCCTAGTGATTTCTTTTCCAGACGTGCAGATGATGATACTCTATAGCAACATCCATCAGTGTTCATCAGCCTGTGGCTTGGTCCATAAGACATATGGAAGTGGTTTATAGTGCTGTTGAAAAGAGGTTTTCTCCTGTTGTTGTTGTTTTTTTTTTTTTTCATTTCCACTTGTGCACACTTAGATATGCCAGAATACAACAGAAATGGTGAGGAAAAAAAAATAAAATAAAAACCGAGAGTATTTTCTATATAATAAGCACATATAATTTTGACGGCACTACATGATGTTGTCCTTGAGTTTTAGCAGATAAAAAAGCACTGAGCTATGGTGTAGAGTCCTCTGATTAGTATTGGTAGATCTCGATGTGCTTTTACTGCTTTCAGTTACTTGTGAAGCATTTGTCTCAATATTTCGTTTGTGGGAATGTATTTTCTGTAAGCTCTTTTGCGATCCAGAGCTTCAGTGTTTCAGAGGGAATAAACAGTGGCTGTTGCTTTGTACTTTACTTAAGATTAGGATATTTTAGTGTTACAGATGAGGCAGTAATTGTTATTAATTTCTTCACACTTTTCAACCTCTTGGTTCCGGTGTATTTCCATTTAAGTACTCTGCTCCTGTGCTCTTTCCTGTTCTTCTAAAGCTGATAGTGCATTTAGTTGTTTAAAGCAGTGATAGCTGCTTTAGAGTCAAGGGTAGAAGCTTCTATTGTATATAGAAAAGAGTAATTCACTGATTTTAAGGTTAAAACAAAGTGAATCAATGGATAGCTACAATAAAGAATAGAAAAATATTCAAAATTTCAGCAATCCTAAAATATTTTTCTTTTACCCCCCAACCAGTGTACATTTACCTGAATAGGCATTCAGAGTTAGTTTTACACTCAAGAATTTTGCCATTGTCTTCATGAGGTAGAAGCGCAAATCCTGCATATCTGACCTCTGTGTATAAAATAAAGATGACTAATAGATTCTTGTCAAAAGTCTGGTGAAATGGTTGGGGTTGTTTTGTTTGTTTTTTATTAGAGTTAAGTGTGTTTCCAGAGGCACATATGATATCAAATACATACAAGACTGCCCAGCAGCACAGCATGCTATTATTTGTTCAGCTTCTGGATATGCTGGAATTTTTAAGATGATGTTAATATTTGCCCTTGTTCTGTAATACTTGAAGCCTATTATGACCAATCTATTTGTCTCTATTTTTTTTTTTTGCTTTAATGACCGTACTCTTCTATTTGTGCTGCTTAGTCTTCCAAATAGGTATCCCCAGCTCTTTTCTTCAATTGCATGTTTGATATCAGCCCGAGTAAACAAGTTTAAAGAATACACAAATCTCTAGAAAATGCAGTGGAGGAATTGCGGGTTTCTGTATTGGCTTCTTTTGCAACGTGGATCTGATTGCAGGTCCTAGTACCCTTCCCAACCAGACAACACCCTAGACATTTTTAGAAGAGTTATATTTTCTGCCTTGAAAGTAGAGCTTAACATGAGTCTGCAGAGCTCTTTACAGTGGCAGTCAGTCACATTCAGAAATTATTTAGAGCCTACGACTCACTTGGTTTTCTCTCTCCTCTGCAGCTTTGAATGTGACAACTTGGTAACTTACTTTTCTCTCCCTGTTTCCCCCAGCCTTGTAAAGCCTATGCGACACTATACAGTCTTCCTCTCTGAGGACTCTTCTGATGATGAATTTCAGCAGGAAGAGGATCCTGTCTCTGGCTTCTCTGAAAACTTTTTCTTCTCTGCTCCTTTTGAATGGTCTATCCTTTATTCTTTCATTGTATTAATTCAGTCTTTAAACAATAGTTTTTGCATTGGTCAGGGTGCCTGCTCCTATACTTGGAATTTTGGAAATACTCCTGCAGTCTTTATACAGCACTTGATGAATGTTCCGCGTTTCTCCCGCTTGTTTGTTTTGGTATTTAGAGGCATGCAAAAGCATACTACTGCATGAATCAGTATGCAGCAATGCACAGCTTTATTGTTTTCTGTTCAACCTGAGCTGTGTGGGAGGTAACCCTTCCACTTGCCCTTTGTTCCAATGTGCCGCTTGTGTTCCTGTCCAAACCTTCTGCCGTTCTTCTTTGTACAGTGCTAACTGTGCTTTTTGGATTGTCCTGTGAGCTTTATTTCAGTGCAGTCATCAGCTTTTTCCAGTTTCACTTGCTTGATCGCAGCCTCTCTGTTCTGTCAAGTACTAGATCCTCAGTGACTCAGGGGAGTCATCATGCAGACATCCTTCCAAGGGTTTAGAGTACAACCTGACCTTAAATTATACAAGAGATAGCAAGCGACTTGTTGAGTTTACTCACTGTATTATTTGTATGCAACCTTTTCATTTGTAAGTTGTTGCAGATTGGTAAATTCCCAAACCTTCTTAACTATGTCTTGCCTAGTTTTGAAACACGGTGCTAAGCAGCTCAGCTGTATCGCATCTACAGGAACTGTATGTGTGAGCCTTGGCTTCAGGACTCAGCCATCTCCCCTAGGCACCTGTGCTAGACGAAGGAGCGTTGCCTGTCAGCTCCTGTTTCCCTGGCCAGACTGCCCAGGGGCCCCAGTGCATCTTTTTGAGATACACTGTCACGTGGAGGGAGGTGCATGCGGATTCAGCCGTGCTAAATAACCTCATACTGCATATTTGAGCAGAGCACCCCAGAGGGCACTCTCGAGGTAAGGCCTCACTGACAGTCATCCAGAGGATTTGCTCATCCTACCTCACCTGCCGGACAATTTCTAGGTAGAGAAAGGGACAGGAATTGCAGTGAACTACATGCATTCTTTTAACAAAATCCCTTAAAGACTTGACCAGAAGCTGCAGAAAGAGGTGCCATAGTACTGTGAGCTGCTGCTTCAGAAATCTGTGGGATGCCAGATCGAGGCAGTTCTGGGTACTGGAAGATTGATTGATGCCCCATCACATCCGAGTGCTTGGAACCTGCCAGCTGCAGTTGCGTTAGACTAGGCTGGAGGAAAGGGCTGCCAGTTTGATACTGGAGCATCCAGTTGCTGAATTCATTGGTGCCCTTCTGGCCATGCCGCCTCCTGCTTTCCCTCACCTTGTTTGTGCCCCCAGCGCTGCTGCAGCCGTGCCTCGGGTGCGATGCTGTCTGCACCCTACATTTCCATGAAGCTGCAGATTAGGAGTGAGAGCAAAGCTCCTAAATTGCAGACCAAGCTAACAGCACTGCGAGAAACAAGGTGGGAACAACATTAGTGGCATGATGGCAACCCCTGTGATGCAGAAGGGGGGTTCAGAGAGCAACAGGGAAGGGACATGACTGCAAGCAGCTGGGCACAAAGAAATAGACTGTATAGGATCAGTAGCAAAGGGCAAGAAAAATGTTCATGCACTCTTGTGCTTAGGGTAAGGGAGGCCAGGCTACCAAAATGATTTCTGTGCAAAAGATTCCTCAGGGTTTTGGTATTTCTTGCAGTGTGATCAAATGCTTTGCAGATGAGCACATATAATGCAAGAGACTAAAGATACAACCAAGATTTGCAAGATCACACTCTTCCTGAGGACATGTACCATCAGCTGTCTGTCTTGTACTTGCATTATTATACTCTTGTGTTCCTAGCTGAATGCCTATTTATTTGTTGATGAAGGAAATAAGGACTGTTAAGAAATTTGCATGATATAGATGTGTTATAATAAAATATGGAAAGAAGAGGAGGGTTCTTCCATATTATCTTTGTTTTTGGACGTCTCACAAATATTTTCTTTTAATTGAAATCTTGTTTAAATGCCACGGTAAAACTGGCTGCCAGTCAAATGCCAATCACCACAGATATGTGTGTCACTTCTTGTTATTAATTGGATGTGCATGATGCTGCTGTTCTCTGTACACAGAACTGATATGCAAATCTGCTGTTCATTTTTTTTGCTGAGGTACGTGCAAGAAAAGCATGTTGCTAACTTGGCCTTGGCTTTAAATGTAAAATAGGTGTCTTCATAATGAATTGTGTTGTTTCTTGATAAGATGACACCAGTATAATCATTGGAACTCTGCACAGTATTCCCAATTATTGCAGGAAAACACTGAATTATGTTTCAAGCTGAGTTAGCTTGAAACGAGTGAATGTAAGTGCCTGCAGAACACGGAGCAGTTTGTGGTGTGCTTGCTCTGACTTCCTGCCTAGAAGGACTGAGCACAGCAACAGCCATCTGCCTGGGTGGGAAGGGCCAGCCTGTCAAAATGGAGAGCTAGCATCCGGTTATTCCTGCTCAGAGAGACTTGGCTCATCAGTCTGTCTCTAACTGCATAATCACAGCTTTCCTCTGAGTACTTCCCACTTACATCTTTTTCCTTTCTGAAAACTCTTCAAGTCATCTTTGTATGTCCTGCCCTCAGTCACTTTGTTCACACACCTGCTGTTCACAAGCCACTGTAATTTGCTACCCAAAAACTTTTTGTAAAGCCATCCAACTCCTTGCTAAATACTTGTTTTGAAAAAAAATATGAAAAAGACAATTTGCAACTTGATTTCTGTTTTCTTGTCTCATAGGCCTCAGCCATACCGGGCCCTGAAAGAGTCTGATAGTGCTGATGGGGAAGAGGCTGTCAGTCCAGAAAAGGCAAAAGAGCCTCTGCCTCCAAGTCCTCTCCTCTCAAGCAACACCACAGAAATCAACCTCCTTGAAGACATTTTCCCTAACTTAGAAGTAGAAACACAGTCTCAGCCTCTCAGCCAGGCTAAGAGCCTAGAAGACCTGCGGACTCCCAAAGAAGATGGACATCAGCGATGCACGTTTGACTACCAGGTTTGGACAGGTTTTCATATGCCCTGGGGGAATTTGCACAGAACTAGGGCTGTCTGTCTTCGATTATTCTTTGAGAAATATTTTCATAATATTGGGTAGGTGCATCCAATTTCCAGCCCTCTGTCCATGTGTTTTGAAATTGATTTCAGAATTAAGAAATTATTGAAGTGGGCCTCAGTTGTAAAACAGTAACTTTTTTCTAGTAGAACTACAGTCTTTACTTCTAAAGCAAAAAATACTTGCATATTCCTCAGAATCTGTTTTTTCCTATGGCTATCACACGCTGTTATCTTTGAAGCTGACGCTCAAAAGTGAGAAGGAATAGAAGGGAATTTTCTGGTCCCCTTGAAATTGCATGTTTTTAATGACCTTCTTTTAATGTGGACATTTTGGTGTAGGTATCAGTTGAACAAACTAGATTGTTGAAGAGGAATGTTCTTTATGAAGAATATTACTGAATATATGCATTTGAGAAAGTGACAAACTAAAACAGACTAAGAGATATTCATGTGACATGAAAGAAAAGGATGTCGTTTCTACCTTAAAATAATATTTAATTTTGTGTTGCATCGCTTCACATATTTCGTTTGACTGCTTTTTCTATACAACAATTAAACCTTCTCCAAGTCGGTACCTTAGATATAGCTGCATACTCCTTACGTGGCTCTCAAGAGATGCCACAAGGTATCACAGCTGAACAACTCATTAGAGGCAAAGCTGGAATTAAAACTGCAGAGTCCCGCTTCTGCTTTCCTGTTTGTCCCTCTGGGCTGCATGCAATTGTTCCTCTCCTTCTAGTGTTCACACTCTGCAGACAGATCCTCCTCCACTCATAGCCTGTCGTCACTTTAGGATCGGTGTTGTGAGAAGATCTGTGAAAGCTAACATTGTTTTCTTGCAGAGAATGGAACTTGGTGTTGCTGAGAGGAACAGGATTGTACCACCCATGAAGCTGTCTCACCCTTACAACAAGCTGTGGAGTATGGGTCATGATGATATGGCTATTCCTACCAAGTATTCCCAAAGCTCACCAGAACGACCCCTGACTGCACTTGGTAACATGCCGCCAATCACAAGGAGACCCCGGAGCAGAGACAGCATTCTGGCTCCTGTGGAAAAGGATGAATCAAATCCTGCCACTCAAGGGAACATCACCATTCCTAGGCCACAGGGAAGAAAGACTCCTGAACTGGGGATAGTGCCACCACCGCCAGCACCCAGGGCTTCCAAGCATCAGATTCCAGCTGGGCCAACGGAAACTCTTACCACCCACGCTACAGGACGTAGCCATTTGGTTTCAGATCTTATCCCAGAGCCCTTCGGAGTTGGTAGGGTGTCCTTAGACCCTGAAGTCCAGCAGTCTGTAAATTATTCCTCTCATTCATCTCAGCTTTTGTCCAGTGCTACCAGCACTGCAGAGATGCTCCAACCCGTCAAGGTGAAGACAGACAATACTGGTAATGAAAGTGACTACCTTCTTAACCTGCTGGATCCATTAAAAACAGCCAGCTGGCAAAGCAGTGGCCCACAGCAAGGCTCCTGCAGCCTGCAGAGCTCAGCCACTCCACCTTCTGGAGCGGGCTTTGCCTCAGTGGCAAGTGACTTTGTGCCTCCTCCAGCTGCACCATTTGTCCAGTCGCTCAGTTATCCTTCCCCAGTACTGCCACCATTTTTACAGGCATCTCCTAATCCATTTACACAAACAGTGCCAGGAGCCCTGTCAGTGTCTCTTGTTAGACCCCCAAGGGGCTCTTTCACCCCCACCTTAGGTCATGCTTATAGCTCTAGCTTCATAACACCTAATTCTGGTTTCTACCCAACACAAAGACCTCAGCCAAACATTTCAACATTGTCCATGCCAAACTTGTTTAGCCAGGCTCCAGCTATGGCACCAGCTAGCTCCTTACTGCTGCAGAGCCACAGTGCTTCTCCAGCAAGCTCTCTACAGCCAGCGTGTTTAAGTGGTCCTTCTAAATCCAGAACATTACAGGTGGGCAAGTCCAGTTCCAAGGTAGATACCAAGCAAGTACTAGCTCTTCTGTCTAATGAACCTCCTTTGATCCCTTCCAGACCAGCTAAGGGCTTAGAGTCAATGTTACAATCCTCAAAATCTGAGGAGACAAAAGATCCATTTGAAGATTTGTTAAAAAAGACAAAGCAAGATGTGTCATCCACACCAGGTAAGGTTGAACAGCTCAGAAAGCAATGGGAGACCTTTGAGTAGTGTTCCCGATGGCCTTTTGATGTCCCTTTGGAATTGACAGAGATTTTGTTTTTTTGAGCCAGCATAAAACCAAGCATTTCTTTTATGGCAGTCTGAGCCAGGATGGCTGCAGGACCATCACCATGCTGCAATTCCCACGATTGCTTTTTGCCCAGAGTTTGTTTTGCTGGGGAGTTCCCATGTTGTCCTCATCCCTGCAACTGTTTTCTCACTTTCTGCCACTGAAAACCCCATGACTTTTGCACTGACCAAAGCATGAAGGTAGTTGGGTTTTGGTTGATTTGGTTTGATTTTCCACACGTAGCTTTTCAGACAGTACTACTGATGCAGAAGTTACTCCTGCCCTTGTATTTTCAGTCCTTAGCACAGCCAGGAGCATGACATAGCATGTTGTACTTGTGTTTTCTTGCTGCCTGTGTGAATGGTGTTCAGTTCAGTTTTTCTTGTGTTGCTTATATAGCTAATTTTCCTTTCACATATAAAGTGCAGCAAACAAACCAGCTTTGTGGACTGCACTGAGTTAATCCATTAGGCTTAGTCTGACCGAGTTTGTCCTCTCTTGGAATACATTCATCTAGGTCATACTATTGGGTGAGCTTTTGTTGAAATATTTTTTTTTATTTCCCTCCCCCAGTAAACTTGACACTGAGAGGTAACAGGGACCTCTCTGGTGCAGAATTGTCGTAATTCCTTGTTGCAACAAAACCATAGCACAGAGCAGTTGCTCAGGGTTTGGTCCTGCATCTCTGTTGGGAAACCGGAAACACCAGCAATTGATTTTCTTTTGTTGTTGTTTATAATTTTTTTTTGTTTGTTAAATACATCAGAAAATAGAGTCCATGAAGAGTATCCTAGTTCTTATGTATGTGTATGTTAATATTATATATAAATATTACATATGGCAGTATATGAATGGGATGTAACAATATCTTGATTATTAAAAAAAAAAAGAGAGAGAAAAAAAAATTGGGGTATAAAAGTCCCTGGCTCATGAGTTCAAGTTAAAAGCATACTGACAAGATGCCCAAGTGCAGAGAGATTAAAGCCGCAGTGCTTGTCTGCACAGACAGAAATAAGACCAAGTAGAGCTAAGTGATGTAATGCTGGAAGGCCAATGCATGGCAGCTGCCTGTCACTGCTGGACTTCAGAAGTGCTAACTGCTACCTTTAAGCAATGGGATTTCATTCTGGTCTGCAAGGCTCTCCAATCCTTCAGCCTGTCTTAAAACCCACGATCTTTATCCTGCTTTTGATGAGAACAGTTTGCTGGGCTAACGAGACATTAACTGGACCATGAAATGGACTGCGAGGTCACAAAGTACAAAAAAAATGCAATGAGAAGGTTAAAGGGTACGTTCATTCTGATTTTCTAAGACACTTTTCTGTGGCAATAGTATTCTCAAGAAATTTCATATTAGTCTTAGCAACTCCTTTAAAACTTGCTGTCTCTGCAGTTATCATTTTTGTTTTACTTAAGTGGTGCTTTTTTGTTTTGTTTTGTATTTGGGCACAGTCCAATTTAAAACATGTTACTCCAGAAGACATAATCACATCGCCATTAAGCCTTTGGTAAAGGAAATCATTTTGGACACACGGGGAAATTCTTGTAAAGCTTTATCTGAATTATTTCCAATGTATCTATTTTACTCATATACTCTTGGAGGTTTTCTTACTCTAGTGTATGAAAATAGCTGTCTGTGCATTTGAGTCTGTGCAATACAAAAGAAAAATACTCTTATTATCTGAAATGCCAACAGTTTGGGAAAGACCATAGTATTGCATTAATATTACTCTATTTCTGTAAAGCACTGTTAGTCTTACAAGCCATTCAGTTGGATTTGTATTTTCTTTTTGTGTTGGAAGACAGATGGTTTTAGTATTGCATAGTAAAATATTTAAAGTCTAAGACAATAGCTCCATTTTATTTTATACAGTTTAGAATATGAACATTATATATAAATGCAGTCTGTAATTTTCAGATTTCCTTTACTATGAGCTAGATGATTAAAAACTTTTACAATTATAACGGATATGTACAAACACCAGATAGTTCTGCATATGATGTGTAATTTGAATTTCACATACTTTTCTTTTTTTTTTTGGTCACACACCGATTATATATTGAGTAGGCATAATACACATGCTTAACTAAATAGGAAAACACAGGTAATTCTGTATCACTGCAAATCATTTTCAATCACTGATTATTTTGCTCTTCCCATATTGTATAGTATAATTCCCAAATTAAATATTTTTTGAAGTTGCTCTTTTTAGTCAAGCAAGCACTCTTGGATTTATTTTAAGTCAGTACTTTTAAGTGCTTCGTAACTAACATTTAATATAAATGGCATTAATCACCCTTCGTTTTATTTTAAAAGTGGGAAGGGTGGAGGTTGAACACACCTCTAAGATCAAGGGGTACAATGCAGCACGGTGCTGGAGTTTGTGTCCTTCCTCACCTCCTGAATAGTTGTCTTACTTAAACTCAGGAATTCCTGTAATGATTAAGCCCTAATAGTGCCAAACATAAACAAAGTGTGCCTGGGAGAGCAAGCTCAGATGTAAAACATTTCTTTTTCTGATGTAGAAGTACTTTTTGATAGTTGTAGTCATCTAGAAGTGCTACTTTTACTTCTTGTCTCTCATTTTTCATCAATGGCTTTTAGGTCCAGCTTTATACATTTGCCTGTACTGTCCATACTGTTTGCTTGTTTGGTACCACTTATTTGCAGATGTTTTCCTCTCTTAGAAATAGCATTTATTTAAAATTAAAAAAAAAAAAAATGGGGGGGGGAACCTAGAGTTTAAGAACTGTTGTAAACCCGTATTTATATTTTCACTTTATTGGGTTGGAAACATGTTAAACATTGGAATTGGAAGCTGTCAATCAGACCTACATTTTATCTATTATAGTGAAGGCTACACGTTATAACTACTATTACTTTGAATTACTCCCTAAAGGAAAAGAAAAACACTTTCTGTGCTGCAGTTCAACAGGCTGCTCCCCGAGCTCCGTCCGTGTAACGCTCTCCTGCCAGGAAAGGGCTCGCAGCTTGCCCTGCAGCGGGTGCAGCACTGCCACCACACACTTATAAGGTAAGGAGTCCAGCTGGTCCCAGCCCCAGCTTCTGCCTCATGTTGTACAGCTGGGGATTGCAGAAGAGATCTTCAGACCACTGGAGGGGAGATATCTGTGTAGGCTTTTGATGTAGGAAATGGTCTTCTAAAAGCTTAAATGAGACTTTCCTTTGATACTCAGTCCTGGTTCTCTCCAGACATGCTGGGTTAGATAGGGTGGTGCAGACAGGAGTGTTCGTCCCCTCTGGCTTTCTCCCTTCTCCTGGAAATTGCTGCCCCCCTTTTCTCCAGAATAGGATTTTTGCTGCTGCAGATATCTGTCCTGACTCAGGCCAGAGATCTACGACTCTTAGGTATGTCACAGCTCTAAATGCAGTCTGATTGTGCGTCTTTGCTCATAAATCCAAGGGTTAATAGTATCACTGCTAGCTTTCCTTAGCAAGTAAGTACATGTAGTATGTGTGTAATAACGCGTAGTAGCATGTGCTTCAGTACAGGTGAAGAGAGAAAGCAATCACAGGTCAGGGTAGCTAAGTCTATTTTTATCCAATTTTTATTGTAAATTTCTTTTGAGGGACATTCTATTTTTTTTTTTTTTTTTTTTTTTTACAAATTATAAAATTTACAATTACAAAAGATCAGGACTGTGACCATTAACTACAGCAAATCCAGTTTTGTGAAAAAATATATTTAAAAATTAAATATCAAAAGAAAGTTAGGTTCATTATTGAAAAAACTTACTTTCATAAATTATTTTTGCAGAAATGCTCAAGACACTGACAAAAATATTTTAACACTTTTACTAGTACTGGCTTTGGGTGCTTGAAGTACAAATGTCTGCTCTCCTAATCCCGTAAAGCGACTGAGCAGCAGTCTTCCTGCTGACTACCCAGGAACAGCAGGGGATGCAGACAGATTCACTGCTTGCAGTTTGCTGGGTTTTTAGGTGTCTTTACTATTGTGGGTATTGTAGCTACTTGTTGCCTTTCAGGATAGTTCAGTAGCTTAGTAATATTCAGCTCTTCCAAAACAATTCTGTTTTTCTTCTCAAAATAACACAGGCTAGAGTAATATTGATTGATAATACTTAGATCCTGTTGCTGCCTTCATTTTTCTACATTTTTTAATCTAAGAAAAAATGGAGCAGAGCTCAAAAGTCAAAGTACACACCTCTCCCAGCAATGACCTAAAGTTTAATCAGGCCTGAGATTTGGGAAACCTAAAGCATATTCTAAGCTTGCTGTGGCTTTACTGTATTGTATGTCATTATGGGATAAAGAAAAACACACCTACCTTCGCATTTAAGTAAAGGCTTAGATGCAGTTGCGCTCTGGTAGGACACAGGGCACTCTGCCCGTGGCTTCTGGACCAGCTCACTGATGCTCGTGTGGGGTCCGAGTCCTTTCTCACCAGGAGATAACCCCAAACACCACCCTTAAGACGGGGTAGTCTCAGACCAAGGGTGAATTTTTGTTTCCCTAGAGACACAGTAACCAGCTCTGCATGTGGGGTCCTCCCCTTCAGACCTGCTCTGCCAGAAAAGCCCTGCCTGCTTCATTGCTTTAGTCCTGTTCCCCAGATGCTGCTGGGCAAAATTATACTCACCATTTTCTTAAGGTGTGCAGTTTAACTTGTTTCCCTGTAGCGAGGTTAGTGGGCAGTATAGCTGTCTCTATTCTAAAAGTATGTTAGACCTTCCTAAATAGTATCTGGAAAATACACAGAGCAAATCATCCATGTTAAAAGTAACAGCAGTGTTACTGCTAATAAATAAAAGTGATAGCAAGCTCCCTGACCTGAAATACAGACGTGAGCTAACCTATCAGTACTATGTCCAATTCCTTCTCAAGCCACAGCCAGGGTGGGATCACCACTTACTCTTTTAACTTCTAAATATTAGAGAAAAGTGACTTTAAAGACAAAACATTAATTGCCTCACCTCCTAATGATTTCTTGTGTTCTGTTTCTCCAACTATTTCATTCTTCACCTTACATCCACAGCTGCACACATGCAGAAGACCTGTTCTTAATTGGACAGCCCTGATCAGTAGTTTCATCTCTTCCCTTTGCTTAGAATTACAAAAAAAGAGTTTACAACTACAGTTTAAAAAAAAATCCAAGAGCAAAAAAAGCATAAAACAGTATAGCATTGGCTTCCAGTGGCAATTAGCTACAGTGTGCATATTTACACCCTGCTTATTAATAGTATTTTGGAGATTAAAAAGCAGATACTATTTTCTAAATATTTCTCACAGATATTTGTAGTAATTATTTTGAAATGCTACTGATTTTAAGCATTATTTGGCCTGCTCTGCTGCAGTTTTTTTCCACAGGCTTTGACACATTACGTTAAAGACAAACTTGCACATTCATCAGCTAAAACAGTAATAAAGGAGCAGTAAAGCCAAAATAATAAATATCCCTTTCGGAGCAAAGTGGAAAATGAATGCTGTGTCTCACTACAACAGCAAACCAGTTTCATGTTAAAGTTCAGTATATTAATTAAATTCCACTCTTCTGTATCATCAAGCCCAAACCTGGCTGTCCAGAAGGCTACAAGTCTTGAAAAATGTCCTTCACCCCCCCCTTCTCACACAGGTATCACTTGATATTCAAATGTTAAAGCTCTTACTAAGGACTATTGTGTGGTCGTGCTTTTTAATGTCAATGCCTGAGTCACTACAGTCTGCTCTGTGTGGATGGCAGATACTAGACCTAGGAACAGACTGAGGAGGAAAAAAAACAAACCACCCAGTCTGCTAACATCAACATTGTAGTCTGATCAAAGCAAGTGATCAGGTTTTTTTACATGTAAGCATCCTACTTTCAAGAACGTTAATACTGTAACTGGTCAGGCAGTCTTAGAAAGGCACTTAATATATTCCTATGGTTTAGTCTAGTCTTAGGAAAAAAGCTTTAGTAGAAGTGCACTATAGCATACTGGTACTTCACTGCGGTCCTCTTGTGGAAAGACAGCAGCGGCTCTAGATGTTACCTTCCATCAGTCACCCGCCTTTGCATTGCAGACGTGGCAGGGGCACACTGTTTTTGAAAGAAGTGTAATTTCTTAATACAGTGAGTTGTTCCCCACCCTTAGACCTTCCTCACTTAGCTGCATGGTGCTGTGACCCTGACTGCCAACAGTGACAGTTACTGCAGAAATGACGGATGGATGCAATCGGTAAGGCTGGCAGCATACAGCTGCCTCTACCAGCTCACTAGGGACCTGTGGCACTATATTCTGTTAGGGGTCTACACACCTTACCTCTGCTGTGCCATAGCCACTGCTTGCTTCCTTGCTTTCACCACTACCTCCAGGGCTTTTTTTTCTTTTCTCCCCAGACTTTACTGCTCTTGCTTGCAGACCAATTTTATACAAAGCTTTTATGGATGAACTGGAATAACATAAAATTACCAAGTTCATTTAAGCAGTTGAATCTTACTGCCAAGTTAACAGCAAGCACTTGCCTGTGTCCTGTAAGTAGCTTAAAGCAGTACAGACCTGTCCTACAAAAAAAACAAAACAAAAAAAAAAACAAAACAAGTTGGCCTAAGACCAAAATGCTGTAACAGTTCCATGACAGTGAAAGGACAACACAGCACCTGTGACCCCACTCGTTATATCAGTCTCTCAGTTGGTGGCAGCTTGATTACGTTCCACATTTCCACTCGAGCCCCATCTTTTTCCTGCCGGCTTGGACTGTATCTTCCCTGAGTTGCTCTCCTCCTCTTCATGGCAATCACCGTGGCTGCACCAACTGCAAGGAGAAGGGCAGCCCCTGCAGCCCCAACTGCTCCCACAACGGAGGAGTTACTAAGGTGCGCCCACACTGGCTGCTGCGGTAGAACAGGGTGTTACTGAGAGCTTCCACATGGACAGCACGGCATTTCACATCCCTCCTCCCCATCCCCGCTGCCTCACTAAACTGCATGGGTACTGTCAGAGTGATGACAGCAATGCTCGCCCTGAGTTCCCCCACCCAATTTCCCTCGTTAGGTGCTGTAGTCCCTGCTGTATCACACGAGTCCAGGCAATGCAGAAGCTTTCCTGCTCACCCCCCCATGCAAGGTACAAGTTCAGTACTTGGCACCAGAGACTGCAGCTAGCTTCAGCACTGGTCCACAAACCCATGTCGTTCTGACTGCACCTTTCTTGTTGGTATCCATGGGAATGTCTAACAGATTACTTCATAAAACATTGATTTGTACAATGATTTCAGTAATTAATGACAACTCCCTGAAACAGTGTCCATCACAGGGCAGGAGGTCACAGCTGCTGTTGCTGTTGAAGATTTGAAAACCTCATATGCCTTTGAGTGTGTTCAAGCTGTCAACAAAAAAAAAGAGCAGAGTATATAAAGCAACTGTAAATATCCTCCATCCAACTCTCCTTAAAACTACATAGAGACCTTTGTCTGTAAGTTACTGCCCAATTTAACCCTGCCTTTTAGAGCAGATTTAAACGTGCCATTGCTGCATGAAAAGTGGAATGGAGCCAGAGGAACTTCAAAGCTGGTGCACTTCAATAGCTCCTACTGGGGTAGAAGTATGGGGCCAGCCCATGGGGCAGGACAGAAGGGAGTAAAGAGGCTCACTATGAGCCAGTGGTGTACAACTGACTCAATTAAATGAAACCAGCTAGAACAGCTATTGCATATACAGTCCGCCTTGTATTTCTAAATCCAGGTCTTCATTACCATGCCTTAAGGAAACCGAGATAAGAGTGGATCTGCTGCTGCAAGTGCTGGAAAAAGATCGTGGTCAAAGCAGACCTCGCAGGTACATCTGCTTGTCAGGGTAGTGCCTATATTAACCGCTCTTCAGGTGGCACCTTTAGGACACTGTCCATCTCCAGCCGAGCTCCTGCCACTTCTTGCTGACTTGGGCTGTAGGTTCCCTCTGACTGGCGCCTCTTCCTTGCAGTGAGAATCATGAATATGAGACCAATACTGAGGAGCAGTAAAGAGCCACAGGCTACAGGGACAGCTACTTCAATTAGTGGGGAGGGGAAGAAAGCACCTGGAGTCCCTTTCTGTAAAAGAAATTAATGGAGAAACAATGAAACTCCAGTGGTTACAATAACTTAAGTTGAAGAGCCCAACATAGTCAAAGTGGAGGATGTAAAAAAAAGAGGGGAAAAAAAGCAGATGTGTACCTGAATGGAAAAGGACAAGCACAGGGTTTGAGGGCACCTGCACAGAGAATGCTTGTTTAATCTCTCAGCAAAACGTCTTTTTTTTTTTTTTTTTTAAATGAACCACTTTTTATACAAAGAACAGCTAGTAACAACTTCTGAAATTTTCTTCTAATTCAAAACGAGTGACATTCATCAATGATATTCTTCAGCAGAAAGACGTTGAAAACAACATGCAGCAGGAAGGGGATGATGTTAAAGTCGGTACGTGGATGGGAGACGGAGAAGACAAAAGGCCCAAATACAGAGCAGAGAAATGTAGTCAAATGAACATTCTTCAGCTGCTGATAGAATTAAGAATAGTATGGAGCACAACAATAAAGAATGAAAAAAAAATGTGGAATTTTTATCATTAAAGAAACCTTTAAAATTACAATAAGCCTAAAAATGGGAAATATTTCTTACTGTTAAAAATAGCATCTGCCATCTAACAGATAAAAGCAAAAGAATTCAAGCTCAATTATTTACAGCTTTTGGATGCCATACAGTCTCTGCCCACGTCACACAGCAATACACAGAAGGAATATCCCCAGACTACCTGGAAGTCCTTCTGCCATTTCCAGTGACTGAAACTGAAGTCAATTCTCTGAGACTGCCAAAACTCAAGCCACGTGCTACTGGTTAGTTCTCGTTTTGCACAAGCATGCAGATTAGTCACACAGTACCAGTGCTACAGGAGGTTTTAGAAGTCTGCTCCTACTGCCTGTTGCATGCTCCTTACTTGCTACTGTTGGTGGAAGGGAGGAAGAGCGAGAACACAGCTGACCCCTCTGCTTCTACAGCCACCGTTAACAGCAAACACCTGTCAGCCGCAGCGTGTCCTTCTCCCTGCCCCCCCACCACAGGCACTGTCCTATTAAGAGGGAAAGGAAAGACTGTTCTGCAAAAAGTAATGCAGACGGTGAGAATGAACAGAAGGAATCTACAAGAAGTGTCTTTGAACAGAAGAAGCGGAGGTACCTGAAGGAATCTATGCACGTAAACTGGAAGTGTCAGGAGCGACCTCATGGCACATGCACTATACGAGCCTTAGTAACAGCAACAGCAGCAGACCCCACCTTGGTGCGCAGTCTGTTCCATGCAGTATGGGTTAGTGCATTCCCAGGTTACCACACAAGCCACCTGTCCATGCAACATCTTTACAGAGAAAAAGTAAGCGTATGATTTAACAGCTTCCATGCAGGAAGGATTCCGGGCTCAGACAACAATGCTTCCCTTATGGAAAAAAAGTAAAGCATCACAAAGGCTGCCCATCTGGTCAGAAGCAGACTCAGCAGAAAGAAGCATTCTACATTTTCACTTAGACTTGAATCACACTTAGCTTGATTTCACCTGACTTCCTATCTCAAATACATCTATTTCTACCCAGATGATCTTAGGAGAGAGAGAGACACTCATGCAAGATAAAATGCCAGCTCAAACTCCATTCTCTAGGAAACTGGGAGGCTGTGCAAGGTGGTGAATGGAAAGTATTCCGTTCATATTAAAAAAGTATTTAAAAAGTATTCAGTATAAAAAAGTATTTTTAACCCTTTAACAACCGAATATCTCACTTTTGAGACACTGTCCCTTTATTTGGTACATTACACACCTCTGTCACACCTTGTAACCCAGTAACTCAGCTGGCTCAGCCATTTCTGGTTTTCCTGCAATTTGTGCACTTTATATTACCCAACAACTTCCTATTTAACTAGAGAAGTTTTCATTCAGTGTTAACTGGTCCTCCCCACCCCTTCATATTTTTTGTCTATTCTTACCTCCTTATTTACACTGTGAAAGTGAAAACAGCCTTAAAAATCCACAAGACTCAAATTTGCTGCCAGTCATTACTGGCTTTGAATCAAATTTGTCTTCTTTGTTCTTATTTTAAAAATGATGTAACTAAAATCTCTAGTTTTCTTTTTGTACCACCGCTACGAACATAAGGCAGGTAAGTAATATCTCCTTTTTGTAGGTCCAACTGCAGTAGTTTGATTATTGTCCAAGGTAAAAATCTAAGGGAAGTCCAAGAGACAGCCCTGGAAACCATCTGGCAGAACATGCAGATTCTGAGAAGTATTTGCTGCAGTTACTTGTATACTGAAGACTAACATACAACAGCATTGCCAAAAAATTATTTCACACTTCATGTTTTTTTGGTGCCAGCTGTGCTTACCAGTGCGCTTTAGCCAAGACACATACAATATACAGGCAGTACCACTAATGTCCTACTACCCAAGGATTCTGCTGAGCCTACTTCTGCTGCTTCTCACAACTCAAAGTTTGGAAGAACAGACAGGAGCTTCCAAAAGCAAAGATGAGGAAGTGCTTACGTTAATGTCACAGCGCTCTCCAGTGTAGCTGGCACTGCACAAACACTCGTATTTGTTCTCAGAGTCTTGACACGTACCTCCGTTCTGGCAAGGATTTGGATCACACTCATTTATATTGATTTGACAACTGGAAAAGAAAAGTGTATTAGAATTAAATGAAATTTCTCATATATGTTTTTGTGACATAGAACACAAGATCATACAGCCTACAAAAGCCTCATTTGTTTGAAAAGCTCCTGTTGCATCTTTTTCACGTGCTTTCTGCAGGGTCCAGCAACATGGAAGTTTTACCCTTTTGCACCAATCCTTCTTTTGTCATTTCTGAATGATTGAACCCAATAAGGTTCTCTAGTACAGTTAATGAATCCTCGTGAGGCAAAAGAAATACTTGAAGCACTCCATACTGTGAAAATTGGTCATGTGAGCAGTATCATACCAAGCCCACCTCTTCTAAAAATAACACCTGGTTTACAATTTTGGAGCAGTTGTTTGAATGGCAAAAGGATATATAAGAGGATGAAACATTTGAACCTGTTCAGCTATCCCATGGATGTAAGAATCAGAGCACAAGCTCCTTTGCAGAAAAATAGCACGTACTTCCTTCCAGTGAAACCAGGCTTGCAACTGCAGTTGGCTCCCCAGGTCTCAGTGATGCACTTGCCACCATTCAGACAAGTGAAGTTCTTACCACACTGCTCAGGTGGGAATGGCCATCTGGGAAAAACAAAAGGCAGCTTTTAAAGCAGTCACTCTGGGGGAAGGTAAAAATATACCCTGATACAGTGGAGACTGTGCTGATGAGGGTCATAAGCATAGCCACTGCTTTTTGTAGGAGGGACTTTGACACAAGTTGAGAAGGGGGAAGTGTCAGAAATAATCCATAATATCAGCATATAATTTTAAACGTGCCCAGAAACAAGTTTGTGCTGCTAGCAGAATATGCACAAGCACTATCAGTGCTAGGACTCTTCTCACATAGTTTCCTATTCTTGCTGAGAAAAATATATGCAGAGACAGGAATACCAAATTGGAATACCAAACTGTAGCGCAGCTAGGGCACAAAAAGAATAATGCATGCACTAGGTAATTATCTGCACCAGAAACAAAGTAAAACAACAGGAAGTTCAACCTGGGTAGATTTGAAAACTGAAGTTCAACCATGTAAGCATCTATCTCAGTGTTCAATTTGAACAGGCACAAGTATACGGAAGTCTAAAAAATATGTTGGTTCCTGCTTCCTTTACCAATATGAGACATACCTTTGCGACTAACGTATGCTGGAGTTTTTCCAAACAAATACAAGTGCTATAAATATAAACCTTATGTACCATTTTCAGGACAGATTAGATTGTCTCTCTCTTCCACACTGCCCAGAAACCCATCCTATGTAGGACCATTTCTAGCACTCTAGGGCATTCAGTACACGTGAAACTTTAGAACACAACCTGCTTCCATCCTCTGGGGGCCATGAGGTTCCTTTCAGTTCATAAGCATGGAAGTGGGTTGGTTTTGTTAAATCAGTACAACAACATGTCAGATGGGTGTCAAATCCTAGAGAAGATGGATTTTTATAGGAATGCAAGATGGATGTGGCGACGGGCTATAGTACTTGCACTTTAAACAGCTCTGAAATGTAACATGAGGATGACCCGCATAAGAAAGAAGGCTCCTTATCCTGTGGCCAGGAACCTTTCTGTGAGGATTTGGACCTGGACAGCACCTTCAAATTAACAGCAGAATTTAGGTGCTATATCTACCAGATACCCCCAGTGAAAATCTTTCCTGGAGTGTTCCAAAGCAAAAGTCCAATTTATCTGGGGGCTCCTCTATCCCCCTTCAAACCAAACAAAGCACCTACTCGCAGCGAGGTCCTGAAAACTGTGGCAGGCACTTGCAGGAGTAGCCATAAACCCCATCAATGCAGGTGGCTCCATTTTGGCACTGGTGCCGCACACAGTCATCCACATTGATGTCACACTTCTTCCCGATGTATCCCCGGAAGCAGTCACACTGAAAATCTGCTACTGCATCAACACAATTGCCGTGAACACAAGGGTTTGGCTGGCAGTCGTCAATGTTAGACTCGCAGAGCAGCCCGCCCCAGCCAGCACTGCAGGCACAGCTGAAGGAGTTGAACAAGTCCTGGCAGGTGCCGGCGTTGAGGCACGGGCTGGACGCACAAACATCAGCCCCCGTGCAGCCCAGCTGGACGGTCCTTCTGCTGGACTGCTGAAACTGTTCTGGTTGAGGGTACGAGAGGTGGGCAGTGAACGGCAGGTGGATCCCCCCTATCTTCACTTGTCCAAGGCAGCCAGTGAAGTTTTCACCTAGAACAATCAGTGCATTGTTCTTTAAGAAGTCCAAGTTCCCAGCATTTCCCTGCAGAGTCATGTTAACAGACCCATCCAAGTGAAACACCCATCTGGACGAAAGTGCAGACGGCTCTTCCATAGACACAAAGATTGTGTGCCAGGCACCATCCGTGACAGACTTCTTACTCAGGAAGCTGACACCTTCAATACTGTTCCCACTCCTGATGTCAACAAGGAGGGAGGAGTTCTTAATGGCTATCTGGAGGGAATCCACTTCTTCCACAGCCCGAAGCAAAACAGCATCTTTGTCCCTGGTTCTGAAATCCACGTGGAGGCTGCTCAGCGTTCTGGTCACTGATGTGTTGGTGGTAAATTCAATGGCACTGTCACTATTAAATGTTGCATTAGCCAGACCTATAAATAAAGGGGTAGAGCATCAGGGATTTGAAAGACAGTAGGTGTAATATTTGAGACAGACCAATGGCAAACTCTTGGCGGGTTCCCTCCCTTAAGAATCATGTAAGCTTAGTGTGAGTAGGATTACAGGCCTAGCGGCTGGCATCATTAAAGCTCTTCCTGTTTACACTTACACTTCTAATAATAATATCCAGCTCTTGTGTACCGATTTTTACTCATTACTGTCATAGCACAGCACAAAAATACAACTATCCTCCTTATGCTAGTATAGAAAAACTAGAGTGTAAGTCAGGAAAGGAATACATCAGAGGCTGCTGAGAAGCGGCAGAGCAGGGAACACACCAACACCGAGTTCAGGACATTTTGTAGCCTCCAACAACATTCCCTCCCCAGCAGGGAACCATTAGCTAACTAGCTTTCTTTATTAGTCATGGTTCTGTCTTAGATGAAAACAGACACATTTGCAATACTTAATTGCATCTTACTTGGTCAAACAACTGAGACTCTTGAAAGGGAGGAACATTATGGAAAACAAGATGGCATTGCAGTGATAATAAGGCAGGCGTAACAGTGAACTGGCTCCTCCCTGATAAAGTCATACAGAACTGTCATTCTGTCAGACAGAAAACACCTTTGAGTACAATCTTTGCTGTAGCACAAAGTGGTGGTAAATCCATAAAATGCATGCTGCCTGTGAGAGTGCCTACTTGGGCATCATTCCCAGCTTGCTAATTGCAGCACTGTTGTTGCAGCACGTGTTTGTGTTTATTGCAATAGTATGAACGAGAAATACTGACTGTAGACACTTTACTAACACACACACACAGACTTTACTAACACATACACAGGAAAACAGTACTTACACACATATCCTGCTAGAACGTCTATACATGTAGTAGCTTCAGGACATGGGTCACTTTCACACCAGACTCTCTCTTCACAATATTTCCCAGTGAAATTTGCTGGACAGCTACAATGGAAATCATTCCAAGTGACGATGCATCTGCCACCATTCTGACATGGCTCGGACTGAAAAACAAAATAGTGCAATGCAGGAGCAGTGCAATTCATGTTCAGATCTATGAGAACTTGGTAGAAAGAAACGTGACAACAGAGATTACTACAAGCAGTGTTTGAATCAGAAATAAGGATAATTAAAATAGTGGTAGGAAAGGAAGTACAAGGGTCCTTATGCAAGCAGTTCCTGAGACCATGCCTCTCCCTATAGCCACTGCTGATTGACAGAAACTCTCTAGACAGAACTCCATCAGTTTGGAAAAGGACAGCTGACAGGACATCTGCAAGGAACTTGTGCTTCAGAGAACATCTCACCCACTGCTACTGGTCTGCACATGCTGAACTTCAAGCTGTTGCAAAATCTACAGATTCAGGTGCACACACGCGCAGCAGTCAGGGTTTGGGCACCAGTCCTCATCGCTCTGTCAAAGAGGGGTTTCACACATATCACACCAGGCAGTACAACGTTACTACTGACGGTTTGTATCTAGTTATTTGAGAGAAGGAAACATGCCCTTGCTTGCTACTATTCTTGTTGTTATGGCCTCTGATATGAATTATCTACCAGAGTCTGCTATTCTTCAGATGAGTTTTTTGGTTCTTTTAGTCTGTGTGTGTTCAAATCAAAGCAAACAGCTGCCCAAATCAGTAATATTACAGGACGTATGAGGGAGTTTTTCCCATAGTTTCACACCAGAGAAGTCTGCAGCTCTCAAATTTGAAAAGTTATCATATGAAAAAAGGATAGAGAGACAGGAGTTACATCGTGAGAGCGAGGTCTAAGAGTACAGATGTCCTGTTCTGCTTCCCCTTTCTGCTAGTAAGTTTTCCTTTTCTGCCTGAGCAAAAAAGGAAAAAAAAAATAAAAATCAGACAGCATGGAAATAATGGTAATCTATCTACTAAGAAGCCTAATGAAGTCAGGTAATTGCTGATTAAATACATAAAATTGAGAAAAGCCATCATAAGCTAAAGGCAATTCTAAACTATTAGAAACAAATAGAAAAGGCACCAATCCCTGCAGGTTCAGCCTCATTTAGTCAAAGTATTTGACATCTCATGACATCAAAACACACTACAGCACTATTATAATACCTAACACCCCTACAGCAACACACTGTGCAAACAGTGCCTAATTATAGCCAACTAAAGTAACCAACATTTCACAGAAGGAATGAAAACAAAACCACCAGACACAAGAGGAAAGGTGTGAAACAAGTGAAAGCAGCTGTAAAGCTCCTGAGAGCCCCACAGTGTTCTGTCACTGGCAGGACACACCTAATGCCAGAGAAGTGACAACACTTCATAGCACCACGAGCAGGAAGGACAACCATTAGGTAGCGTAGCTCCCCTACATTTAAATATGGTGGCATAAAGGAGAGGCAGCTTCCTCTAAGGGCACCACGAGGACAGTTCCTTGAGCTGTTGGTGCTGAAGCAATGAATTCCTGGGCGAATCACAGAATCATCTAGGTTGGAAGATTGGAAGAGACCTCCAAGATCACCTAGTCCAACCTCTGACCTAACACTAACAAGTCCTCCACTAAACCATATCGCTAAGCTCTACATCTAAACGTCTTTTAAAGACCTCCAGGGTTGGTGACTCAACCACTTCCCTGGGCAGCCCATAAAAGAGGAGACTGTAAAGGGAACTAGAGAAAACTTGGTGCTTAAATTGTGTGTAGGATATAGAGTGAAACAAGTGTGTCTGGGACCATGTACTATTTCCTTCAATACTTAAAAAAAAACTCATTTTGCTGGTAAAAGCAGCGGTCAAACAATTTTATAATCACAGACCTATAATAAACTACTGCACACATGTAGAGAGAAACAAGAGACTTCTTACCTTGCAGGTGTTATCAGAGATGCATCCATTTACCAGATTCACATTTTGTTCCTGTGGGAGACTGTAGTTCTCAACCTGAAAAAACTCTATTTTGTGGTTGTTCAGCTGGATGTCTTGCAAACAGCCTTTAAAGTAGCCTCCCCACGCGTTAGCGCTGTCTGGGTTAGGATGCCCACCGATATACACTTCATAGCCAGCTAAAAGAGGTGTTCCTACAAGGTGTCCCAGCTCCATGTATGTGTCTGATTGGTGGGCACCAACAACTCCTCCCTGGAAAGACAGAGCTACCAAATGTCTTCTCCCATCAATTACATTTTCTGGGAATGTCACAGTATCTGTAGATAACATCTCTATCTTTACCTTGCCATTCTTCAAGTATATAGTGAGGCAAGGGTCTGTTTCATTGCTGATTTGCAACAGCAAACCATTAGGTTTCAAACTACGAATGAAAAAGGAGATGTTGAAGTCAGCACCAAGGCTATCAGAAAGGATGAAAGAGGCAAAGCTAGTAGAATTCTCCAGGCCAAATGTTGCTGCTGGGCGCTCTGGAAGAGAAAAAGAAGTGTGCATCAGCTCCATGACAAGGGGAATGCAGCTGGCACAGGGCACTGTAACCTCTGTGAATGGGACAAGACCTTTCTTCCCAAGATTTTCAACATGTATCAGGGTAATTTTGCTTCTTCCCCACACAGGTCTAAAATTAGGATGTAGGCGAAAGTGTCCTTGCTTTCTCTGGAGGGGAAGAGCTTAGAACACACAAGTAGCAGAAGGGGGAGAAGCAGATCTAGCAGAGACCTTGCCACCCAGCAGATTTAGTCAAGGACTTCTAAACCACCAAGTTGCTTTTGAAACTTGTAAATTTGGTAACAGCAGAACAACTTTGGACTTGCTATATTTAGGCTCAGGAATTAAACAAAAATGGGCAATATTAATATAAGCCTTGCAGGAACACAACAGTGCAAATGGGTGTGGTTTTAACTGCAAATTGTCACAGAGCTTCCTTTAACCCTATTTTATTTATAAAGCAATACATTCCAATTAACCCTAAAATAAAAATCAAGCTCAGCTTTTTGTAGTTCAACAACTTCCCTGCCCTCCTACAATCACTTAGATCTGATACAAAGATGAAGTCAGAGCCTCAACAAGGAATCGTGTCTGCACCACAAACCTGACAGTCTTTCCTGCAGGAGCAAGTGACAGACAAGGGATCAATGAGAATTTTATTTACAGAGACATTTGCTTTATTCTTCTCTCTGGTCAAGTAGAAAATACTGCTTCTGGAGCTAACATCAATGCTTATCTAGTATCTTTGAAGCCCCAATTGACAGATGAGCTGGCAGATGTAAATCCCGTGGCACTTACCGTAGGAGCACGCAGGGCCTCCATATGGCCTGGAGCAGTCACACCTGAACGTTGCCCAAAGGTCCACGCACAGCCCTCCGTGAGAGCAGGGCCTGGAGAGGCACCACTCCGTCCGGTCACAGCCCAGCCTCACTGGGGACGACTCGTTCACCGGGAGATCCACCGGCAGCACAGCTTCAGCATCCACCTGCACGTCTTGCAGGCAGCCAACAAAGCCCTGCTGGCTCTGTGTGTTGCTGGCCATTGGATCCCCAGCACCTCCGATATACACGCTGAGGAAGGCGTGCGGGATGGAAGCCGTGCCGTGAGGGACAGAAGCGCTCTGCAGGCAGACACCTGCTTCACAAGAGTCATGCCAGAGCTTTAGCTGCAAAGTGCTCTGCAAAACAACTTCAACTTTATACCAATGGCCATCATCAACTCTCAGCCCCTCCAGGAGCAGCAGGTACCCAACATCCTCCCTCTTCAGTCCTGCATGCAGAATGCCATCAAAGAGCTCCAGGAACAAGTATTCAGCTTCATGGCCTCGGTAAAAAAGGATGGCGCTGGGCAACGTGGTTCGGAACCGGAGGGACACACTGGCAAGCTGATCTGCTATCTCCCTCCTGCTCTGATTGTTCACGGGCAGCTCAATGAGGAGATACCCTCTGGAAGCAAAGGAAAATGTTGTTGGTGTTGAGCATGTGGCATCAAAGAAACCAGGCTGGCACTGGCACAGGTGGCCGTGGCTCTCAGCTTGGTAGGTGGGGATGCACAAGGCCTCATTTTGGCAGTCATGCGTCTGGCACCCAGTGAGCTTGACAGAGCAGTTCTTCCCTCCCCATACAATGCCATCCTGGCTAGGGGCACAGTGGCAGGTATAGTCAGCAATGCCATCCTCACAGACAGCTCCATTCTTGCAGGGACCCTCCTCACACTCATTGATGTTAACAGCACATTCCACACCTGCGAAAGAGATTTAGAAACGGGATCTCACTGCAGGGGATTGTGACTCCCTTCCCCTGAGCAAGCCAGTGAGGCACAGACCGCCCTCCCCAGCACTGCCAGTCCCTAAGCTGTTCTCTTCAGGAAACCAGAGAAGCCCTAGGGCTGCCAGCGAGAAGCCCCTGCGCTCACCAGAGTGGCCTACCACTAACGTACAAGAAACAGAGAGAATTCTGTGGTGTCCTTCCAGGTGCTGCAAAGAGGGTGCTGTCTGCAGAGCTTCGGCCAGTCAGCCTGCGTCATCCAACAGCCCCACTGCCCTCTCCCAGACAATCTCAGACACCACAGCTGATCAGCATGCATGGAGAGCAAGCAGAGGGTATTAAAGGGACAAGACAGCACAGACAAGGATTGTGTGTCTTTCATACATAGATTTGGTACATTTAGACTCACGTTAAGTCTATAGATCTGACTGGAGCATGTTCTGGGCACCATTGTTGCAGACAGCATCAAACTGGATCACCAGCCATGGAAGTTATTGGAAAGCCTCAGTTAAGAAAATTCAAATTCCGTACTTTGGAAAACAATTGCAGACAACCCTCCGGTGGTAAAACATTCACAAAACTCAGATCATTACCAAACAACAAACAAGACATGCTCCACAGGCACTTTGTCATACTTGCACTGAAGCTGATTTCAGTTTTGTCCAGTCCTGCAGAAGTGAACTGGGTAACAAGTACTGCAGTGCAGTTAGTGTGTCTCCTCAAGGCACATGGATCCCAACGGGCTCAAGTAAATTACAAGCCATTACACTCAAATCTGGTTAACGAAAATCAGCTGTCATTTTCCTGAGCATCTCCAGACTGACAGAAGAGCCCTCCTGAACCAGTTCACTGTTTATCTGGCCCATAACATCGGTTTTCACTAATCTTCAGAGACAGTCACACAGATAAGCCAAGCATGGATTATCCTGATCTAATAGTATTACATACAGAATCTACCCAGCAAGCAGAATGAGGACAGCAGAAAAAAAAAGAAGGAATTCACGCACAAAGGAGGGGAATCAAAACACAAAAGACATTTGTAAAGAAAAGCCACTAGCCAGAATGAGCATGTCAAAGAGATTAGAGAGTTGCCTGAGGGAAAACGAAATGAGGGGAGATGGTGCATTAGAAGTACTGGAGCTGGACTTGATGAAATGTGATAAAAGAAATTTTAAAAGATACGAAACTTCTTGAATCTGCATGCTGATGTTGGGAACCACCTCACACCCCAGTAATGACAGTCCTGCACAAACCCCTGCAACCCTGCCACCTGACCAACTTACTCCTTTCAGAGCGAGCGTTTGGCTGCTGTTGGCACTGCTATCTGCGCAGATAGGTGAAGACTCAACACCAGCTTCCAGCTCCAAAGTGTTCTTTTCTATCAGTGTAAGGCCGTAACACGTATCATGCTCTGTGAAGCATTGAAACAGAAATGGGAGGCTCTGGTAATTCTGCTCTTCCAGCTGTGCGAGAACTGTTCTGTCAGCAACATTACCTCAGATTCCTCTAGGACATGGCTGCACCTCTCTTCCTAAACTAAGAGAACTACTGTGCGTAGTGACTGTACAAAAGCATGGAATTTGGCCAGTAATGTCTGCCTTGAAGAGGAGCTCAGGTGATGGACGGATTCAGTTGTTAATAACACCTCAGCACAGCCTTTTTTCCTCAGCAATTAGTGCTCAGCACACAGACCCTGGGGTGTGATCTTAACTGGCGAGAAAACTGTTGAGGAAACTGAGACATTCAAGGAAGAAGCAAGAGAAGAACCGAGATCCTGGCACAAAGTTATGGCTGCACTGAAGGAAATGTGTTGGAATAACTACAACACACAGGATGTCTCTAGGCCTGGAGAATCCCAGGGTGGGAGAAGAGGGGAAGAACTCAGCTGGAATTCAGAAAAAACAACAGAGCAGTAGAACTACGTGGAGTGGGTTTTCTGACTTATCAGTGGATTGAAGGACTCTCCAAGCTGCAAGAGGCAGATTTGCGGTCGGACTTACGGGGAGAGGCTGTCAAATGTACCGGAGAGACAGTTAGGTTCAGCACAGCCCCGAGTGGTTGACACGCCGCCCATTTGAGATCAGAGCTGTTAATGTTTACCAGGGCAAAGAGAATAGCATTAGACCGAGTAACAAAAGCAGAGATGCCACGAATTTTTGCCTTTCTGAGAAGGCCAGGCGGGCAGACAGGCGCCAGCTGGCAGCAGGAGAGCGGCCCAGTACCCCCTGCCCCTCTCCCAGCCCAACCGCGTCTCCTCTGGCCATGCTCTGCCCATGGAGCAGCAGCAGGACACCTGCCTGCGCTGCTTCCCAGGCTCCCAGCTGACACCTGTGGGTGAGCGCTTCACACCAGGTGGCAAATTAGTCCCCATGGGGAGTGCACAACCCCGGGCTGGTGGCTAATTAAACACCAAGCTTTCCTATGGGACGCAGCTGGTTTGATTTCTCGATTATTTGTTGGAAATGGGTGAAAAGAACGAGCTGGCACTTCAGGTCTTTACACACTGCTGTCTAACCTCACGGCTCACGAGCAGGCAAAGGAAACGCTCAGCAGCGGAGAGAAGGGCAGCTTTTCCTAGAGAAACTAAAAACAAGCATTGTCTTTATTGCTGCCGCTGTTTCTGCCAGCAAACAGCCAGCCTTCAGAGCACTAAGGCAGGAGAAGGAAAAGGCCTCTAAAACAACAACATATTCTGGCTCTCCTAGAAGCTGGTGCAGTATCAGCCTTGAGTCTGAAGCAGTTTTTAAAACAAACAGGTAACAGAGAAGACTGCACCAGAGTTCTACAAATCTGGCTAACAACAGATTTTTCTGGAAGCCGCTGTGAGCCCTTGCTTAGCAGTTAGCCCAGTGCTGCTTCCCAGTGCTGCTGACTTGTTATACACCTTGTGATGATCAAACCCTTTGTCAGCCAGCTTTCTTGCTCTCTCGTCTCCTCTATTATCACCAATAATTTTTGTCAAATTTGTTTGAAGATCTCCAGTTTGTCAAATTCTTCAGTTACACCACAGTAAGACAGGAGACTTCTGTTATGTATTGCTTCCTAGATGCTAGTTTCATCTCAGCAGAGGGGTCTGTAGTTTTGGGTTTGGCTGCAGAGTACCAAGTGTAAATGAAGAGGGGGATTCCAGCAAAGTAAAGGAACTTTCCCTACTTCAGAAAAAAACAAGATTTTGAAAAAGGAAGTTTAAAACTAATTTGCTTCTCTAAGGAAAGCTTAGACATCTTTTTCTAGGTATATATTAAAAACAATTTACTCTTACCAAGTCTTCTATGTACCCTTTAAATTTCTTAGCTCAAATGTTTACTATTGCTCTTACTCTGGCAGCATTATTTGAACTATCAAATGTGATTCATTACATCATTAGATTTTAAAATGTGTAATGAGTTTCTTATAAAGACTAAAAAATGCAAATTAGTGGAATTCGTTATCTGAAAAATGAGACAAGTGTTAGTTAAAAGGCTACTATCTGGAGACAATTATTTTCAAACATTCCAGCTAGTTTAGCAGCATTCAAACTAACAGTCCCAGTAACCACAGGGGCTGGGTCAGAAACATACACTCACAAGTTGGTAAGCTTTAACAGTCTGCATTATTTTCAAGTGGAAATCTATTCTCTAAATTCTGAAGTGTTACTGATGTGGTAAGAACACTCTTGTTCCGTAGCTGCGTTCTGCATATCCGTATGTTCAGCACTCTCTGACTGAAGGTAAGGATTTACTGGTTGCTATTAGTAAGCAAAGATTCGTTGAGCATACTGTAAGAGTCATATACTTCAACAGATACACAAATTAAAAGAAAAACTCACATAAACAGAAAGATTCTAATTTATCTGTCACATGCCAAAAAACCTGAAGGATGAGGACTATTCACGGGCCCAGCTCTTGAAACATGCGAGTTCAGCAGGGCTTCCCGGCCAACGCTGGCGTGCCCTCTCCCCGTAAGACAACTGAATTCCTAGCAACCTTTCCCTGGTGCATCCTAATTAGGGTTTGTATTATGACCAAAAGAAAAATGGGGGGGAGGAAGGGAGAGGTGGGAGGAGAGAGAGAATTAGCAGCACCAAACAGACCCGGCCACAATTATATTTGCACAATTACTGCCATTTCCATGGCAACTCGCTGATTTGACCTCTCTCCCACCGTGCACTACTGCTCAAGGAGACAGTGGGGGAGGAGATGGAGAAGTGCACAGGGCAGCAGAGGGTTTGTCCCCTGAGTTAAAACAAAAACTACTTCTCAATAGAGGAGTTTAAAAATCATTAAAAGAAAAAGGGAAATTGCAAAACAATTCTCTGCAAAGCAGATGTAATGTTTCAGAGAACGAGCAGGAGACACCGGTGTGTTTACAAAGGACACCTGAGCAGAAAGCAAGGACCCGTGCCTCAGAACAACTCCCAGTTTGACTGCTGCAGGCACCCAGCTTTCCGAACAAGTCAGAATCACAGCACAGATGCCTATGGAGCATGCTGGCTGCTCTGCGTTTATCTTGAGGCAACAAGGAAATTGCTGGCCTTAAAGTTTCCAAAACAAAACTTTAGGTCTCTTCAAAATAAAAACATTCTGCCTTCCTGGTGAATTCAGTCCTTCGCACGCCTCCAGCTACCACGACGCGCACGACCAGCCCCCTGCCCTGGGCAGGCACGCAAGCATTCAGGACACATTGCAATTACTGTACAGAGCTCATTACCTGCTAGCAGAAAAACTCCCTTCAGGATCACGCCAATCAGCACAGATTTCATGGCCGGCTCCTTGTGGACATTTGTGACAGTAAAGGAAGAAAAGTTGGGGTGAACAGGGGTGGGGGATGGCAAAAAGGCTGCACTGGAACGGCAGAACATGTGTAAGCGCTCCCCGATGCCAGTCAGACAAAAAGGGATTGGAGATGGAACCGGCCAATATAGCAGAGACCTGCGCCGCAGCGAGATCTAATCCAGCCCTGCTCTAACCCTCCCCAGCTGGCCTCTGTCAGTGCTGACACGAAGAATGCGTATGGCAGGGGGTGCGCGCTGCATGACGCTAATACCCTGCAGTGCCCGCGGCATTAGCGCCAGCAGCAGAGAGTCAGGAGACAATCTCCTGCCCTCGCCACCCCTCAGGTGAATCTGCCAAGTTCCGTCATCAAGGCCAGAGTACGGATTTTTCTTTTTGCAGGATAAGACCAAAAGCTGGGTTTCCATCCCCAAACCACATGGATACGGGGAGTTCCGAAGGCAGCGTGCAGCCCCTGCCCTGCGGTGCTTTCAGCGCTGGGACCAGGGGACCAGCACTTCGTGCAGTTTTCTCCCTCCATCTGCCCCTTTCCGTGCATTTGTGCGCACAAACATTTCCACTGTACAGTCACAAAGACAAGTCTCAAGGTTTAACTACCACGATCTGTTTCTCTCAAATTGAACTGAATGGAAGGAAATTCCCTGCTCTATGCTGAGTGCACCAGCTCAACCATGGGACTGCAGAATCAAAGCTCGCTATCTCCATTAGCAACCTTATAAAATCAGATGTTGCAATTTCATTTTTTCCTCTGTGGATCCAGTTTTGGAAAAAAAAAAAAAAGTGGCTACTCTGATACTGTAAGGTTCCTAGAAGATAAACTGCACTTTCACATTGTGAGGAACCTGGAGAAGGTTGTTATTTCTGCGAAGAAATGTTATCTGGGAGCTTCTCCCCAAACTTCAGGACTCTGTTAGTATCAATTTCAGATCCAAGCAAACACAAACTCCCAGAAATCAGAGTATTAGCAGTATGACTTTGAGGTATTAAAAGAAAGCATTCCAAGAACTCTGGCTGTTTGTTTACTTTCTTCTGAGTGAGCTCAGTCCAAACATACCAGTCAATTTCATATATATTTTAAGTGGGAGGGATATGGCAAGTATTTGTTTGGAGTTAAAACTTCCCAGATAGCCCTATCTGGGTTGTATGTATGCATCGTCCTATCCCAGCACCAATTTTAAATGCTATTTATAACAGCTAGGATGACCCTTCTGTTCCTGTTCAAGGGAAAACAAGAGTGTGCTTATTCAACTGTCTACTGCAACAATGAAGTATAACAGTGTGAAGACTGGAGAACATTACATCTCTTTAGGAAGATCCACGTTTTGATTTCTGTACACCCACAGGTATACACTTACATACACACATACACAGCCTCTGTACACTGCTGATTGGAAATGCAGATATTGAACTCATCCATGTAGCACAAGGCAGCACAGATTCTGATCCCCTACTTGTCACTACATCTTTCTAAATTCATTACATTAATATTGCTAATTACAACCTGCAACTGCTTCTTTTCCCAGGGTCAGGTTAAGGATATATAACAGACTAGGGTTCTGTTAGAGACATATCATGAGGATGGGAAAATCCACTGTCATGAAAATTCTAAAGAGTACAAAGATATGGAAGATAAAATACTTAAATAAGACGTCTTCCAAGCCAACTTATAATGTTCTTTGAAACTGAAAGATTCTAAAGAAATGAAAGGATCAGGTGATTCGTTTTCTAGATGTTTTAATTCCCCATTCCTACACACTGGCAATCGTGCGAGTTACAAGATTAAGTCACGCAGTTTAAATTCAGAGAATTATTTTGTACCTAATCATTTGTAAAAATTCTTGAGGAAGGTCAAGATAACGCTAAATATTTCAGAGGGTTCATAACAGAAAAATGACAGAAAATGGATGCGATTGATAGATAGAAATTTCCAATTTTCACACATGTTCCTTGTGCTCAAGCAATTGAAATGTTTTAAAGAAATAGCCAAATTCTACCTAAGTGGTAACATGTTGCAGGTTAAAAGTCAGTTCTCTTTCCAAACAGAGGCACCGGTCTTCCTTTTTGTCCTGGCCTAAACTATTGTCTACAATATACATGATGGACTGAAATTATTCCTACATGTAAATAACTAATTTTGTCTTTTTTCCTAAAAGATTGACTTTTCCTAGCATGCTTTTTCTCTTGACCACAACTGTCATAATTTCCAAGACTATGCAAGAATCTTTCTCCTTCTCACTTCATTTAATACCCATGAAATCTTTTAATTCACACTTCTTACATCCTCTCAGGGCACATCCTCTACTAAAGCACAAACTAAGGCACTGGACCAACTCTTCAGGACCTATTACGTACTTCTCCCAAGAACGAGGCGCTGCTTCTGTGACAACCACATTTCAGAGAAAGAACTTTCTCATCTCCCTCCAATGCTGTAGCCTAAGACAGCACTGAGGCAGTTAATTTGCAAAGAATGAATTTCTCCTGACTTGCATTGTTATCCCAACACCCCCCAAATTCTTCAGACTGAAGAAAAAAATACAGAAAAGAACCTCCTGCTGCCCCAAGAAAGCATTCCTCAGAGTAGCAAGTTCACTTTAATCAGTGGAGGCAGCTTAAACCCAAGTTCATGGCAGATCTAAGCTGCCACAGAAATGTGTTTGGAGCAGAAACGTTATGGGAAGCTTCACAAAGTTGTTCTGTGATCCTAATATGAAGTAATAAGCTGTTTACCCAGCATGACTGTACTGAGATTAATTGACAAAGGAGGGGAGATTAATTGCTATTATTTCCCTGTCAGCTTCACTCCTCCACATGCACTCGCTGATCTCACAGAGACTGCTCCCAGCCTTTCACTGTGTTAACGTGTCAGAACTACCTCAGCTGAAACAAAGTCCTTCACCAAAAGCAATATCCAGAAGAGCAACCTGCTTCTAATCCCCTTCAAGTACTAATGAACCCAAATTTGATGCACCAGAATGAACTCCAGCACTCCTTTGCCCACCATCCTGTTCCTGTCAGCTTTTCCGCCTATGAGCATGCTAAGAATTGGAAAGGATTAAACAGATCAGTCTGGCAAAGCAAAATGAAATTCTGAACACTGTGAGGGGTACTGGGGCACTGAAGGAAGAAAAGGGAATAGGGCATGTACGTGAGAGGGAATTTTGACAAGTAGGATGAACGTTAAGCCAGCACACAAGATCTCAGTTCATGAGTGCAGCACTGTAACTACCCAAGAAGTAGCAATGCAGAGTTTAGGTAAAAGCCTATTTTCAAAAGCCTCACCTAAAAAAGCATTTTTTTTCTTGGTCTAGCCTACCTCAGGAATCCAAAGCAAACCAAATACACCACAAAACCATACAAAGAATTCAGACAGTAACAGAATGCGATAACTAGGAGTGGACTTGAGATTCTGAGAGTGAAATACCTGTGTAATGGGTCTTCCCAGGAAACAACTGGACAGACTTCTACACAGCTCAACCATTATGACCAGAGAAGGAAAAACAGGAAACTCCCATGTAATAAAGACCTAAGACTATGGAATGCTGCTACCTGCTGTTCCAAGAAGTTAAAAACTTCTCCTTTATTCAGGTTGGAAGGTTTTCTTTTTTCCCCACCAGATGGCAGCCTAGGAACACCACGGAAAGGTTACATCCACCTCAACAATGCACAAATAGATCATGCTAGGGGCCACCTTCTACCTTATAAACTATTTTGGTGTTAAATTGTTCAAAACAGAGAGTATATATAGAATCTGAAGATGAAGAAGATTAAGAACAACTATTCTAAACTGAGGTGAGGTTTAGTATTAGTCAGCAGTGCACCTTCCCAACAAAGCTGATGTGCAGTACTCACTATCCCCTAGTTTCTCAGCTAGAAAATTGAGACCCATTAGGGTCAGGCAGGGCATTTGTGTACGAATCCAGACTCCCCACTCCCTTGTAAACAGAGAAGGCTTCATTTGCTGGCATCACAAAGACCTTTTGACCTCCTAACATTGCAAATTACTGCCTTCAGCCCCAAATCCCTGGCTCTTATTATCCAGGGGTGTTAGGGAATGGATAGGGAATAGATATGTTTTACAGATGTTTTATGTGCCGGTGGATCCAACCTGCTATAATCAGTAGCTTGTGACATCCAGAGTTTTAAATGCCTTTTTTTTTTCATTTATAGTTTTTATTTGAAAGTGGTTTTTGTTCACATTCATCGTGTGTATATACAAAAAATAGTTCTCCTGCTGAACTTTCAGTCCGGGATACAGGCCTGCTAGATGTAAGAGTCTAAGAGTCTTAGACTCTTCTACATAGCTGATCTTCTCTCTCAAAATCTAGTCCATAGTCTAATCTACTTGCTTGACCAAAATCACATAGTTCTCTCTTGACATTTGAGTGCTGAACTGCAGAATTCCCTCTGCACAACTACTGAGCCCCCCACAATTTATCTCAGTCCTGCTTAGCATCCTGGGCTACCCAAGACTGGAATCCAGTCCTGCAGCCAGGCAGTAATACAGCAACTCAGCATTAAACAGACTGACCTGATTCCAGCCACCTGCCTTTGCCAGCATTACCTGAATAACCTGGTAGGCAACGGCAAAGAAAGCCGTCAACAAGGTCCACGCAGTGCCCTCCATTCTGACAAGGCTGCGACTCGCACTCATCAATGTTCATAAAGCAGGTCTCCCCTTTGAAGTGAAAATACAAACAGCCATCTTGAGTGCATGCATGCATCAGTGAAGGAGACGATATGAATGACAACTGCATTCCTAACGTTTTGCAGCTCTTTTTGTCATCTAAAAAGGCAGAAGAATTCCTTGAACTATAGTGTGTCTCTGCAGAACACTCTGGCAAATAGATACCATCATTGAAACAATTATGAAAAATGAAGTAAGGAAAGGCTGAGTGATTTGCCAGTGTCATGCAAGGGAGCGGGGCAGGATCAGGACTTCTGAACCATTCCCCTCTGCACAATTGTGGACCATACTCATTTTTTTCTTTAAAAAAGAATGAACTATTATTGTTAGCTCCTATTTCCAGGGAATTTCCACAGCTCTTAAATCCATGTTTTATAGATATTTATAAACCAGGGAAATGGTGGGTAGTATTTCAGTTGAACATCATTTCTATCTACTCAAACCACAGGTGCAGTGAGGTTGCAACATTTACTGCATAGCTCACCTGCAAAGCCTGGTTGGCACCAACAGAGGAAACCAGCTGCTTGGCTATAGCTGAAATCACTGGGGAAGTCAGGTCGTGTTCCATAATAGGACTGGTTGGATCGTTCAAGGCATACACCTCCGTTGTAACAGGGATCTGTTGCACACTCATCCACGTCCTCTTCACAGTGCCGTCCTGTGTAACCTGCCAGGAAGACAGTGTAAACATCACGTACCATTTCACTAGAACTAGTCACCCAAATATTGTGGCTGCCTTGAAAGTGAGAATAAAAGCCAAAAGACGCTGCAGCTCATCAAGTAGGGAGTCTCAGAGTCCTCCAGTTTCTCCAGTATGTCAAAGGCAAGAGCCAGATAACCAATTTGCAGGGAACTATTAACTATTAAAAAAAAAAAAAAAAAACATGATGGGAAAATGCAGAAAAGAGGAGAAGGGAAATTTTATGGTTGAGAATCAGTGTGCCTTTCCCAACAAAGGGATCAATTAGATCCTGGAATGAACTGTAAAGGCAAACGGTGGCAGCCTCACTGTTTTGAATAATCAAAAAAAATCACGCTGGACCATGCAGTACAATTGTTCATTCCTTACTTCTTCAACAGGACAATTTAGCATGCCCTCTCCATTGCAACGTGCCTACATGCTGGCATAAGAAAATAGATTTCTAACCTACCTGGCCAACAGGCACAGCTGTAGTTCTTGATTCCTTCAACACATGTGGCATTGTTCAGACAGGGCTCAGAGGCACACTCCAGGATATCCAACTCACAGTGGTCCCCTTCAAAGCCTGTGTCACTGCAGTCACAATGGTAACTGTGGGGCAAGAAAACAGAGCAATGCAGGAGGCTCTTAATTTCACTGCTGAGTCCCGTGTGAGAAAAGAGCAAATGAAGCTGGAGTTCATCCTCAAACCCACTTCTGGGGCAGAAGAAAAAGACACTTCCATCCACACAAACAGGCCATGCTAATGAGAGAGCAGACCAACCCAGCAGTCTCTGAGCTCACAACGTCTGTGGAAAGGCAGATTCACACACACAGGTATGTTCTCAGCAGCTGCCTTTGCTGATCAAGATCTGCAAATTACTTCCCTTTGCATCTGGTATGTCAGCTGGAAGCAATAACAGGAGCCATCTTCTACCTTTCTTTGAGCATCCTAGGAGTTTTGCTACTGGTAGGGGTCCTCTCACATACTGCTATTAATCACTCTCAACCATTGCCACTGGGACCACTGGGATGTAGGAAGGACTAAATCCAATTCTTCTGATGGATTTCTACTCTAATTTGACAGGTTCCACTAAGCAGAACTTTAGATCAGTACTGGTATCCAACTGTCCAAACACTGATTTCTCACCTGTTAATGAAGTCGTGGCACGTCCCGTTGTGCTGGCACGGCTGGCTCTCACACTCGTTGATGTCCACCTCACACTGGATTCCTCGGTAACCGGGTGCACAGGTGCAGGTGTAGAACCCGATGTGATCTATGCACGAGGCCCCATTCTGGCAAGGGTATGAAGCACATTCATCTATTTCAGCATCACAGTTTATACCTTGGTTACAAAAGGGAGAAATAACTGTGTTAAAAACCCAGGTAAGCATATCTGTGCTGCCTCCACTTCTGAGCTGGAATCACAAAAGCCATCAATCCTAAGGTTATCAACTCTAACTGGTTAGCATAATGATCTTCTCTAATTTTGCCATAAGAACATTGGGAGCTTATGAACAGTATGTAATTCTTACAAATTAAGGACCTTTAATTTTTACTTGGAAACAAAATTATTTTGTTCAGGCTTTTGGATTTCAGTCTTACAACAAAACTAAGAATAGTTTCCAGAATTTACAAAGGTTTTGTTTCTTTCATTCAGATTCGTTGAAGTAGTCAATCAGCCAGCACTTCACAAATGACATCCGTTTTCTGAATAAGCCATAAAATCTTGATCTTACTTGCATGCACTCCTTAAAAATTTAAGGACAGCTGTTTTGGCTGGGGATCCTTTTGGGGGAGGGAGGACAAGGATGAGAAAAGAAGATCACACTGCTAGTTAGCGTTATTTAAATTTTTATATATAATATAACTCTTACAGTTTTAGACATGGTACTCTTCACTTGTGTTGAACTGCTATTAACCAGATCCAGTGTTCTACATCAGAGGCAGATGCATTTTGGGAATGGGAAAAGTGATCTCTACCTGCTTCTCCAAAACATTGTTCCATTTGTTTAAATAATTGTAACATGCTTTGAGATACCTAGGAAAAAAGCATTAAAGCAATGCAAAATGCTAATTACAGTGATACTAGATAATAGTAAGCCATCATATTATGAAACGTTACTAAAAATTAGGCATTAGCTCCAATGTTACTAGTCAAGAGTAGTAAGTCAGGCATTTTTGGTCCAAAAATTTTGGTGCCAGCTTTCACTGACAGAGTAAGTCATGCAAACCTCTCTGCAACAACCTTGCCCTGCTGTATTCAACCACTTTAGGCTGTCTATGGCCTGACATCACCTCCAAACATTAGTCATTGCAGTGGCACCTGCCAATCCATCTAATCTCTCCTGCTTGGTAAAGGCTAAAAACATGGACAAGGCCATCCTAATCCTCAGGAATGTGGGCCCCCTAAGCTGCAGTTTCAAACCTGTCAATGCCCATACAAAACTTCCTTCACCCAAATTCCGGCTGAGAACACCAGGAAACAACCTGCCTTGGCAGCCAGTGGTGCTAGAACCTCTGAGTTCAGGACAAAGTACTAGATCACAGGCTCATATGCAACATCAGAGTAACTCAGAGTACAACAAACTCCTCCAGCTACCTGGATTATTTTATCACTTCCCTGGCAGGGGAATCCCGCAATCCTTATTTGAAGATTCAGGAAAAGGTTCAAAAAAGCTGATTTGCAAAGAGAATCACATTTAATACTCAAAATCAATGGTAATTGTAAGGCCTACAGAATTCTGCTTTTTTCCTCCCTTGGCTCTGTTCATTTTTATCAGAGAGTGACTCAGCATCACTAACCGCATTCCTGACGTTGTAACTTCTCTTCATTCCACTGGTAATCAGCAGCATTCCTTCACAGCAACCTAACTCTTGAATCACTTCAGTCTGTGACAGTGAGGAAGGCTGAGAAAGTTCACGTGCTAAGTGGTACCAGGCAGCCAGGGGTGCAGTACAGCCGCATTCCTCTCCGATAAGCAAGGCTAGAGAAAGGAGAACCCCCCCGCTGCCTCCCTCACAGATAACTTGCAGGTGGAGATTACTCTCTGAGTCACCATTAGCACAGATGCACATAAAAGGGATACTTATGCCACATGCCAAAAACATTCTCCAGCCATCAAAGAACTAGAAAAGAAATCTCCAACTAAAAGCCACTCTCTTCCAAAAAAGAGTACTCCCCTCAGACAAGTCCTGCAGGACAGGACAAAGAACTACAAGTCAGACTCAGCTATACCTGTTAGGACTTAGTTATAACACTAAGCATATTCTTCCTGATACTAAATCTCTTTCCGTGTACATCTCCTGTAATTTCCTACTGAGGCTAATCACATCTACTTGGTATCTAGCACTCCTGGCTCAGACAGTGCCCCCACCTTCCCTCTTAGATCCATGTCTCTCAACACCCACACCGACCCTGGAAATCAAAACCTCAGCTGTTGCCTGGAAGCCATGAAAACAAGCACTATGCCATCATTCGCACACGGTACAAAATGCTCAAAAAATCTGACTTGTGCAACAGAGACTCAGCTGTAGAACAACAGCTTCTCAGGACAGCTCCTCACACGACCAGGCACGCTGTGGAACTACATGAGCAGCAAGACGTAACCCAACCACCAGGCCAGTACACGAGCATGAAAGGTACCTGTGTAGCCGGGGATGCACTTGCACAAATAGTGATCCATCTCATTCAGGCAGGTGCCATTGTTTTTACAGGGCCGGGACGCACACTCGTTGATGTCTATTTCACAGTTGTATCCTTGGAACCCAGGCACACAGAAACAGCTATACTCATTCACCCTGTCTCGGCAGATGGCTCCGTTCTGGCACGGGTTGGAGGCGCACTCATCAATGTTGTCTTTGCAGTGGGCCCCAGTGAAGCCAGGTTGGCAGATGCAGGCATAGTCCCCAGGACCCTCAACACACGTCCCATTATTTAGGCAGGGGTGGCTAGAGCACACAGAGCTTTCTGTTTGGCAGCCTTCTCCATCCAGTCCCGTTTGGCATTTACAGGTGTATCCATTTATACTATCTACGCATTCAAAATGAGGATCTTTACAGGGGTTGCTCTCACACTCGTTAATGTTAATGTTACAATCACTACCTGTAAAGCCAGGCATACAGATGCACTCATATTCCAGGAGTCCTTCGGTCCTGTTGCAAACACTATGGGCAGGGCAATCATGTTTGATGCACGCGTCATAGAGAATTTCACAGTTTGTGCCCGTGTAGGCTACAGGCTGTGTGGGACAGGTGCACTGATAACCCACTTCCAGATCCTTACAGCTCCCACCATTTTCACACGGGGATGATGAACAGCTGCTATCAGTTTCAGAGGATGAAGTTCCTGTTGAGAAAACGGACATTGTTTTAGTCAGCATTAAGTAGCCCTACAGAAGAAAGCTCTTCTGCCGATCACCATGTGCATCTCAGAGGTTGCCAACCTACAACCTTACACAGCACGAAATCTTTAGGTGTTAGGAGAAGAGCAGAGATCGATGAGGTTCATGCTGATGGCCCTAACTATTAATATCTGCAAATTTAATTCACATAAACAAGATTACACAGGCACATGATAGAGAAAACAACAAAAAATGTTCAATGTGTGTATTTGTCAAGGGAGAATGGCAGAAGAATAGGAGGAATCCTCATTTCTTTTCCAAATGAAATTTTAAATTCACTTTGTGAAATAATCTGACTGGTCAAAGGGAAAAACAGCCCAGAGAACAAGAGCTAACTGCCTTGGTATTGGAATTAGGATACATGCCCTGGATTTGATGACACAATTATATACTTGCAAAAGAAAAATAAAAATAGCATAAAGGGAGAGAGGCAATGCAAACAGTCTCCCCTCACAAAGACAGCAGTCATTAGCTTCCCATCCCACTGCAGCTTTCTGGTATCAGGCTCTCTCTTCTGCTTTGGTTCCCATTCCAGGATACACAGGAGAGAAGCTGAGGGGCAGACACCCCAGGCTGGTTCCCACATAGCTGTTACAAAGCATCTGACATGGAAGTAACTCTGCAAACAACTATACAGCAGGTGTTTTGGAAATGTCTGCAAAACAATGGCCACAAAGCAGAGGTAAAGCTCAGGAAACAGCAAATGTTGTCTGAGAAGTGGCTACTGCTTCTGGTGAGGCACTCCTGCCTTTGCCTCACGTTGAGAGTCAAGGACCACTAGCACTTAGCCTTCTCCTCGCATGCCATCGCACACAGCTCTCTGCCTGTTTTGCTGCGTCGTGTGTAACCGTGGGCAGCCTGTGACAGGGACCTGGCCCCAGGATGGTTCCCAGCCACCAGCAGAGCACAGCCACTTACTCAAAGGGCCGGGGCCACCGGCAGAGCATGGCCAGTTACTGAAACACTGGCCGGGCCCGCACAGCTCTCAGCACCGCAGCTCACTGCCCCCGGCCCTCGCCACGTTTCTGCCAGCCGCGAGAAGTTCCAGCGCGCTGTGCTCCACGCTAAGGACGTGCCGGGATCACACACCACCACCACCGCACCCCTTCTGGGCTGACCTTAGTCATTCTCTCGTTCATGCTATCACTACCCCAGCCCATTTTTGGTTACATTTGCCTTGCCCTGGTGCACCTCCTACACACCCAGCAGTTAATCTGTGTCAGTGGCTTTCTGTCAGCTCCGGCCCCATCAGCTCCCCAGTCCCTTTGTGCGCGAAGGTGGAGGCATCCGGCTTTAGGGCCTGAAAGGGATTCAGAGGAGACTTTGGTTTACAAAAGCCTGCCCCTACCCTGACCTCCCCCTAATTCCTCCCACCGAAAGACTGCAGTGTTTCTAAGTCTTCTTTTAAGAGGCAGTGTCGATGGGGGAGGGAGGGTGTTCAGGGATTTAGACGGCCCCTTCCCCTCCTTCCCAGCATCATCCCTGTCGCCCACCCTCCCCTTCCTCTCCCATGTGATGCCAGGGATTGCTGCTGAGCGTGCACTGTCCAGCAGGCTCATTATTCTGCCGTGAACCCTTTTATTCTCAGATTCCCAGTCAGGCAGAAAACAAGGATGACGGAATCTGCCTGGAATCCCTGTAGCAATTAGAGTGGGAGCCCAGGAAACCATTCCCAAAAGCTTTCCTAGGCAGGAGATCCGAGCCTTTGTACGCTTAATGAGGAGCCAGGCCCAGCCCGCGCCTTCCAGAGGCCAGGAGCACAGCCTGTGACAAAAAAAGAGCCCAAGCCCACTGTGTGCTCAGGACGATTTCTCCGATTTGCAGCACAGAAATTAACGTTTCCACAGTTACCCAAGCACTGCTGGCGTAGGCTGGCTGCAGTCTCGTCAAGGACTACGTGCACTTTTCTGTTTCCATTATAAGCAGACTGGCTACACGTTTCTTGCAAATAAATGTCAAATCTGACATTTCCTGTCTTCTCCAAAGCCCTTTCACAATACACACACCTCTCGGTACCCCCTCTGATTTGGTTCATTGTACGACAGCAGTGCTCAATCACCTGTGCTAGCTGCTAATGCCTGTCCATGGCACAAAACTTGGGTGAGAACTGCACGTCCCCACACTTGGAGATACAACGGGGCCGAAGAGACACCAAGTCAAGCAAACATGAAGTTTCATTAAAAAGTCAAAAGGCCCTCTTGGCTTACCAAAAAAAGGCAGTAGAGAGGGAGAATCCCAGCCTCCTCTGAGGTCACTATGGCTGTGAACAGCAGCAGCAGCTAACTTGTTATGTGTACTCATAACCAGCTGTATCTCCACATCAGCTACTTACAGGATTGCAGAGAGAAACTTCATTTCCTGCACTGTTACTGGATTAGCTTTAGCTACTGGTGACCAAATGTTACCTGAGTTATGTCAAAGAGTGGTGACTTCAGCAGGACCTTATTCTGCAGAAAAATGTTGCCCTTTTTGGATTAGTAATTAATGAACAGTGCATGTTGTCGCATTGGTCCAAAGCTTCTGATTCCATCTGTCAGGGGTCTCCATGGCTAGCAAAAAAACAAATTCTGCTTTCTGGATTTAATCTTCTAATTGTAAATTTAAAACATTCATGGCCTCAGGCAGAAAAGGCAGCTGGACGCACTGGGTGCTGAGCCAAGTTGAAAGTAAAAACCCTCTTCACTACTTGATCTTCCTAACTAGTCTCAGCTCGGGCTGAACACAGCAGTGGTCATTAAAGAACCGTGGCACCTGTTGGAATTTAATATCAAACAGGTAATTAGTAAAGGCTCCTTTCCACTCCACTTTAGCCCCTGTGAGAACTCTGACTGGAGATGCTTCAAGCACAGCACTGGCACCTTTCCACATCAAAAGACAAACACTACCTGTGTGCGTCAATTAACCTCTTCCCTTAACACCCTGGTGCTAGGCAAGGAGACGGGTAATTACCAGAGACAGCAAAGTTCTCAAAACAAGAAGGAAGACACATTTCTATTTCCATCTCTCCCTCAAAGCCTGAAATGCCCAGTGGAGCTAAGCAGCTGGCCTCTGGCAGGGATGCCCAGGCAGGCAGCCACACTACTACTACAATATTCCCCCTGGATAAAACATGACCCCGTGTAAATACAGCACAGCCCTAACATCCATCCAGTGGCAATGCTAAAGTTTTGGCTAAATAATTTGTCACAGAGGAGACATTACTTCTCGGCAGATCTTATTACAAAGCCATCTCACAAAGGGGGACTTCAGCAGTGAGAAGTGAGTGGAGCACTTGTGGCATCACCGGAGAGCTACACACAGTCTGCAGGAATCCAGTGTCCTGAGCGGGTATCAAGGATGGAGGCTGCCACCTAGACTGAGAACACACATGATTTTTTTAGCTCGGTTTTTGATATTTTCATCTATCAGCCCAAGGGCATACAGTAATTCCTCTAAATTTTGGCATAAATTACTATGTGAATGTGAATTGCATATGAATATGCAATAAATGCTAATAAAGCATAACAAATAAATTAGCGTTTCCTGCTACACCACATCCATATAATGACTATAAAAACAGACAATTCAGACCATGCTGTTTTATGAAAATTGTGAAAATAAGGTCAAAAGAAGTCACTGAATTACTGGAGTTTATAGCTTTCCACAAAAGTTTATGTTGCTAGATCAGGATTTCTCCTTTACCTTTCACAAGAACATTACAAATCAGTGATGTTTTTAAGTAGAAAAACAACAACCACTATACTGCAGTCATGCCATCCTGCAGCCCTATGCTGGAATGAAACTGGAGAAGACACAGTTTCTTTGAAGAATATGTTCCAGGCATTTAGGGGTGGATTAAGAGGAACTTCAAAGGCTATAGAGTCAGATATAAAGCATTCCTTGAGCTCTGTCAGGATAGGTCTGGTTTTGCACTTTAAAAGAAGCTAACAAAGGTTTTCCCTAAAAGAGGGGGGTTTGTGACCTTCTGTATCACTTTAAGGCAAATGAGCTGCTTTTCTGGGCTTTAATAATTGGCTTTAATAGTTTTATACTTTATATCTTTATTAAATATTCTTGTCAAAGGGCAGTTGCAACAGCCACCTTTTTATCTATAAAATAAGAAATCAGAAATTATTGAGATGCAGGGCAATCTTGTTTTTAAAGCCCATAAGTTGCAGTGAAGTGACTTCTTTCACAGATTCCCCTCCATTCTGGTATTTTGTTAGCACTACCAGCTGAAGGCACCCCTTAACTGTCACTCTAGCACGTACTCACTGACAACGATATCATGCCTGGCTGATAACTACCTTCAAGGTGCTCTTAGCAGTCACTTAAAATTCCAGCAGGAAAGTGGCATGTGTTAGGTTATCAGCCCAGAGATCATCTTGTCTTCTTCACACTGAAGGACAGCATTGACATGTGACTAATGTTTGTTTGGTTTTTAATTATATTTAATGCTTCATTCAAATGGCACAATATTATCTCAACACACACTAGAAAATTATAAGCAGTCAGCGGTACCTCCCTGAACACCTCTGCACACATGTGCACTGCACCGAGTACATCTTCTTTTAGTCACCCTCTCCTGACTATCATCTCTCTTACTAATGCTCATAATCATAGACACAAATGCCTTGAGAGTCAGGAGGCCAGAAAATTATTACCTGGCCTGGCAAAAACTTGATGTGAGCTTAGGCAGGCCAATTCCATTTTCCTTATCAGATTGTCCAGTTTATACAAGAGATACTATTATACATTCTCACAAGTCTCCTCTAAGATTAAATTATTCAAAGCCTTTAATGCTCTACATCAGAGGTATTACAGAACTAAAAAGTTAGATTTTTCTACTCGCTATGACATGTTTTATTTCTGCACATAATGCAAGTATTACAACTGCCTATCACAAGGAGAGATGATCACAGAAAAGGGTGCATTTTGTTCCTGTTTCTGGACTCACACCAACACTATCAAACACATTTTCACTAGTTCCAGGATGTGAAACTTGCCCACTTCTACACCTGCCAGGCGTGGCTTTGAGCATTCCCAGATGCCTGAATCACCTCCAGAAGCAGACAATGCCCAGCAGGAGTAGGTAGGCTCTGGAGCCCCGGGCAATGTCAGATTGGGTACTTTACCTGGACTAATTATGGGAGCACTAATGATAGAAGGAATTGTCTGTCCTACCTTTGGGTCAATCTGAAGTGGGGCTTTTTGAGACAAAAGTATGAGAATCTTGCCTGCATGGCTCTAACTTCTGTCATCCCCCTCAGCTTCCCTCTCCCAGAAGGGCCACAGGGATGCGAAATGCCATGCGGAAGCTGCAAGGCTTCTGGCAGGGAACCAGGCTCCACGCGGCACCAACAGCCTTGCACAAGTCCCACACCAGGAACATACAGTCAGCTCCTCAAGGAGCAGGGCTCCCACAGGGAGGAGAAAAGAGTTTACACACTTCATCTCCTAAATTAGCACTTCTGCTTTCCATTATGCAACTTGCATCTCTGATTTAGGCATATTCTCCTCTGTTATTTTAATGATATACTTTGGGAAAAGACTACTTCATGCTTACAAGTCTTACTTTATGTTTCCAAAGTTACGATCCGTACATTAAGCATTACATATGTTTGTGCATGGATTTGCCCTGTTGAATTCCTTGGCCTTCATGCTGTTTTACACCTTGCCCCCTCTGGTTGCCATCATTCATGAAAAGGTTCAGGAGACTTGTGGAGAAAAGGACTTCCTTCAGGTGGATTTCAACCACCCGCTCACTGCAACAACTCGAAAAAAGACAAATTACAACCAAGAGGAGAGAAAAGCAGGCTTCCCAACAGCAGTCCCTAACTGCACCGCAACGGCTGAGCTAGAGGAACCCACAAAGAGCCTGAGGGGTGAAGGCTCAGGAGCCCACCCCGATGCGACTCCAGCAGGACTCCCGCTGACCACCCTGGCACGTTTCCTGTTGGGGAAAGGCAGCGAGGCGGAAGGTAGAGAGAGGAGCCCTCCACCTCAGGTATCCGAGAGCTTAGTTAGCAGTTGTGTCACCCACTAAAGGAATGGAAAGAGTTCGGTTTCCTTGGCAACAGGAAGGCATGTGCTTATATTAGTAAATCCCTGCTGACCTCTGCTGATCTTTCCCTGTCCTGGTCAGTGTACAGGATTAGTGACAGGGCGCACACCACCGCCTGCTCCCGGGTCCCACACAGCACAACGAGGCCCGGGCAGGCTGAGAAGGGGCTTTGCTGCTGCTTGCCCTCCCTCCCTCCCTCCCCCCACACTTGCTAACTGCAGAGGGCGAGCCTATCTGCTGGGAAAAGCAGTGACCAAACAAAACCAAATCCTTCCGTAGGAAGAGCCTTCAGTTTACCTGCCCCGGGAGCACACCGCACCTCTTCGGGGACACTTTTTGCATCCTAGGGCCTTTGAAGCCCCACGTTGTTCTTGGCACAGCAGAACGCGGAAAAACACGCGCTGATATATCTGCTGGCTGCATCTAAACATAGTCATCATCTGAGGCTACCAGTTCATCAGATCTGGTAAGTTTTGTGAAGCAAGACATGGCACTATGACAAAAAAAATCTCAAAAAAAGATCAGATAATCACAAAGCAGTGCTGGCAACCAGCAGGTGACCTCTGAGGCAATACTGAATAAACGGCCCAGGAAGGTGCTAGAGATCCTACCAATGCCTGCAGCATCTTTCAGAGGAGTCATTTTTAAAAGAGATTCACTGTTCATGGCCTTTATATGGATCAGTTCAGACTCAGGGTTTTCCTATCCAAAGTTTTAGATGGATACTGCGTGCTTCTCACTTGCCAGCCTACTTCTTGGGTTGCTTTTCTGTGTTACTGAAGACCACCAGGTTCCAAACCACAACACTTGCATGCTAGTTTTTGGTGTGGCAGAAGTTTTTCCATGCCAGATATGCATACAGACTATGAACAGAAACTACTGGCGAAGAATTTATAGAGGTCTAGATCACTAGACAACCATGAAGACAGGCATAAGGAGATGTGGCTCAGCTTCCCCTTGTGAAATAAGCATAACATTACTCCCTCAAAGAAGCAGACTGCTTATTCCTGGCTCTTTCCCACCTAGCTTATCCAGTGGATTGCTGAAAGGTGCCACATGGTGGGCAGCAATCCACAGGTCAGAGCAGTGCCAATATAATGGCCAGAGGCATTCACAGCATTAATTAGAAGCACCGCTTCAGGGAATTAAACTTACTCTTAACAAACAGCCAGCTAGATCTTTCTCATGACCTGTTCAATGTTTAACACATCTATGAAGATGTACCTCCCACTATCTTTCCTCTAGAACCTAGAGAAAGATACAAGCTATAAATAAATGGTTTTGATAGTGTTGCATATATTGCAACAGTAACTCTTTGATCTTCTGTTCTTACAACATCCCCGTATTTCCCCTCAATAAACACTCCTCCAAGCTGACCTTCATGGCTTGCACTTCTCTGATCTCTCAGCCATTTCCACAGATCAAATACTGAGACGGGGGTTTCCTGCGTGGTCAGTTAAATAAAATGAGTCATAAGCTTTAATTTCCAATTCTAATTTAAATTTACTGACAATCAACAGAGTTGAAAGGATTGCATTTCTTTGTTTCCATGTTTAGAAGAGGGTAAGATTTAAACTGGCTGGATGTCCCAGCTAATCTCAAGAGCTCACATTAGAGCAAACAGCAAACTGCCAGAAAAAAGTTTTGCCTGCACGTGTTCTCTCTCAATAGGCATCCAAAGCATTTTACAAGCCAAAGGTATGTGAGTTACTGTGCTCGTTGTTGCCTAGAGTTGTGGAAACAGAAATGAGCAGACACTTGGTTCTGTTCTCCAGAATCTACTTTCGAACACAACTTAAGCTGAGAGCTCTTCTGTCCATTACACAGCAAGCAGCACTAAAACTGCAGTCACATGCAGAGGCTACCCCACTCTCCCTCCAGAGTTTATGTTAAACAACTGGAGATAGCGTGGATCTGGGAGCCGGGTGGTCTTGCAGTTACAGTTTGCAACTGGCCATCTGGATAACCAGCATTTTCTCAACAAATTCTAAGCAAATAACTTAGCTACACTGTGCCTCGATGGTATTTTGACTCAGCCAATTAGAAATAACAAAAGTAGCCCTATGCCTCACAAGGGCAAGAAAAGGCATTTCCTTATGGCCTTAAGAGCTCCACAGGTGCCACATAAATACCACCAGTCGGTACAGGTAAAACCTGGCTGAACTCCCCTTGCAAAATAGGAGCAGGTGTAAAGACTGTGGAAACCGGGGCTTGCCTTGAGTTTTACTGGCTATATTGAGATGTCATCCACCATCCAAAAGAAAAAGACATTCTCAGTAAAATACTGTTCCAGAGAAGAGCTTCACCCAAAAGAGGAAAGCTATCGGTGCAGCAGTCAAACAGCACCAACCCCCAGCCCACGCCTACTCTGGCAGCCACGTACCGCGTCTGTGCAACGGGCCTTCCTTCCCCCTGCACAGCACAAAGGCTCCATGACTGCCTCCCACTTCAAACCAGTAGCTATGGTTACTAGATACAAAAGACAGTCCTGCTGCTTCCCTGTGGCCAGAGGAATTCCAGGCACTTGGAGCCAATGCACCACACAAAGAAGCTGGTAGGAGGAAAAAAAAAGAACCCAGAAACAACAGAGTTTGACTTCATATTCATAGTTGGAGGTGATCAGAGAAAAGTCAATTTAGGGAGGCTTCAGAGGAAAAAAAAAAAAAAAAAACTGTTGGGGAATGAAAAGAAAGCTGAAAAAGGCCATAAACATCACCCACTAGTGTGAGAAACACCCAAATGCAGCATCCAGCAGGTATGAGCAGAGAGAAGGCACTTTGAGTGTAGTTTTATCTTTACTTTTTCACATCCTTGTTCACTGCTGTTCTATCTGAGTGGCAACCAAACAGGACTTTTATATACATACATTGGCCTGGCGGCGCTGAGAAGAGCATAAGGAGGCCTGTTCAACCCCAATCATATTTTCCAGTAAAAGGTTGGACATGTTCCTGACATGACCTTATAATCCCTAGATGACTAAAACAGATGTCTAGGCCCAGCAGATCTCCAGGCACCCATTCCAGAAGAAACAAATATATTTTTTAGGGACCATAAGAAATTGTATACACGGGTGACTTCTGAAGCCCAAAGACACATTCCTGTGAAGCTGCAGAACCCCAGTATGCTCAAGTATGTTCTGTGGCTAGAAAGTAAGTTTTCATTGTGGAAAAAAATACTAAAAAAAGCAAGCAACCAAACAACAACAACAAGAAGCAGCAATGTTGTTACCTCATCACCTCATTACCTCTTCTGTTACCTCATCCCTTCTTGCACTTTCAGGACGGATCTACTTTCTTCAAAATCTCTAAGAGAGAATACTCATGCACTGTCTTCTTCCTCCACATTTTGCACCAGAGATACCTGACACTTGAATGTACTTCTATACTCCCCTAGATACACTCCTCTTTTGCCTTGACTTATTTCTGAAGGATACAGAATGGAAATAAAGCTGTGTTTCTTCTGTATGGGCACAGCTGTGAAATTTAGAACTTTTCAGCGGAGCAAGCGGTAAGTACAATAGCTGAGTACTTCCTTACACGAAAGTGCACACGCTTTTAGCTCTAGTGAATAAATGCACTCACAAGTGCACAGGGGGAAGGACAAAAGGAGACAAGAAATAAATAGAGGGAAAAACTTATCTAGAATTAAATGTCTTTTATCTTCCTGACAAGAAGTTTTCAGGCTCCAAATCTAACCATGACAGTAGCATTTTGTTCAGTTACGTTTGCAATACAAGGGCAGATCACAGACCTGATCTAAAGTTACCGCATACTATCTGGGTAAGAATCAGGCACAGAAGACAAAAACTTACCCCAAAACAAGAGGAAAAGTGGCAGCAGGAGAGCAGCACTGCACACCCTGGATGTAGTTTCCTTTAATTCCATGACAAGTCTAAGAGCGGCTGCTCCAAAAGCCTCCAGGAGAACCGGCAGCTGCACGTCAGTGAGGAGCAGCTCTCCCTACATCACGGGCTTGGCGGCACTGTCTCCAGGAGAGGCACCCCCTCCATGCCGTCGGACCGGGGACTAGCACTAACGCCGTGGACAGAGTCCCCGTGCGCCCCGCACCGCTTCGCTCGCGTTCCCGGAGCACAGGGAAAACGCTGCCTGGATCGCCTGGAGCGAACTGCGGGGGCCCAGCTGCCGGCCCCACGGCACTGCGGCTGCGGGGCACCCCGGCACTGCGGGGGGAGTGACGGGGACGTGCACTGCTCGAGGCGGGAAGGAACAGGACCCCGTGTGCTTCCTCGGCTTTTGGCTTTCCTGAGCTCCCCCGACTTGAGGAAGAAAACGAACCTCGGATCTCCACGGCTGGGACAGGAGCCCAGCGCTGGGGTCACGGCTGGGGTGCGGGTGCTGCATCAGTCACCATCCACTGTTCCAGGTGAGGATCAACAAGGACCTTCCAGAAGAGGATGACTTGTCCAAAGAGAAGAGAAGCCGAAAGACACAAAAAGCTCACCACTAATTCCAAAGAGCAGAGGCATTGGTCCTTACTGCTGCCTCATGAGATCTGTGGACCCACGAAACACACAAACCCACGAGACGTACACGAACCCTCTTTTCCCGGTCACAGAGACCAACGGACACATCCGTGTAACACAAGCACCAGATCACGTCCCCACATTTACATGCATGTGCTTAGAGTTTTACAAGCGGAAAAAAATGTCAGTGTCCATTTTTTGGGGGGAGTACCTGGAAACAGACAGAGCTCATGCTCAGTTGTGACCTCCTAAGTACCTCAAATCCACATCACAATTGGATTAAATTAACCCTAGTGAGAATTACGTACACTGCCTCACCCCTCCAGTGACAACTAAAAATAGAAGGCAGGTAAGATGCCGTACGAGCTCCTAGCTTAAAAAAGCAACATGAAAGACAGCGAGGAGTTGGTGCAGACAGACCTACGCTGCAAATCTATTGCAGTGCTTCATCGGTTCTCTTCCTTTCCAAACTCTTAACAATATCTGTGCCAGACTTGGAAAGCAAGTGCAGAAATTGATGAAAAAATAGTTCCTGTTTTGGACAAGTTCCGTACTAAAACATGGGCTCTTTCCCACAGGTATCCTACTATTAAATACAGGTTACCAATACCACAAATAGGTCCCAGCTGCAAACTATTGAGGTAAAGAATTCAACAACCCCCAGAGCAAGCTCAGATTCATGCAAACCTTCACCAATTTTAACTTGAAAATGCAGGATAATGTGGAACAAAATAAACACGCTTCCAAGCTGGAGTCAGTGCTCCATATATTCTAAAGCTAAAACTAAAAGTAAAGGTAAAACTAGGGGTAAGTCTCTGGCAGGGTCTCATGTGACGTTTGCAGTGCACAAAGGTGTATGCGAAACTACAGCAGGGGTTCAGACAAAGCTGTGAGACTGCCTCGTGCTTTTGCCATTACTCCCATGTTTGTCCACTGTGAAATCTTTTATGGCAGGAAAAAAATAAAGGCAACCCCCCCCAAGAATCTGATGAAAGCAACAGAAATCCTGCACCGAGTAATTTACATTGGCCAGGCTGACGGGCCACGTGCCGGGAAATGGCTGCTTACCACCTTGTTTCTACCTTCAGCACAGAAGGCAGAACAACAACACATTCGGTGGGCATTTTCACCAGCGGAACACCACAATTTGGTAACAAATGCTTCGCCTCACTATCCTGCCTCAGAACACTCCACAGATGATGCATCATGTGTTATCAACCTTATCTGGACCACCCTGCCCCCACTGCCAGCTCTGGTGTCTCCACTCTGTTTTCTCAAGACCAGCCTCAGCATCGGTTTTCTTGCCAGCTACGGCAGCCATCTGGCAATCATTTCTCCCTCCTTAGATTCTCATTTTGCTGCCAGGGGATGTAACCAAGCGCTGACGTGCAGAATCTTTCTGCTCAGAATTTTTTGCCTCACCTGTGTGAATGATGCTGCCAACAACTTGCCTTGTCAAAGCAATACGTGCGAACCCACTGCATGGCTACATTGCAAGGAACACAGCTCTTCCTCCACCAAACACCTTCTCTAAGCTGAACACTGCAATCCCTCACAACTACCCACAGTAATTTCTGGTTCGTGTGTCTACCTGCAGGCCGTGCACTGTTCATACAACAGAGGCAGTGTAGTGACCTCCCACACAGAACAAAGTAGAGGCCTTCCCCCAGAGGCTAAGGTCTCACGTGCAGCTGCTGCTTTGGGGTCTGTGGCACCTCACACCCCTGACAGAGCCGCTGGCTCCTGAAGACCTGGTACCTGCTAGCTAGACTCAAAGAGCAAAACGGTTTAGCAGAGGCTGAACAAATAAAAAAGCCTGAGAGGAACATTCCTGGTGTGTCTCAGTACATTTCAGACAATGTTAACTGGTAGTACATCTAAGAGGTCTGCTGGGACTTAAGGCTCATTTAGCCCAAGCTACCAAAGCCTGCATAGGTCAAGACATCTGTTTCATTATCCTAAGTAAAATACCTTAATCCGGCGTCTACCTATGAGGATATTAGAATTTAATTTTTCAACATTCATGCTTGCAATTGTATGGGATTTTGCCAGCATAAATGGCAGACCACTTCTGTGCTGGGCCCTGGGGCATACAGAAACCAATGCAGGTATTAACCAGCTTAGTCCAATTAAAGGACTTTAACGCAACTCTGTTAAGGCCCTGATTTGTTAGGCTTGACTACATTTCCAAAGAAAGAGCACAATTGGGTGGATTTGTTATCTAAAGAATAAGCTCCAAGTCCTTAGTCATCCTTGCTAAAGCCTTCCCCATAGTGGCCGTGGTTTGTGCTACCTCTGCGCTGCTGCAGCCCAACGTCGGTATAATCTGCTCTTTAACATAGTATTAAAATTAGAGCCAAAGGACACAGCTGCTTTCGTCTGTGTAACACTCATTACGAGAGACTTAAGGACAGCGTAACAGCAAGGCTTCTATTCTCAGCAAGCAGGCAGGAAACTTTGCAAGCCGGAAATGCATGCCAGGAAAATGGGGCAGCAGCAGGCGAGCTGGATTAGGGGAAAAGGGAGAGAGAAGGTCTGGGGTACCCTGCAGAACCTTTCTGTTTTCTATGTTACCTCCTTTTTTGCACACTTTTCAGAAAACAATCCTACACATTTTTCTACAAACAGTTCACAATGAATCGCACAGCAAAGTACCTGAACAAAACAGTCTGCGCTTTCCACTCAAAGAACTATGCATGGTGGCATGGTTGCACTATTTTTCCTCACACTGGGTTTAAATAGTGCTAACATTACAGACTGGATACTAGAGATTACACGTGTGAGGTGACAGTCAGTACCACAGACAGAAGCTGGTAAGAATAGGGTCATTCACGCCTCCTGTCTATGCACATAGGGTACTCACTGCAGAGCCTCACCTTCCCTCCCTGCAGTTCTGGAACCTCACCATCAAACAAATATTCTACTTTTCTGAACTGAGCGATGCAATCTAACGGGACCAAAATCTTCTGATTTTTTTTCATCAGCTTCCTCCGAGTGTTATTAGGCACAACCCTCAGTGACTGCAGGCCTGGTACAAGGGAAGTTAAGCTAGTTAAACAAATTTCCAGTTCCATTCAAAACAATCGTTGGAAAAATCACTGCTTTGGTACACTCTTCTGCTCTCAATCACAGCTGAAAAGTGCCAGATATATTCAAAAAGACTTAAAGTTCTGGAATTTCAAGCCTACAGACCCACAGGCCAATTCTGCAAACAGAAGAGTTCGAAGACAGTTTGGTGATGTAATGCTTGAGGGTTCTCTGGGGCCCAATCTCTCAAAAATTGCTCTTTCTTGCAAATAACAATTACCCTTAAAATCCATGTCACTACTTTTCCATTTGGCCACTAGATGTCCCTTCTGCACTGCATGAATTCAAGCAAAGGCCACTATGTGAGAACAGGAGTTGAAAAGAAATTCCTGCACCACCAGCGCTGTCAACCCAGTGCCACCAGCCACAGCCACCAGGACCGTGCCAAGCAGCACACCGACCGCTCTGCGACCCACTGCAACACCCACACGCCAGACGAGCCAAGTTTTGTCTGCAAATCAAAACCTCGAAGTTGCTACTAAAAATTGGGAACAATCACACAAAATTTACACTCTCAAGACATATGGAAATATAGAAATATGGTCAGAGTTTCTGACCCGGTCTCCCTTTCCTGGCACACAATAATTGATTTCAGATAAAATTGCAGTGTTAAGGCAGAGGAGCAGGCCTGTAAAACAAAGGCAGAACAAACATGGGAATTTCATCGGAAATATCTGTGTGAATTAAGACTGAATATAGCACACAATTACACGTACGTGTGTGGTCTGCCTCCTCCCATACGTGCAGCCCTGAAAGCCTGGCCAGCAGGCGCCATCCTGTGGCAACAGACTCTCAGTCCTGCGATGCACCAGAGACCTGGCTCAAACACACAAAGGACTCCTGTCAGTCATACAGCACAGACAAGGAAGAAAGCCTCTGAAATCCTGCTTTAACTGAGAAACTGGGACAACACCAGGTCTTCTTAAGAGAAGTGACATCTTAAGCATAAGTTCTTCTAATCAGTATTACCACCCAGTTCTGGGAAGACTCCCATTTGTCTGCAGGCTACGGAAGGTCTGAGGTTAGGGTTTGAGGGGACAAAATGGAAGCAGACTTCCTGAAGCCTGGAATCACCTCCTCTGCCTTGCGATATCAGCCGCCTGTGCAGAGATCCCCATTACATGTTTCATTTCAGAAAAGAACAAATTGGAAGAACTGGAACAAGGATATCTAGTACACACATAATACTTTATAGCTTCCTCTCCAGCGCGCGAGGCCATTCACATTACATGCAGCCTCGGCCATCGTAAAGACGGAGCCAAGCTTCTGCCAAGTTATCTCCACGAGAAGTTACAGAAGTCAGGCTCTAGCCATGCACGTCTCCTTTGATCTATGTGAGACTCTGCTGGAGTGCTACAGGTCAAGTTGAAGCCCCTTTGATCCTCTTCCACTGCTTACAGCTGCATCAGTGGAGGTGAACCCCTTCCAGGAGGCCTCTCTTGGCAGATGGGGAGATGAGAACACTGAGCAGCTAAGAGGCAGCAGCTAACTGACTGAGACGGCTCTCAGGCAAGATATTCTGTAAGTAAAGTGCTAGAGCTGGAAGAAGCATGTGTCCAATATGTTGCCTGGATCCAAGAGGGTTTTGAAGTTGAGTATTACCAGGACTTTTTGCTGCTGTTTTTGTCAAAATGATCCAACATGTTTGTAAATGAAATGTCTCTTTTTTTTTTTTTTTTTTATCACGACTAGCACTGCCCAGAGAGAGCCTTTCGGGCCACGAGAGGGCAGTGCTGGGCAGTGTTCTGATCTGCCAGCCAAAAACCAGCTTGGGGAGGCACCCTTCTAAATCAGCAGTTTGTTGCAACTGTCTGCATTGCTGGCAACCCTGGAGTCCCAGTGCTCCCTAGGGGGCTCAGCAGGCTCCAGGGGAAGAGTTAAAGGCTCAGCCAGAAGCAGCGCAACCTGCAATCAGAGCCAAAGGAAAGGAGTGAGTAAGTAATCCCTGCAGCAGAGTCTGGGGGAAAGGAACCTTTTAATGCAAAATTTAGCACTTTGTGCAGGTCGAAGCAGGGGGTGGAAAAAAGGGAACTTTGGGAAAGCTCCCAGCTGGACCTGAAAAACAACTGCATCTAGCTGCACCGTGTGAGCATGCAGAGGTAGTGTGCTCTGAGGCAGCCTGGCCTCAAAGGCCTGTTGCACTGTATTTGACAAGTGTGCCACGGAAATTACACCTCTGAAAGCTGCATAAATCAGCAAGCACTGCCTCATTTTCCTTCCAGATGCAATCTCTGTGATCTCTCGCAGCCTTCATGCACACATTATGCTCTGTAATTGGGACTCCACAAAATGTGCATTCTTACCACAGTCGGTAGCAAGGAGCAGAACGGATGCAGACCACACATGTGCCAAATGTTGAGGAGTGAGTAATTTTCTCCAGGACGACAAAGATGTGGGGCTCTCTTTTGCACATTTGCATCTCAATAAACACTCCATTCAATATTCTCACTACCTCCTACTCTAATCCAGGTAACTAAAGAGACATGTCTGTCACCATGAAGACAAGGGACAACTACCAAGAGCCATTTTTCCACTCACAAGCTGGGGATGTTGCCCAGCTCTCTCAGTATCTCAGGCCTGCACACTCATGACTTTCTAGGCTATCAATATCATTATAACCACTGACTGAGCCACAGCGAGACAGAGCAGCAAACATCTCCTAAGTTACCTTCTATTTTAAGAACAGTTCATTAACTGGAGCTCCCATTTGAGTCAATTGTTTCTTCTTCTGAGACGTCCCAGAATAATGGCCTTACCTATACGGGGTGTGCAACAGTTGCTGCATCCACTATCACTTGGATAAGAGGGTCTGGAAGTCTTCCAAGGATTACTGCAGCATGCACTGGCATGTGGGCAGAGACATTTCATTTTGCTGAGATGCCATACCCTGTGATTTCCATCACCATCCATTTGTCAAATTGCTTAACAAATTTTAAGAATGACAAATACAGAGCTTTACACAACTGTTAACATGACAGCATTCAAGTGTGTTTTCATGATCCTCTAATGGTGCTGCATCCCAGTATCAATAACACTAATTTATTTTGTAATTAGAACCTGAAGAATTATCTTGTCATCACAGTGGCAACGATGCTTCCAGACCTCCTCTGTGCACATACATCTCTATTTAAGGAAAAAAAAATGTATCTAAGTCAGCAAAATTAACTTAATAAGGATATAAGCTTGCACTCCTGACTGTTCCCTTCTGCTATAGAAATGTTTTGATGATGACCAACTTGGCAGCACTGATGTCAGATCAAAACAATAAGGGGCGAGAGCCAATCCCCCATTTAATCCCTCAAATCCTTTTCTGAAAATATCTTTATTTTCTACTAGTTGCCTAACTGGACCAGAGATACAGGCAGGCTGAAGCTTTTAGGACTTCAGCACTTCTCTATCCCAAGAGAAGCTCCAGTTTGTTCCACTTCTCTTAGGGAGCATGGTTTGTGCCCATTTCCTACTCCATGCCTTACAACAAGAGGCAAACCAAGTCCCTGCCGAGGCTCTGCTAAAAGGTGACCTTGATCTGCTCAAAGGTGTTTGAATCCTTGGCTCTGGTAACTGGTGTGCTGGATGTGCACAGGAGTCCATCAGTATGTCTGAAACAAAAACTACTTCGTGGACTGTACAAAAGGAAAATGAAGCTTCAATAGCATGCTGAACTAAAACACAATCTATAATCCTGATTTATAATTAAGAAATACAACCGTGATGTAAACCAACCTTTAAGGACCCAGCACACTGCACTGCACGAACTCATTACTGCTTTCTTGCTGCACTGGGCGAGAGGAGGCGTGGTAGCTAAGTGAGGCTGTGCATTGCACCAGCTGTGCTGACAACACACCAAATCCGAGGGAATGCTGCAGTTCTGGGTGTCTGACCATGTGTTTTATTAAACGGAATGTTTCAAGTCGAGGGACTCTGTTGCTCATGCACCAACTGGAATCCAAGAGCCATCAGATCTGTGACTGCACTGTCAAAGGCTTCAGGCGTGGGAAGTGGAAGCAGCAGCAGAGTCTGAAGCAGAACAGTCCATCTACATATGAGCACTCAAAAACTTCCAGTAGAAAGTGACCTCAGCAGATGAAAGCAGACACACTGGGAACCATTTAAAACTCTTCCAACGTACTTCTGAACACAACCATAGGAACAGAGCCCTGGTAAATCCTTGTTAAAGCACAACGGGAGCTACATAAGGAGTATGATTGTTTCAGTAAGAGCAAGAACAAGCAGCAAGACGCCTCTGTTTGACAGGAGACATGCAAGGCTTCTTCCGAGGTTGTATATAAAATATTCAAGAGGATGGATCTAGAATCTTCCCAAGAACTACGGCAAGAAACATGGAAAGAATTCTAACACTTTAAATCAGATGTCTGATGCCAGTTCAGCCTTGCCATTCACCAATGATACATATCTCTGGAAAGAAACATGATAATTGACAGCTTATTGGAACACTATCCATTTTATCCCTGAGAAACTCCACTGCAACTAAGTCACCCCTATATTTATCACAGCAAGAATTAGCATCTTGTATTTTGAAAGATTTCCATGCCAAGGCCAGTTTGCCAGCATCATTTATTATGCCTGAATGCCTTATGAGACAGAAGTCACAAACATGACAATTTAATTCTCATTCGCTTTGGGAGCGGCTGAACGTACCAGCCTGGCTCTACTGTTTGGGCAAACGATGTATCTTTCTGCTTCCAATTCAGCCTTAGCCCCTCCTCTTTCTATTAAAGGACTTGACTTCAGAAAAATTTCCTTTCCTGTATCTGCAACCAGAAGGCAAGCCAAAGTTTATATGGCTGAGCTTCCCGTAATAGCAGAACGGTTACCGAAATTTCATTTCACTGCATGGTGTTTGGATCAATCTCTGGATCTTTAGCTTTGTACATTCAGTGAGTCACTGATGTTTGGTGAGGGCCCATCAATGCTTTCCAGAAAAAGCCTTTGGTTGAAGATGTAAACTCCATTTGATCCTAAGTCTTTTTTAATGCATGACTCTGAACCAAATGACCTTGCTTATTTCTGCTAGTCTCACTTCTGGAAGGTCAGTAGGGCAACCACTCTGGAGAAAATGGAATCTGAGAAGTAAGGATAAAATCTCCTCAGAGAAAAAGACGAAATCGCTGTCACTTGGAGTACAAGAGATTAAATGAAAATTTCTTCAGTTCTGGTTCCACCTCCCTTTGCAAAGCTTGTTAAAACACACTCCCTTTGCTTCTGAATTTTCTTTGATTCAGACCAGACAATGTAACATGGGGATTAATCACTACAGAGCACCTGGTATTTCTGAGATTTCTGAGATTTCATTTGGCTTAGAAAGGTAAAAAGACAACCTGCAATACTGTCAACTGTCAGGGCTGTTACATTTCCTCTTATAACCCGGGGAATACAGCTATTTCCCTGAAATCTTGAACGAGGTAATGATTACCTTGAGCTTTCCTTTGTCAGCCAGACTTAACCCAAAGTAGCCTTCAAGAATGCACGCTTACTTGTGAATGCAACCAACTTTCAGGAATAAGTGAATGACCAAAATGCACAGGAGAAAGCTAGGAATGTCAACACATTGTTTCTCTACCTTGGAACAGTTTCTTCTCATTCAGTAAGAGGCTACCTCCTATAAACATTAATTTAAAATTATGAATCCACTCCTGGCTATTAGGTACTTCAAAACTGCTACATACTTAACTCCAATTTCCTTGTTTATTTCCCCTCAGTCACTTAACCCTACTATAAATTTCTGTTAAAACCATAAAGCTGACACTTTGTATTCCCACCATCACAGGTCCCTTGGAGTTACCACTGAAGTCAAAACCAAGGTTCCTCCCCTTTCTATGACTTTAAAGCTCATAACCCTCCCCTCCATTAAATTAGCTGATTAGCTGATTCTGCCCAGCAGAGGACTTGGTCTCCTTTTTCTACTGCTTTGCAGAATTGGTACTTCAATTATCAGCACATCCTCATGGGCTGACAGAATCTCCCTGTTGGGTCAGAACAAGTACCTACGGTTTGGGAACCAGAAGAACTTACTGGGCAACGACACACAGGAATTGCCACAGCAGCAATAGATGTAATGCTTCCTCGCTCATTTATCCATCTTCAGCTGAAACTGAGCTTCTGAGAGCAAAAAAAGAAAGTCAAAACAAACTAAAGAGTGAAATGGAATCTGTCCTGTCAGTGACAACCAGCCAGATGTCAGGTGTCCAGCCCACAGAGCCTGACCAAGGACAAAGTGGTCATTCTCTATTAGCTGCGGTGGGATGTTGGGAATTTTGAGCAGATGTTAATAGGACGAGTACATCCTAGTTGTACAGTCTCAGAATGATAATGCCCGTGAATACCAAAAACATATTGATCTTCCGAAGTGCATAGTTAGAACATCTAATAGCTCTAGAGAGAGCAAGAGAAACACTCAAGGGAAAAAGAAAGAAAAAAAAGCTGCTTTAAGATTGGATGGTTTTATCTGTCAAATCTCTGGGGCACACAGGGTATTTAAAATGCTACTGCCCAGACACGCATTGAAGTGTGCCAAGAATGCACACTTAGTACATGAGAATCAAAGAATGAATTGACAGAACTGTGAGACTATAACAGGTTTAAAACATTTCTTCGAGGTATGTTAGAACCAGGAACAACCTAAAGATGAAATATAATCCTCACTGCACTGTCCTGGTGGAGCAGAACTGTGTGGGGAGAAAAAAAAAAAAAAAGAAGAACCAGTTATGCAGAGAATACAGATGCTGTTCAAAAGAAAATCAAAGGGAAATTCTTTCTATTTTAATAACCTCCTCTGTTATTAGTAATGCAGATCAGGACTTTGTTCTAAAAGGAAATCTAATTTCTAACCTACAGTTTCTTTTTCAAGTGCAAGACATTTGAAAGCTCTGTTTTTTAAACAAGGGCTATATAACTGGAAAACTTAATTCATTCTCCTAGCTTTGATATCTATTTAGCTCAGCATTATGCACACTGTCAGAAAGGAAATGCTGTCCTCCGCTCTGCACCAGAGGGCCAAACCATCCGACAGTGTAAGCTCACTGCTCCACGGTACTGATCCAGTTTGTTTTCTCCATCTCACAGAACAGAGCTCTCTGAAGAAGGGTGAGACTCCAGGGTGCCAGGACTGCAGATTACCAGCTTATTCAGAGGTGTTTTCCATTTCTATTAACGATACATCAAACTAAGCTGCACTAACAGAAAGATCACTGTAAAGCTGACTCTCAGCAGTGCCACCATAGGAGCATATCATAATTGTAAGAACTCCGGTCAATAGCATTATATATCCACTGAACCACTAAGGACATTAAGCAAACACTTTGAAGAGATGAGAAAAGATTCCAGTTGTCCTGAGCTTCCCACTCTCCGACCGCAAAACCACGCTCTCATATCAAATGGGGAATGAAACTCGAGGGACATTTTAATCCTGCACCCCTGCTCTAATTAATAATCCTACTTTATCAATATTTGATGCAGCTGTTATTGTGTCTCCTCTCACCATTGTACTTTTCATAGAATGCTCTGAATTATGCTGATCTGCAGCAGAGCAATAGCAATGCACTCCTTCCAGAAATCACGGCATCTCCTTTCCTGGCACAGCGCCTTTCCAGAACTCCTTGCTTCATGACTAGCCTATGAGATCGGCAGCTATAGCATAAGCAATCAGGTAATAATTTATGCAAAAAGATATACTGACGCACTCCTTAATGACACCTCTGCTTCCTGGCCTGCTACATCACCATTATATGGAAAAAATACATCATTTCCTGAAAACTGTACCAATGCATAGGTGCTGAGCACACCAGAGGACAGCCGTTGTGTATACTGGCATGGAGAACCACAATTAATAAGGTACAAGAGCAATGACAACAATAAAAGCTTACAGGGTTTTTTTCAAATTAAAGTGTTGAGGAGGGGTGGGGGGTGGACTACCCTGTGCTAAACATAACAGCGATGCCCATCCCTCACCACAGAACCTTCGTTCAGGTCACACAAACCTGTTTGATGAGTACATGAGGGGGCGCGCTGCGGTGGTCCTACTTCCACGCGGTCAGGAGGTGAGTGCTGCTGCCCGGCCGCTCGCCTTCACAGCTCCACGGGAGTGCTCCCTCTTGGCTCTGCAGGCCTAACTGCAGGTGCAGTATCTCCCCGAACAGATGTTGGTAACATGCTCGAGAATATTAACTCAGCCATTGAAAGTGCTTAAGCCGATGTGAATTGCTTCAGTAAAAGGCGGCTCAGGAACAATTACATACAACTACACGAGAAGTAAAACATTCCACAGCTCAGCTCTCATGCTTTAAAATGCAGAAGCCTCTTTGAAAAATAAAACACGTGCTCAAAATTCTCCATCAACGCAGAATCACTGGGATTAGTTCCTGCTGCTGAAGAACTGAGACAGCGGGAGAGGCAGTACAAACCCATGGATATAGAAAGGGCTTGTTCGGTATGTTCTTTGGTCTCACAATTTCTGCGTATTGTACCTTTCATCTACAAGGCATCTTATTTAAAATGAACAAGCAAAATAAATAAATAAATAAATAAATAAAAGTAAAACAAACATTTAAGAGAAGAATAACCTTCTAATAGAAGAGAAACACTTAGCTTGTGCACTTTTTTGGTGCTGCCCAGCTTGTTTCTCTACAGGACAACCATTCTCAAAGCAGAGGTAGGGCCCAAAGCATGGCAACCTACTGGAAGGTTCAGACTTCCCTGTTAGGCCACACATTTCTCCAGTCCCAGCCTTCTATTGCATTGTGCCATGTTGGTATCTAACACGCAAGTATCAATCCACGAAAAAATGCAAGGGAGCAGAGAAGCGGATCTTCATCCCAATAAAAGGCTGCGCGTTAGTGGCCTCCCTGCCTGAAGAGCAGTTACTATTTGTAGAAGAAAAACAGGAAAAAAGTACTTAGACATGCCCAACCGCCTGTCATTAGAGATTAATCATAGAAGTATGGCATTCCTCTTCCCTAGTTCCCTAACGCAGTATCAGCATAAAGACCACAATTTCATCTCCCAGTAGTGAGGGCAAAAAGGAAAGAAAGAAGTGGGGATGAAGGAAAAAGGAAACCAGTCACAAGCAGGTTCGGGACTCCACATACAGAACGTATTTTGTGCGTGCGTGCATGTGTGTGTGCATGCATGTGTATCCCCAGCCAGTTCTGTCCAGAGGGTGCACAAACCTGTAACTTCACCACCTGGAAGAGAGCCCCCCCAGATGCCAAGAACAGACAGGATTTCTTGGACTGACATTCAGCACAGAGCCCAGAGGAGATTGAATTTCTGTGGAGGGCAAGGGCAAGGGCTGGAGTGCACAGAAATCACATCAAAAAGTTTGTGCAGCTTTAGCTTGTGGAACATAACGGCAGAGATATTAAAACAGGAAGATTAAAAGAAAAGTAACAAAGAAATGTTGAGGTGTTCACAGGACAAGGGGTAGAAGTCCAAGTACCAGAAAAAGCCTGCTAGTTACTGAAGAGCCTTCTACACTTACCATCTGACTCAAAGGCCAGAGAAGTAATTAAAGATCCCTTGCAATTACAGCAGGCTTTGGTTCAGGCCCACAGAGACTACGCTGCCAGGAAGCTCAATCCTTCCACATCTCAGTAGATCATGACAAACATTAGACTGCCAAAGGTTGTAAAAATAACTGAGAGACAGAGCAAGGCCTGAATAAGCCTTGTTCAATGCATTAAAACTACCAAATAATGTAAACTTTGTGGGAACTTTTAATCTCATCTGTTCTGTCTCTAAAGAGAAGAAAAGACATGGTTGCATTTATTTTTTTCACAGTAATTATACAAGCACAGTACAGCAAACAGATGGAGGTGTCATAAGCAAAGTGTGAAAAAGGAAAGGAAAAAAAAAAAAGAAAAAAGTGAGAGTCCCACTGCTGGAGATTATCATGCTGTGAAGTCTTGCTTGCAGTGATCTGTCAGGAAAATGGCTCAGCTCCCCCAGGTCGGGACAAGCAATAGGATAAGCCGAAGTCCTTAACCTCGGAGGAAAGATGCCCCGGGATGGACTGGTTCACCACTCCAGAAAGCGGGGCACGGCACAGCACGGCACAGCACGGCATGGCACAGCAAAGGGCAGGCCGGGCCAACGGCCAGCCAGCCAAAAAAACCAACAACATGGAAAGCACGGAAGTGAAAACCTCCTCTAAGTGGAAGGAACTAAATAACTGATGTTATCAACACATAATGGAAAAGCCTTAATGATAACCATGTGGACTATAAAGACTATGGATCTCCACCACAAAATACAGACACAAGTTTTAACTGAGCATTACAAATTTTGAGGGACACACTGGTTTATCTATGAAAAACATGACAAGATGCTACAATTTAGTCTGTTTGCAGGATGTCCTTTGCTAACGCCACTGTAAATGGTCACTTGTTCAACTAAAGAACACTTCTGCCATGCAGTATAAAAGGACATTAATTTTTCAATTCTGCTTTTGAATTATGTTTCAGGTATTGATTTTACCTCCTGCTCAACATAACTGATGTTTTCTTCATAGTTACAGCCTAATCTTCTGGTGCTCGGAGCAGAGAGAAGCAGCTTTTGCCACATCTTCATCAAGTGTCTGAACAGTTTTTTGTTTGTTTGTTTAAACAGAATGTTCTCTGAACAGATCTTCCCAACGCTAGTCGACCCCCAGTCCCAGCAGCCAAAACAAACCAAAATATTTGGCAATACTGAATTGTTCAAAGAAACAAGGCTTTTTTCTGTTCATAGGTGTCTGAGTGGGTTGTGAAAGCAGAGACATTAGTCACTCAAAATAGTCTGTATCCAATCACTTTGCTTGATGGTGATTAAATATAGAAAATGTTACTTGTCCAATGTTTGAAACAGAAAGGCCCAGGGCACCTAAAAATGCTTTCCTTAAAGTGCCCTGTTCCCAGCCCAGCCCACTGAGTCCTGTAACGGGAGCCAGTCACAAACCTCTGCTCCAAAGGGAAGAGAACCAGAACAGAAAGGAAGTGAGGAAGTTCAAGAGGCAGGACTCTTCGTTCCTCTTCATCTTGTATGTAAGCCACTCTTCATTGCAGACCGCTATGAGACAACAGATGTTACACACTCTTCTACTACCTAGATGCTGTTCCTAGGAGGGGTGCTAGTCTAAGTGGTTCAGTACAGAGTTCTTTACCGTTTCTGCAAGATCTTTACACTCCAAGTGGAAAAAAAGTTAGGGCTTTTTCCTAGCTTTGAAAATGCTATACTTTGGATGGTCCCCACTTCTTCAACATTCGACAGGAAAAGGCAAAGCAAAGCACAGACACGGCAAGCACCATCACTGTCTTACCAAGTAATTTAAATACACACGAGTAAGTGTTGCCTTACAGTCCTTTAATTATGCACTGCATCTGAATTATGTATTGAACAGAGGGCACACAGGAATTCTGGTGGAAAAAAACATCCCTGTGCAGCAATGCCTCCTCACCCACGGTAAGACAGGAACGTGCCCTACTACGGGTTTGCTCTGGCTGACCGGGGTGCTGCCATTCCCAGGGACAGTCTACATACCTGTTCTCGCTGCAAGAAATTGACTGCAGCCCTCTCAGAAGAAAACACTTACATTGCTGGTGAGCAAAAACCTCCTCCTATATCCCGCTGTACTCTTATTTAGCCCAAATTCTGTTCAAGAATAACATAACATGTAAGCACTTTACACCTATAAGCCTGCAAGGCCTAACCTGTTCACCATGCTAACAGCCTCTCTACTGTAGATGCAAACTGTTTAAATACAGAATATACATCATGCTTTTCACATCAGACAGTGGTTTTACAGCGTATGCCAAACCCCAGAACCGTTCAGATTATTTTGGTACTTGATCTAATCAGTAGTTTTACTATTCTGTTGAAAAGCATGACTGCTCTTGCTATTCTAATTCAATATTTACATCTCTGCCATTTTCTGTGAAGGACAGAAATGAATCAGCTCTCATAACGTTCATATAATCTAGTTCTACTGTCACATGGAAACAAAAGTCTTTTTTTCTTTCCCAGTGTTTTCATGTTAGCATTACACACACAGTGGTGATAACACCTACATTAATCACTGTATCAAGTTCTGCCTAGAATGAATCTGTAAGGACCGTATACATACACAAATGATCCATTTAGCATAAGGACTCCCATCTCTGTTCTATCCTTAATCCCATCCCCTTCTTTCCATTTCTTCTATTTTTCATTTTAAACATATAGTTGTAAGATTTACGTAAATTAAGACTGTTTACAGAAGCGGTAGTAGATAAATGATTAACCCTCAGAGACAGTTTTACAGGTTGATCTCTCCTCGTCCATTTCAACAGTCAGACATCAGCCAGAAGCATTCTCCCCACCCTGCTGCCTCTCTAGATTAGGCCTGTACCTTGCGCTGGGCAAAATACCAAACACTGCTCCCCCAAAACAAGTTTGAAGCAGAAAACAGCAGCTGTCAGCTTCAGACACGGAGTCAGACATGCAGGCTGGTCTTTGTTTTGTGCTGAGAAAAAATTCTGAAACTTCAGGTCTACTTTTGCTTAAAGAATCTGCTTTTGTATTCTCCTTAGCTCGATGACCTTCTTCCCTTGAAACCATGGCAGTGCCGGCAGGCTGAGCAGCGCAGCCCTGCTGCCAGACCTCCTCTGGCTGGGGCCAATGCTGGGCAGTGATAGCCAGCAGCCACTTGGTGGCAGAGGTTAGATACCATCATCACGTTCCTGGTTCCCAAGAACGCATCGTGCATGCTTATTCTCTGCTCAAGGTGACTCTCAAGCTAATTTCTTGCCGCCGCATTAATTACTATCCATATTTATAGACAAATTAAAGATTCAAACAAACATTTATTCAATTTATCACTTCGAGTTGTAGTAGAATAAACCGTATTAGCTCGGGGGTTCGTGATAATTTAACGCATCCATTTTCTGCCTCCTCTCTGTGGCAGCACGTCTCACATGAGTGAAAACATCAAACAGCAGCAGCTATCTTTGTAAAAGAAAGAGCATAAGAAGTTCTGAACCACCAAACTGTTTGCTGCGAGTCACAATGAACAGAAAATGGATTTCCTGCAGTTATGAAATTAAGCTTGTTCCGCACCCTCCTCCAAAAACATCGTGTCTAATCTTTAAGTCTTTAGCAGATAATTCAATTACTACTTTACTGAGAGCAACTGTAAGCACGGTGTGTGTTCCTAACTGTGACTTCTTGCACAGCGTGAATAAACAATATTCTCCAGCCAGACGCTGCTGCCTGCTTCACGAGACCTAGCTTATCATTCCACTTCCGAGGAAGCTGCATATTTTATTATACACATGCTGGAAAAGTTTTTGATTCTACGGCCACAACCTTCTTTCCCCTGAGAGGAGCAACCCCATGACTTCAGTGGCTTTGCCCAACACGGGAGGAAGGGAGCGGGCCAAGGGACCTACCTGAATTTACATGACATTTCCCTTTCTGCATCTGTGTTTTCCCCTTTTTGTTTCAGAATCTTTTTGAAACCATCACAACACTGTGAAACTCACAAATGCACACAGCAATAACTATCCACCTGATCTATAAGTGAAGGGTAACAGCCAACTTCACGTCTGCAGGACTTTACAGACGGACCAAGCTGACCACCGAGCTGAGTTTATGCCTAACCTTGGCCACAGGACTTTCTGCTCCCTTTACTCCTCTCTACCCCAGTCTTCCACTCCACAATAATTCCAATGGCAGTCAGAGACAGTTACACACACGGTTCCAGAACATCCCTGCTGACATGCTGCAAGCCAGAACGCTTCCAACTGGACAGTATTTAGTGGAGTAGGATTAAGAAAAAGGCTCTTTAAGGCCAAGTCACTTTTGTCAACTGTTTTTTTTTTCTTCTGACAGGAATCTTTGTACAGATTGTACAAGCTGAAGTTCAGGACAGAGTTTATAAACCACAGGCATTTAACCTCAGAAATAAATAACTCAGCCTCCTGAATAATGATAACTTCACCTAACCATAGCTGTTACTGTTTGTTTAGTCCACACAAACAAACTCTGATCTAGAAACACTGACATAATTAAAGATCATCTCAGTATAAACCATTTCATAAAACTTTAATTAAACTTCATCTAGCTGACTTACCAGGTTAGCCAAGCTGGCTCTGTGTATACCAGCTGCACTTCATCAAATAGGAGTGCTCTATTTACAAAGTATGCATTAATCCAAATATTCGGGGCCTCTTCTGACACACTAAATGATCGCTGAGAAAGGGAGCATGAAAACATCAAGATGTTTTGATACTGGTAACTTTCAGGCTCTAGAATAATTATTGCTGCTACTGAAGATGTGTTAGCTTTCCATTAACAAATAAATATGAGTTAAAATTCAGAGCAGACTAACTGTGTACACATAAGAGAGAAACCAACTATTCTGCATAATTTGCAAATTCACAACAGGAGTAGTTACTGCAGGGATCAAACATGCTATCTACCAAACTTCCATTAATTCAAAACGATGTCACTTGGAATATTATTTTTACATCCATTACATTAGTATCTTCCAAATCTAAGTCACAGCTGTCAAAATGGTGAAATCTCCATTTGCCTCTTCTTTCAGCATAGGTGGGGAGTTGGCATAACTGGTGTCCCTGTATTATACCTAGCCCTACTTAGAATTGAGTTTTCCAACCCATACGTCAACACCTCTCTCCAGAAACACCTATCTCCCACTCAACCAAAGAGCTTTTCCAGTCTCTGCTACACCCCTCATAAGATCCCTTATAACACAGCACACTTTCATTCTGCCCTGAGTATTCCAGGCTCACAGAGCAGTTTGGACTATTTCCCTTCCTCAAACCTTGTGGATTCTTCTGCCTTTCATGTACTTAAGCACTGATGTTTCACTAATGCATCTTTTGATTTGCATTTCTCCCATGTTTTTGCTAGACCAGACACATGCAGCATGCTATGCAGCTTTAAAAAAAGCATGTAAATCTCCTTAGAATGGCTCAACAGCATAACAGACCATATGTGGCCCTGGTACACGGGCCATGCTCATTGTACTGCTACCTGCTGAGCACAGCCGCCAGCGTTCAGAGCAGTATAAAAAGGGCATTACTGTAACAGTGACAAAGACAGTGAGCACTACTTGTACAGCATCTAAATGAGCCATAAAGGCTGGCATTTGGAGACTGACAGTTCAGGTATTTTGTTTTTTAACCAAATTTCTATCACCATTCAAACAATAAAATGCCTGAATGAATCAGAGTTATTCCTGAGGAAGCAGTCTATGATTTCAAGCCCTTTTGCAGAAAGCACACCTGGGTGCCTCTGAAGACCAGCATGATGACAAGCCTTCTGCACAGAAAACTGGAGAAGATCAAACTGTACTTGTTTAGAAATCATTCTACCTTTACAGGATTTGAACTATACTTAGACTGCTGATGCCCTGTTAGAATGGAGACAGAAGCAGAGTTACAGAGAGAACAGGACAGCTTTCAGGGGAGGGCATCACTCACAAACCGAAGAAACAGGTCACAACGGGCAAACTGCTGGTACTGGTTCTTTCCAAGTTTTAGACTACTGCAGGATTATATTTATTTGTAGGATCTTCGATTATATTTATAAATAAATATTTATAATATATATATATATTTAAAAAAACAGCCCGTGTTATGTACTTCTACTCTTTCCCTTTAAATTTTCCACAGGACGTTGGTTTTTTTAGCTGCCAATTCTGTGACCTTGCTGGAAGTCACCAAGCCAGAGATCAATTAGTGAGTACAGAATAGAGAAGCAGCATTGACTGCATTCTGCCTGTCCCTTGGGAAGAACAGCTATGCTTCAGGGTAAAAGCAGCACAAACCTGGAAGATTGTTATCCAGTGGGAGTGCTGATACTCAGGCTGGTTACTAACTGCAGGATGCAAAATGGAGGACGGAAAGGATACAGGAAAATCTCCTCTTTCCTTTGTCTTCCCCGTTTACAATTTTCCAGTAATTTAAAAATGGTGTAATTTTACATACAGCGAATCCTTGTTACACTAAATATCTACAACAAATAACACCATGCTGGTTTCAAGCTATGAGTGTTTGTTAGTGCCCCATAGGAAATTATCCTTTAAAAGTATTTTCTGCTTTTCACACATCTCACTTAATCACTTAGCAAACTTGTGAGAAGTTAGCCTGTAAAGATTAATTGTGAATATGCAAAAAGAAATTAAAAGAAACCTTTACTGAACCTCAGAAAAGTTTTCCTGGGTTTTATTAGCAAAGGAAGAGTAACATTATCAGTAACATCTAAGCATGATTGAAATTGCTAAGAAGATTCAACTGTGGACTGTCCTATAGCTGTATTCCCAGTATTACATGAACTCCAGCTCTTTAGTATTTAAATCAGTACATAAATATTTCACATAGAACTTAGCTTGCAATAAGCCACTTGTCTTGTTACTACAATGTTACAGCAGTCTGTCAGCTTGCCTTAATTTGCAGGCAACTATCACGCAATTTGTGTGATCCACTGTTCTGTGCAGCCCCTCAGAAGGAACCTGAGAGATCAATAGCCCTTAAATAAGTAATCAGAAGAGCTAAAATCATTTAGGTTATCAAATAGCAAGTGTGATGAATAAAAAGTCATAGCTCATGAACATCTGTGTACAATACGATTTTCACATTCATTTGTTGAGTTAGATGATAGGAAGGCTGCACACCGAAGCGTAAGAGGCAGAACTGCTAAACAGTATCCAGAATAGGAAAAAAACAGGATAACGACACATACCTACATCAAAGCTACTTGGTACGTTAATTGGAGAAAAAAAAGAAACAAGATATAACAAAAGCCTTCATCCTCCCACTCTATTGGAAGACAATCTGAAATTGAGGACTTGGAATCTTCTAATCACAGAATGGGTTGGGTTGGAAGGGACCTTTAAAGCCCATCTGGTTCCACCTCCCGCCAGCCCAGGCCGCCCCCAGCCCCATCCAGCCTGGCCGTGAGCCCTGCCCGGGACGGGGCACCCCCAGCTCCTCGGGGCAAATCTGAGCCATGGAGCAAAGACAACACGCAGCATGAGGCACTTCTACACTCACAGATGTGCTGCACTAACAATGAGAAAATGAATGTAAAATACACTCTAGTGAAAATACAGCAGCATAGCTGCTTTGATGTCTCAGGTTTGATCTATTTTACAGCACCTACCCTACTCCAGCACATTACCCTGTCATCCCTAGAGGAGGTACCTGCCCCACTGCCTTACCCCCTTACAGAGACGGCTTGTCTGACTTTAAAATCCTTTACTGTCTTCCCTCAAGGAGGCCTCCAACCTGCAGTTTCTTCAGCCTCAGCAGGGAAATTGGTCTTCTACATTTTTAAACATTTCATTCACTTATTTCCACATCCTTACACAGTAACTCCACCTTCCACATCTGTACAGGCTCCCACTTCCTCAAAATGGCTTAGGAGAAGAAAAAGTTTCCTTCCCATATCTGGTTGGAAGACTCTAAATTACAGCTGATTAGTCTGCTGAGACTAATGACTTAACCTGACCACTTCAGGCTTGCATTTGGGCAGGTAAACCCTGGGAGCTTCTTTCCTGCTGTGTGATCGTCATGGGGGTATCTGCTCTACCAAACGCTTTGGGCTGCCCCGAGGATCATCTTTACAGACTGGGCTCAACTTTCCCTTAACGGGGAAATCTGATACACTTCAAAATTGACTGTCAGCATTTCAACCTACATAACTCATATGACGCAGACACACAAATCTTTCTGCTGCTCCAGCAGCACACACAACTCGTTCGCTAGTAAAGGCTTACTGAAAGCTCCAGCTACTGCATACTCTACGTCTAGACAACATCTTGGCATATCAGTCAAAGTTTACGAAATTTTGAGGTACACACCTAATGTCTGGAAGATGACCCGTATCTGTTGCAGATCTCTCTCCGTTTATCATTTTATATGACAATACCAGGTAGTTAAGCAGCAGCATTCCAGGTAAATATTCTCAAATATTGACAGGCTGCTTCTAGTTTATACAACACAAAGAACACATTACAATACCATGAAAAAGGTAAAACATTACAAAGTATGTCTTCTCCTGTGATTCTGGATAGAGGGAGATACATATATATATATGTGTGTATATATATATATATATATCGGTACTCATTTGTCAGATCTAGGTTTTGGTGTACAGGACCACACCTGTTTGCTCCGGAAGTTCCACTACTCAAAGATGAATAAACATCAGAAACTGCTCTGTCCCCATGCTGAGCTCCTGGATTTGGATAGCACTGCATTCAGGAAATACTCACACCAGCTTCAACAAGGCCAGGATTTTATGCCAAGGGTACAGCCTGTGAACATTTTCCAAATGCTATTGAATTCTTGTTGTAGTCTCACAAATTTTTTAATGATGTTGTAAAACTACTGCATTATAACCGCAGTTCTCATTACAGCAAGACTTTTAGAGCAGACTTCTGAGCGTGGTTCAAAGCTTTTTATTTTTGTCTGACTACTCTTATTCCTAAGAATTCTCCACTTTCTGTTGATGAAAATGAATCTTGGAAAAAGCTTTTTTCTTCTGCTTTGTTTTTTATTATGACTGTATTGCCAGCTGCACTCACACAACTCTGACTCCAGCTCTATGCTTCAGGGTCATTGATGGACACTCAGCTATTGCTTTCATCAAAAAATACAGACTGCTATAGACAAAAACAGATATGGGGAGAAGAAAACTTGCAGTCACAAAACAAAGGAGAAAAAAAAAAGCAGCACTGAAAACAAAAACCTTTTGTACCAGAAACAGATTGAAAACGGAAAGAAAATTAGCATTTAAGAATGAAAAAGCCTATTCACTGTTGACGTTACATACAACACCCGCGGAGATGGAAGCAGGGTTTATTTTTGATAGCAATACAAACATTAAAGATAAGCCACAAGCATTTAGAAAAATATGGGCGTAGTAGAAAGGCTCATGTGATGATAGATATTTTGCTTTTAATCTTGACCTGGAAAACCTCTTATGTGACAGGGTCTCTTTACAGGGGAGGCACAGTCCTGCCCGGTTACTCTGACTTAGTGATAAAAAGGCCACCCAAGTCGTTGCTACTTTGGGATGATGGCAGGTTTTCTGTCCTAAACTTCAAAGATAAAGGAAAACAAAAACAAAAATAATGCAATATATCAAACTAGGGACCTGCACTAAACTCCTGTCTTCCTTCCTCTTGTCCAATCACATTCTTCCCTGAAGGTCATTACCCTGACAACTGTATAACCTTTTCTCTAGAAAGACACAAATTTTCCTCCACATGTACATGAAAATATTTATCTGCACACATGACAGGTGAAAGCACTTCCTTTCACGATAAAAGACAAATGTTAGAAGTCAGATCATATATTAACACCCCATTTCCCAACACAGAGATGTTAAGGATCAGGAGACTTCAGATGACCACTTAGGGCCTCACCTTTATCAGAAATTTCAATTAAATGCTCATTTAAGGATGGCAATACTGTTTGTTTCCAGCACTTCCTACTACATAAGGCATGCTCTGCTGCTCAGATCAACGCTCCTGTGTGGTGTGGCGCTGTGGCTCTGGAAGTGGCAGCAGGAGACACCGCTTGGAGGACACTTGTGAGCTTGGCCACTCCTCCCGTGGCCTGCCCTCTGTTTTCCCCTCAAGGTCCACAGTTGTTGTATGAGTGATGTCAAACACCAGTAACTACTGCTGCTTCTCGCTTGCCTCTCAGTAGGGGCTGACATCATACCATCAGCCAGAATTTGCTAAGTTCTACCAACTTGCAGAAACACTTTGAGACAAGAATTAAAATTACTTCTTTTTTTTTTTTACCTATGTTCACACGTGACCACATATGCAAGTGATAAGCAATATTGCAACAGTCCTTCCAAAGAGTTCTCTTTCCCCTCTTCGGGGACACTACAGGTATTTCAAGAAAAGTATTAAGTTAACTACATAGTCTTAATTTCTCAAGAAACACTCCTGGAATACCTGCCACAACAAAATAACCTCAGCAGAAAACATGTCTGCATATGCACACTCAGTTTTAAAGCCAGCTGTTCACTGCTCTGCGTTTTGTCATGACCACCAGTGGAAAAGTTGGAATTACACGTTCAGCAGCTGCCAGGGGGCGGTGAGGACACAAGGGGACTGAAGGCAGCACAGCCCACCGAACCAGATAGATGTCGGGATGCCCAAGACTAGCTACACCGTGCTGCATCCTAAACAGCATCTATAAAGACAAGATTAAAGCACTTTTGGTTCCAAACGGTTCAGGAAGCTGCTGATGTGCAGGTTCACTACAGACAACTTCACCTGGGCTGGTTCTAGCCAAACAAAGGAGTAAGGAATGCAGTGATGGGGCCAGACCAAAGGGACTGACATGCCGAGTGCTGGTACAGCGCACAGAAATTCACTTGCTAATAGGAGGAGGAACACTGCAGCACAACACTCTGCATAGCTAAGACATCAAACAAAAACGTGGAGTCGGAAGATTAACAGGTAGAGTAGCACAGACTGGAATATGCACTTTTTTTTTTTTAACCTAGACCTTTGTTGTTTTTAATAATTGATACAAAATAGCAAATGACTCACTAATTGCACTTCTAAATTGTAACCCAACCTGGAATCAATCACACATGGCATAGCTTCTGTTCTTATTTGAAGCTAAATCCACCTCAGTGCATGCAGTAGTCTCTAATAATTGCATTAGTCATAACCTGAAAGTGTTTCCCACTTACTTGGTTCCAGTTCTGCTTGCTTTTCAGGCTGGTCCTCATCCCTATCGCTAAAAAGATCTCTGAAATGTTACCCCACAGAGCCTGCTCTGGGACCTGAAGAGCACTGTGGCACATTTCACTGTATGATTTCTCCCCTCAGTGTCTAATTTTCCTCCAGTACAATTTTATCTCCTTTGCTTCCAGTCCAAAGTCAAACAACTATCGTTCAGGATTGCACAAGATACTAGCGAGTAACCTGTCAAACTCCTAGTAATGACTTAGGTACACAAAGAACTGCCAGATTCACACGTACCGTCATTTGTTTTGCAGCACAGATTTGAGATTTTTAAGTACCCTCTACCCCAAAAGTCATCTGTTCGATTCTCTCCCTTCTTCTGAGATGTTGATTTTTCCCTTCCCGCACTCCAGACCACTCCCACAAACTGACTACACAGGTATTGAGCTTTTGATTTTAGCGCAGATTTGCACAAATATTGGTTTTAATATCTGCACAGTTGCCCTACAAAGATAGGGACTTTTTTTACATGTTTACCTTTCAAGACTACAGCTTCAATCCACTCTCCATCTACTTTATGCTGCTTAAATTATAACCCTTTAACCTTCACCTTCTGCTCTTTTTTTTTTCCTGTAGAAGCCAGATGACATCATGACTTTCCACTTTGTTTCCTGTATCCTTTGGCATTCTACTTCCCTTTGTTACTTTTCTCCTTACAACCAAATACACAAGATGTAACAATTGCTCTAGACGTTGTTTTACATTATATGGAATTGTTTCTGACTTCATTCTTATCATTAAAGATGAGTTGCTTTGTCAAACTTCAAGATTTTCTTCAAAATACTTTGCATTTGCAAATCATCATCTTAACTTATCACCCTTCTAAATCCAAGTCTCCTGTGTGGAAAGTATTCAAACACTGCCAAACTTCAAAGCATGCAAACGGTCACATTAAATGTCATTACTCCCACTGAAATTAAAGTTAAGCACATGAAATTATTTGGCTTTATAGATTAAAAAAATGTAAAGTCATACAAGTTCATTTTCAAATTCTTTTTGTTGTTATTTTTTAGTTCTTAGAAACTTAAAAAACTAATTTCACATATATAGGTTTTTTTCATGAAGATTTCTAAAATATATGCCTCAAACAGTTTTTTTTTTTCCAATTCAAAGTCTGTCCTCAGATACTTTTGCACAAATCCCATTAACTTTGGTACATATGTCTAAAGGCAGAATTTGAAACCTGAAAAGAACTGGGTCACTGGACAATGGCAAGTCTCAAAGAGAGATTTCTTTTCTGTGTTATAACAAGAGAATGCCTCTTCCCTCAGGCATACTATGTGAACATGCCCATTTGTCTGTAAACAATACCAGACACTTGAAAATTGATAGGTTACATTTCATCCCTGCTCACATAGGATTTTTCCCTTTACTATAGCTAATAGCCATTTAGTCTTCAATGTAGCATTTGTAGCTGATGCTAGATCATCCAAATACACCGTCCCATGGGGCTGCCTCACAGGATCTCAGTGCCTGGTTCATTCCAAGCTTAAAACCAGTAACTATCAACACCGCCTTGCAATGAGTTCCTCTGTTTTTCTGTCTTTTGTTTGGTTGGTTTCGGTCCCCATGAGCACGGTTGGTCATATATACCAACCCCTATTTTTTATTTAATACTGGTAATAATATGCCTTTATCAGATATACAGAATGCAACATAACCACATATGAGATCTGCAAGCTGTAAAATCAGTCTTGGCATGGATATTTTTACAAGCTAATTCTATATTAAATGTCTCAGGGACATAAATAGAAAAGTTCAGTCACTTACTCCGTGTGCTCTGCATTAACACCTCAGATCTGTATGTTGTTCTGTATAACTGGTTATATTCCATTATATACTTGTCACAGTACAAAATCTACACAGCACTTCAAGTCAGACCATCCTCAGCTAGCCTGACCATTGAGGTGAAAGAAGAAATCGCTGTGCAGTACTCAGAAACAGATTGTGAGTTTCCTTTCCATACTCACTTTTCCTAGAAAGTTCAGGCTTGCAGGAATCATCTAAATCATCAGTGTCCTTCCAGAAAAAAAATCCATGTTACATACTAATGACATATACTTTGTATTTTCAAAGATAGTGTCACCCTTTGGATTTGCTTCTGCTCACAACCATGTTCCCAGTTAGAGGACAGTCTTCTGTAGTGAGAACAAAGCTTGGAATACTAACCCAGACTACGTGACTTGGGCGTGTTACCTCTGGGAAAGTGCTTCACCTAATTTTTTGTCTCTGTGTCTCTACAGCCTTTGTGATTCCCTCAGTTGTTTAGGGGATGCTGGGAAAATTCAAGAATACCAGATAATGTTCTGGCATCCCCTTGACACCACAGCCTTGCAAAGAAGCCTACAAACTATCAGCAGTTCAGTTTGAACAAGCTAGGCCTCCCACTACATGTAAAGTTATTCATGCACGTGTGTTTTCTACTTCCACTGCAAACTGCTCTTTGGAATGAACGTTACTGCTTATCTTCAGCACTGCAGAATTCCTAAAACTACTGCCTTTTACCAAAGTTCCCTCACAGGCTGCTTTAGCACAGCGTGTTGCACGTTGATTAGTTTGGCATGGCACTCCCCAGTCAATTGCCTTTCATCCTTCCAGCCTATGCAAAATTGGTTTTGAAAAGTGTGAGAAATTATATTACATAGTACGATCGCCATGAACTAATATGTTCAAAGCTGAGCCTGAAAGGCACTTAAACTTAAATACTTGCAGAAATTTTGAAGCACTCGCGCAAACAGTTCTGGAAACATTCATCTCTTACATTGATCCTGGAGTGCCCAGTCTTGAGGGGAAAAAATAATATTTTTGCACAAATTATGGGTCAAATATCCTCATTTGAGGCACTCAAGTGTAATGATTTTGGCAATTTGAATGTTGAAGCAGAAGCACTGAGGTTCTTTGAAACACATACCAACAAACAAGCAAAAATTCCACACCCAACCTTCCCTCCTCATACCTAAAGGTTTCGGCATGCTAGCGCTGCTCTGAAGCGTTTGAAGCGCATTACTTGAACTCTCTCTTTGACTTCGTATTAGTGCCCGTGGCAGATGGAGCTCTAGAACTGTCAGGTGCCTGGGGTTGGAAGAATTATCACAGGGCAGCTGAAATCTAACTCGAACCAGGAACGTGTGCCTTTGTCTTGATTTCTAGAGGAGAAAGATGTAGATTACTGAACGCTGTATTGCTTGTGGTGCCCAACCTGCCCAGGCTCACCCACAGAAGTCTTGATTTTAACGGCCTCTGACACCCACTGAGGGATCCGTGTGGCGAACAACCCCCTTGGTGACCCTGCTTCTCAGCCCAGCTTAGGCCACCGCTCCCTCCTGTCGTGCTGTCCACCAGGGCTTACAACCACGAAGGGAAGCGCCGGGGCCTCACCTCACACCTCACCCCCGGACCGGGCCCTGTCAGAGCCGAGCGGCCGGGCGGGTACAGGACGGGCACGGCCCCGGGGGCAGCCCCCACAGAGGCGCTCTGAGGCGCCGGGGCCGGGGCTCACCGCGCACACCTGCGGCCGCCTCCGCCGGGCCCCGCCGCGCCGCTTGCGTACCCTGCGCCCGGCACGCCAGCACCTACGCCGTCGGCTACGCCATTTGCGCAACGGGAAGCCTCTCAGGTGCAGCGCCCGCCTCGGCGGCGTTACGGAGAATCCGTAAGGAACACTGACCTCTTTGAGGGGCTTTACGCAAGTGGCGTGCCGAGGTGCGGGCTCGGCCGCTCCCGCCTCGCACGACCGCGGGAGCTCCCTGAGGCGCCGGGAGCGCTCCCCGCGGGCGGCGGCTGGGGCTGACGCGGGACACGTGAGGGGCAGCGGCCGCAGGTAGGGAGCCGGCAGGGCCGGGCCGAGCACCTTTACGTCAGCCCCGTGAGGCTGCGCCGGGCCGCCGCGGGAGGGGAGGGGAGGAGGAGGCGGCCCGGCGGGGCTCCGCTACGCACTCTGCGCGGCGGCCCGGCATCCCTCTACGCCGGCGGCGTAAGGCTCCCTCTCAGGTGCAGGCAGGGGGCGGGCTCACGTTGCCCGGCAGCCGCAGCCTATGGGGGCGCGGGGCGCTGTCACGTGCCCGAGCCCCGCTCGCCGCTGCGGAGCCGGAGGAGCCGGACGGGGCCGGGCCGGGCCGGGGGCTGCGGCGGGGCCGGCGGCCGGCGGGGTGAGGGCGGGGGGGAGCGGGAGGGGGGGCGGACGGGGGGCCGGGAGCGGGGCGGGGGGGGGCTCCCCGCTACCCTGTGGGGAGGCGGGCGCCGGGCACCGCTCCGCCCACTGCACCGGGCACTGCGGGCAGGAGGCAAGGGCAGGACGGGGGCGGCGGGGCCGTTAGGGACGGGGGAGCCGTTGGGGCCGTTAGGACCGTTAGGACCGGTGGGGCGGGGGGGGGGTGATGTGAGGGGAGGGAGGGGGGGCGGCAGCGCGCTATGAGGGGCCGTTAGCCCGGAGTGGGGGGCTGGGGGAGGCCGGCCTGAGGGCGGCGCGGGGCCAACGGGCACCGAGAGGGCGGGGGGGGGCCGGGGGGGGGCGGCCAGGTGCGGGGAGGTGAGGGGGGGGCGGCCCCGTTCCGCTCCGCCCGGCTGAGGGAGCCCGGCCTCGGCCCCCCCCCCCCCCCCCTCCCCGCTGTGTCCCCGGGGCCGGGGTCCCCCCCCAGCGCCGCAGCCCTCCGGGGTGCGGGAGGTGCCGCCCGCGCCCTGCCCCGCTCTGCCCCGCTTTGGGGGTTTGGGTTTTGTTGCTTTTTTTCCCCCTTTCCTGGCTTCGCCCTGCACTGGGTGTTGTGGGTTGTGGAGCCGCTGGTTGGTGTGGAGGGGAGAAGTTCCGAGGGGCGGCCGGGGTGCCGCTGGAAGGGTGCCGAGGGGAGCCAAATGCGAGTTTTGTATGGGAACAGAAGTGCCCACTGTCCGGCCAAAGGGCTCCTTGTTGATCCCACGGCCCTGAAAACGGTGCTGTGCGATCCCAGAAAGGACGGGGAAAACGTCCTGCTCCAAAGAGCCCCTGCTCCAAAGAGCCCATGCACAGAACAGTGCATTGGAAGAGCTGGTAAAATGGTGGAGTTGGGATGGGTCTGAATTTGCGTGGCGGTGTCCTACAGACCTTTCATTTTCCTTACGAGGCTGAGGATACTTCTTACGGAAGACTTAAAATTTCTGAGCGTGGTTAAAGCGAGGAGAGACTGAAGTGGACGCCGTTGTCAGGTGGTCGTAACGTGATGTAAGGTGTTTCAGATCTCTAGTTCTAAAAAGTGCTTGCACGACTGTAACGTAAATCAAAATAGCTGTGCTTACACAGCTGTGTGTCCTAGCGAGCGTCTGAAACCGGGTAAAGGCAGAAAGCTAACCTCATTTCCTTCACTCGTGCAGAATAATTTTCCGTTCTTGGAAAGAACAGGGAAGGAAGGACTGAAAACTTTGGTCTTACTGTATTTTGGTTTTCAAGATGTGATAACCTTTTTTTTGGAGACCCAAAGGAAGCAACTGAGGAGGCACAGAGGGCCTAGTGTTTGCAGCAAGGGAGAGAAGATGGAAAAGTGCTGCCTGTGCTGGGGGAGCAGCGGGAGGCCTTGAAAATATGAGAGGGAGGGAAGGAGTAAGGCGTGTCTGTAGAGGTTGTATTGGTGTTTTCCTTGAAGTGCATGCTGGTTGCTTGCAGCCTCTCAAAGCAGAAGTGTTCTCCAAGAATGTGAATAGTTCGCCTCTTAGATGGACCATCAAAAGTGTGTAAAAGATGGGTTGAGGTTATTTCCTGCCAGCCTGGAGAAGAAGAAGAAGTAGAAGGCCATGTCAGCAAATGGGCTGGCTGTGACTTGTACTACATTCCTGGTCATTTTTAGGAAGTTGGACTCTGGAAGTTCTTGGCGTGTGTCATTTTGTCTCTCTGGAACTTTCCAATCATTTTCCTTAGCTTCACGTTGGCGTAGAATGAAGGGAGGAATAGGGAAAAGAGTGGGTATGGATCGCTAATGGTCAGGTTTTAATATTTTCTGTTTTCTGTTTCTCATTATCTTGTCGTTGATAGCACAAGTCTAGTGCTGTTTTCACATTCCTCGTAGAATCTTTTGTTCTGGCAAAGTTTCTTAGTCCTGTTTTATGAAAGGGCTGTTCGCCCACACCGATCGCTGTTATTGAACTATCGACAATATTGTCGTCTCCTCCCAAAGAGGATGCTGAGGAAGCACCAGGTCTTGCTCCCAAGGGTTCACGGGCTAAATGGAAGGTAGGAATCTAGGACTGAATTTCTTGGAACCGGAGGAAGCTTCTACCTAGAAACACCCGTGTGTTTGGGTGAGCCCCAGCTGGTGACTGGTAGGAAGGCTGCTGAATCCAGCCTTGTGGCTTGCCCTAGAAGATGGAATTCCAGTTGCTTCTGGTGGCTGCTGGTGTAAAACCAATTGCAAGTGAGAAGAAATGGTAGGCAAATGGAAAGGTGTAACACAAGATGGGCTGCACGTGTGCAGATCCCTACAACAGAGTCTTGAGCTAGCTAAGCAATCGTATAGAAAGCCATTGGGAAGAGAGGAGCAGTGTGAGAGCAGAGGGCAAAAGGCATGCCTTCCGTAAACATTAGTGGAGAACTGAAACTCGGGTGCATATGCAGAGTTCGGGAACTGGTTTCCAGCTTGTGAGCAGAGTCTTTCCCATGGGTGTTCATTCGGTAGCAGTGATGCTTAAGGTTGCAGAGCTCTTTTCTTTCGAAGCCACTCTGTTCCTCAAAGGTCTGTGGCTGGGCAGGCGTTTTTTTTGAACTCTCATCTAAAAAGTGAATCCTGTTGGGGGAGGTGGGGGGGGGAAGAAAAGGAAAAAGGGGAGGGGGGGAACTAGTCCAGACTGCTTCGTCTTGTGAAAAAGCCTCGCTGTAGAATCATAAAAGCTGCACTTTTTCCACGTTGCTTTGGAAGCAGCTGAACTTTGTAACTTGGCATGTAAATAGCGCTCTTTGAAGAGCACATCCATGGCTGGAAAGAAGGGAGAGGGAAATGCCCTGGCTGGTTAACAAGCTTGCGTGTGTGTAAAACGCCACCGTGAGCGTGCTCGCTGACGGACCTGTTAGAACATAAAGAAAAGTTTTCAGGGTCTTGTCCTTGGCTGTGGTGATGTGTGTAAGCACACTGGCCGCTTCTAGGGGTGAGTATAAATACGGAGCTGCAAGAAAGCGCAGGCAGTTTGAGGATTTCTATAGCTTGGGCTGGATGAGGGCGAGTACCTGGAGCCACGGAGGGGAAGCATCCCCGAGAGGTGCCAGTCATCGCGGGAGACGCTCGGAAGGTGCGCAGGCTGGGGTCCCGTCTGTGCCGTACAGGCCAGCTGGCAGCTGTTGGTGGGTTAGGGTTTAAGATAAAAGTAGCCATGCCAACAGAGGACTTGAGCACAGCATTTTGATTTCTGTAACTTATTTTGTATCGAGGTCAGGGAGAGGAGGCTTTTCTGTTCTGACAACATATGCATGAGGAGCACTTGGCTGAGGCAGTGTCCTGGATTTGCTGTAAACTGAGTAATATTGGCAAGTGAAGGTGATTTTACTGCTGTATATGCAGCAGCCATGAAATTAAAGGGAAAAATCCTGCTTAAAGCAACGTGAAAATTACAGTTACGGATTTAAATGGCAGAAAAATGCAAATCTCAAACATTTCTATAGGAATCATAGTTTTACTGCGTATGTTGTACTTGCAGTGTGCGCTTGGCAAATAGAAACTTAGCACTTGATATTTAAGGATAGAGAAGCCTGTGCTGCCCTACCTGAAAATATTTGCTTCTATTTTTATTAAAAGCAATGATTAATACAAACTACAAGACAAGAGACAATATTTTTTCAGTTGTCCTTTTGCATTTCTTGGCAGTTGTATAGTTTTTCCTTCTTATGTGCGAGTCTTTCACTGTGCAATGATGACAGAAAACACAGATAGTGGCGCATGCACTGTGTCAACTCACAGACAGTGTTTCTATTTAGCTTTTTCAAAAACCTTTAAATTGATGTCCCTTTAAGAAAAAGCACGCATAAGAGTTGTTACAAGTGATGTGAGTGAGTTAGACTTCTTGCACTTTGTATTTTTGGACTTTATTTTGTAGCTACGTTACCTTACGTTTCTGGTCCTTTAACTTTAAACATCACGGAATGAAGGAGGATTTGGACCCCGCTCCATGTTGGTCTGTTGCCTTGTATTCATACTTCTGCGTTGCAATGCATATACTGACCTTTCCATTAATTTCTTATGCAGTATAGGAATGTAGACAAGATGCTGGGTATAGGAGAAATGTTACAAAAAATTCAGAGTATGTGGTTTGTTCTGCTGCTACTGAAAGGTATGTAAAGCATGGTACTGGGCTGCTCCCTCCCTCCTGCTCTGCCAGCTAAAAGCAAGAATTGAGCCTAATCCTGCGCGTGGATTTTCCATGCAGCCGAGCAGGCTGCTCTGTTACTGGGCCATCTGCACATTTGCTGATTGGTTTCTCAAGTAGTAAAGACCATGGATTATTAAAACCCATGCCCTCATTGTTTTACTTAATTGAATTTTTCCATAGCTAAGCAAAATTTTTCTCTTTTGTAGTAAAGTGTTTTCTTAACGTGCTGGCAAACTACAGGTGCCTACAAGAGGAATAATCTTAGGGAATCCAGTTGCTACCTCAGTTTAGCAGATCTCTCGGTTTGGGGAAACTTAAGTGATCCTGCTGCACGGGTTGAATTAAAGCAGTGCTCTTATGTTGTGGCTTGGCATACTGCTTAAGAGCCTCAAGATGCTACTTGTGATTGACATAACAAAATGTAAATTATATGCTGTTTTACTAGGCTCTAATTTATCTGTCGTAAGGTTTGTGTACCAATAGTACTAAGCTCTTTTTACAGCAATGCTCCTCTTCCATTTAATATCTGCATAGGGGAATTGAATTACTCTTAATTGTATGCTTAAAAATAAAATAAAATTGGGGCATGTCTGGCTATCACAGTAAATTAAATTTTGCTGCTTCACATTCTTATTGTGCATTTACTTTAAATTGACTTTATTGAAAAATTAAATGCTTGAATAGCTGATTGGGAACACCACTCTCACTAGTGGGTGGTCAAGAGATGTCACAGAACCTGGCGAAATCTTAGAAAACAAAATCCATTAAGGTTTTAGACCTTGAATTTCCTGATGTAGTTAGTGCTTCGAGAAGCGAAGCAGTGACTGAAGCTGACCGTGACGTTTGACTTAAATGAACTCAGTGGTGAGGAGCTGCCACTGCCTCTCAGGCGTTCGTGTCCCGTAATAGAAGCAGAGAAGCACAAGTTGGTTTGGGAGGCCTTTACTTCTCTCCTTCCTCTGATTCCTGGGAGGGGAGACACTTTCACTAAAGGCGTTTCTTGTTTGACTTGTAATACAGCAAAGCGGAGCGTTAGCATAGTGTTTTAAGTGTCAGGCCCGGAGGTGTTTTTAGTGTTCTCTGAGCCACAGGTATGGTGTTACATGGGGAAATGTTTCTCCCAAGCTATTGCATTAATTCAGATGATTATAACCTTAACCAGAGTCTTCCCCTAATCATAGCTCTCAGCTGGCAGTGTCTGTCTTCCTGGAAAAGCAAAAATGGGCTCCAGGTGAGTGTGAAGCGCAGACACGGGTGCTGTGCGGAGCTGGTTTGGGAACAAGGGCTGCCTGTTTCTACAAATGAGCCTTGGCAAAGCAGTCACAGACTTGAGGCCTGGGAGCAGGATTTTCATGGGCACGCAACACTGCTCATCTTGTCTAGTGAGATTTCACTGCAGAGTGCTTTATCCTAGTGGCAACAATACTATGAAACTGAAATATACATATATAGGGGGAGGATCTTTAGCTGTGGATTTTGTAAAATCACAGAGTTAATCTTTGAGGAGGCATGAAAAATTTTGCTATTTGTTGCAGGGCACTGGCTTTTGTTATGAGGTAGCAGCCAAAACTTCGTTACCTCTCTACCTATTTAACCCTTCCAATAAACATGCTATCTCTTGAATGTTCTCGTCTTTCAAAAGCGTACATAAAATTGAGCAAGCAAAGAAGCCAGCATGCTGCACCCCACTGAATTTAGTTGCTGTTGTTGAAATAGGTGAAGCTTTTAAAATTGCTAGCTAGTATGTGCAGCACTAAAGAAGGCATTTAAATTGAATGGCTGGTCTTCTTACAGCCTGCTTAGCAAGACCCCGAATGGTTGTACTAAACGCATCACCTGGACATTGGATGGAGGCCTACAGTTAAGGCTGTACAAGTCCATTTCAAAAAACAAATTACAGCTTGTACTAAAAAGAAAAAAAGCATTTAATTTCTCTGTGGTAGGAGATTCAGCTGTCCAGAGCGCTGCTGGGTCTGTGTTTCTGTTCTAGTATGTGGCGTGGTGATAAAGGGTCCCACCGGGCAACCTTACGGAGATAAGATGAATAGAATTGGGTTGTGGATGTTTTTCCTAACCCTAGAAACAAATAATGTGTTATCAGTTGATCTGAAAGTGCTGACTAATGTGTGTTAACATTTAATCAATTTGGAGCTGAGCTTAAGGGCCAGCTGTTTATGTTGTTGATGACCCGGTCCTAGGCCTGGCCCAGAGCTGGGCAGAGGGCAGCACGCTGTGGTGCCACACTGCACCGTAGTGCCGTGCTGGCCTAGGGCACTGGCTGTGCCAGCTGTGCTGGGCAGAAGCCGTGCGTTGTTCCCACAGGCATGTACCTGGTGCTGAACCTGGGTGAAGACACAGAATCTGCAGTATGAAAATAAGGGAAGTTAGTCATTTATTGCCGCCTTTGATACTTCTGTGCTGTTGGAGGGGCAGGTCTTTGCGTATGGAAACCTTGCTGTCTCTCTGGCTTTGGGGTACTGTGGTTTGCTCTCTGACCCTCCCCAGGCTCAGTACTTTGCTGCTTTCTCTATCAACTTGGCTTAATTTGTGTATGTGTAATGTGGTGATTTTGAATGGAAATAAATGGAAAGGACTCTGGAATAGGAGGGGGTTTGTAGGTGTGTACAGCGTGTCTGCAGGGAGCTTGGTGCTAGGTAGTACAAGACCACACTCAGCCTCAGTTCTAGGCTTCTGCAGTCCCTTTCCCGAGCAATAGGTGCCGTGAGAACTGGAGTTTCCTTGGTTTTTGCTTTTCTTTAAGCAAGCTAGCCTGAAGTCCTACCTAAGCTAATGGCTAGATTCTAAGTGAAGGAGCTTGAGCTCATCTTAGTTGCCTCAGAAAGATTTGTGACATTGCTGAACTCAGGAATGAGATCTCGGATGTAATCTTGGATATGTGCTGGAGCTGCTTGGTAAATGCTCGTGGTACAGGCTTAGAGAATTTGGCTATCTGCTCCTCTTCCACTTCCAATCCTACTCTTACTCCCTTTATGCTGATAGCTAGTTTAGGTTAACACATGATGAGAGGAAAACAGAAGTGCCCAACAACTGATTTCTCCTCACCACCTGCTTTGTAGAGGAACCCATTTCTCAGGTCAGATCCTCAGAGTGATTGTCATCTCTTTCGGAGCAGCTATTTAATGTCCTAAAGCTTCATGATCTCTCGATTTGATGTCTTGATAATTGGACTTAACAAATACATTAGGGCTTCTTTGGTTACCCAGTCATGCTGTCCAAGTATTTAATCCTATAGAGACTTAATTTGTTCCTTCAAAGTGATCAGCTATGCCATTTGGATGACCTTAAAGATGGGTAGCTGCATTGCTGTAGATGTACCACTTGTTATGTATGGAACAGGGGCTGTTGTGTTGGGTGCAGAACACTCAAGCCCAGGAGAATTGCGAGTGTTCTTTCTCCAGCTGGACACTGATAAAAAACAAAACAAAACAAAAAAATGGTGAATAAACTCTTCAGAACCCGGCACAGAGCAGCACTGATCTGGTGAAGAAGTCTGGTGATTAAACTGAAAGTATTGATTATGGGACCATTTGGCTCCTTTTCAGGTTCTGCTGTGGATTTACCACATGATTTCATTTCTTCATGTCTCAGGTTCCCCTTTAAAGACCTGAAATGTTTCCCTCTGTCACAAAAACTGTTAGTTTGAAACCACTAATATATGTACTTGGGTAAATATGGTGACAAGTGTTCTAGAAAAGCCAGAAAGAAAGGCAAACACTGGGAATGGGGGTTGGAGACAAGGCTGATAACTTCTCCGCTTCTGGTGGGTGAGGGTGAAATTGGCGGCTGCCAAAAATATGAGCTCAGACAAGTCGCTTGTTCTGCTCGGAGCCCACATCTGCACACACCTCCCCATCTCCACAGATGGCCAGGAGGCTGAAAAGAGAACACAGTTGTCTAAATTTGTGTAAGAGAAAAGAATCATGACTCCCACCTTGAAGGCGAATAAGAACCTCCTGTAACTGCAGTATTTTTGACAATTTAAAAAGTTTGGTTGAATTTTCAGTCCTAGCAAATTACGTGAAACCTGAGGCTGTTGTAACTTCCAAATAAATCATTTTTACACTGCTTTGTGTTAAAAGGTGGTTGGCTGGAACTGGACTCTATTCCTGTCAAAACTCCTGCTAAGGAACCAGTTGGATTCAGAGCACTTCTTTGCATGCTTATGCTGTAACAACTTATCAATATGATAATTTTCCTTTTTAGATTTCACAGTACTACACGTTTTAGAAAAAAACAACTGTCACCATCTAAATAGTGATGGTACTGTTTGAAACAATCATCAGAAAAGGCACAAAAATAGAAATAAACTATTTTCTTCCTTATGTTTCTTTTCTCCTAACAGTATTGTGGGAATGAGACTGTAATATTTTGTGGGTTGGTTGTTTCCCTACCATCTGCTTTATCTTTTGGGGGTATTTTGTCATTTTTCTGTGTTAGCCCATGGGATATAGGATATGGTTTATTCCGAGTGGATGGGAGTCATATAAGTGGTGAGCTCTTGACCAAAAGTCTGTTTTTGTGGATGTGGCCTTGTGTAATAGACCAGTAACAAGAGCAGTTTACCAAGTGTGTCTTTGGCAGGTCTCTGATTAACTTTGCAGATAGTGATTGAGAACTGAATGCTTCTGAAGCTTGACGTATATTGTTTCTCCCCAGCCAGAACACTGAAGAACCTGAAACTGGAGACTTCCTGACACTTCCAAAAACAAATGAGCAAAGCTGTGTTGTTTAATTTCTTGCTATGGGTCGGGAGCCTGAGCTTCATGTCAAGTTTCTGTAAGAAACAAAATAGGACTGCAGAGTTGAGGGGAGAAAAAAAAACTCTTACAAAGAGGGTTTGAACAGGACTGCTGATAAAGCTACAACTTTGAGGAACTTTGACTTTAATGAAGAAGATTCTTAAAAGGGAGATGAGATACGGCCTGCCTTAAACATCATTCGGTAAACTACAGTTCTTAGCTGAAAAACTTCCCAAGTGCGTAAGTGCAGTGTTTCAGGCTACTTAATAGAGATTCCACATTAGTGTTGGAATAAACTGCATGTTACAAATAAATCTGCTTTTTCTGTGTAGTTGAAAAGTAACATACCTCTGTTTTGGTTTCCGTTGAGATGTTTCCAAGTGTGCTTTTAGTAAAGCAACATAAGCATAGTGTCATTGTCATAACAGCATTCCACCCTTGGTGAGAAGTTGCAGCAGCACTGTAGGAAGGTGCCATCGGTCTTTTCCTTACAGGATGTCAGTCATTCTTGCAGCACCATGTCTGCAAAACTTTCTATGAAGGCTCTGTTGAGTTCCATGAAATTTTGGAGGAAGCGAGCATGCTGAAAGAACGTTAAGGTAGAAGAGAAACAGGCAAGTAGAGAGTTGAATTAAGCTGATTTGGATCAGTGATTTGCCTGTAGGTAGGTAGAGTCCAGATGAAGCTGCCAGAAGTTCCTTCAATATTTTGAGTATCCATTTGCTCCTGATGCTTTTACTGTTACTGCAGTGTTTGAATATCACGCTGGTGCTTCTGCAGTTGCTGAAGTTGGCTCAGCCCCTGCCTCCTTGCAGTTCTTCTGTGGAGGAGCTGCCTGAGGAGAGCTCATCTGGGCTTGGGACGGACTCAGTGGTACGCTTACTGTTTGCTTTCACGCTGAGATCTGTAATCTTTATTTTAATGTAACCCCCTTGGCTAAGTTCTTTTCTTTTGCTTGTAAATGTTTGATCTGTACGTGCAACTCGCCATAGTCTTGTGCCAGAAAAATACAGACTGGCTTTCTGTTTGCACTGGGTGCTGCTGATTTGCGGGAGTTGACTGATTTCACTGCCAGCTTTAGCAGGTGCTCTGTGTCTGAATGAGGGCTCTTCACCCCCTTCGCACAGTACAGTAGCAGGTCTCATGCTCGGTACAGAGAAGATTCAGTTTTGGCTGAGAGCTGAGGAGTACAGGGATTTGCTGTACTTCTCCTCTCTTTCCTTTTTCTTGTTCTGTTTCTACTTGTGCTCCTCTTGTGTTTGCAAAGTTTGGAATATTTCCTGAAAGGACTTTGTGTGTGTTTAGCATTTGTATTGGTAGATTGGATAATAATTGGATAATGTGCATGCACAAAATATAGCCCTAAGTTTCCTTCATACTTCAAAATGTTGGAACAGATCAGAAAGCTGTCAGCCTGGATGCTGTAAAGGGACGGTGGCTGTTCAGCACTGCAGCACAAGAACAGCTTGCAGGTATTCAGCACAGGAGCGACGAAACAGGGTGGCTGCAGAGCCTCGTGCGGGGGGAGAAGAGCGGGGAGCTCTGACAGCGCTCGCTGTGCTGCTTGCCGGCCGGGAGAGAAAATTGCCCAGAGAACCACATGTGCAGAGTGCGTGGAGCCCGAGGGAAGCGGTAACTGCTGGCTGTGTTTGCTTTCCTTTTGTTTGTTTCTTAGACGCCTAAGAGATGTTTTTAGAAGGAGGGTAGAGTCACATAACAAACAGCGATGAAAAGTGGTGCTTTGGCAGAGTTGGGCTTCGTGTAGGGATCGTGATTCTGAAGAGATGTTTGAGGTGTGTGATGTGGGCACAGGAGGGGGAAGTGAAGTGCTGACATCTGCTCTCCCAGTCATCCTGGAGTTTCAGCTTTCTTCTTTAATTTGTAAGAGAGGTGCTGTCAGGTTGATGGGGTTGGGACCGTATAGAGGGGCAGCCAGCATCTAGTGTGAAGGCTGGTTTTGTTGTTCTGAGAGAGAAATGAGCTCCCCTATCTTCTGTACCCTGTGCCACATGGAGCTTTAAAAATGCCAGGTGGCAAAGCCAACCGCCTTTTGCAGTTGTCTGTAAACATCTACTTATACCTGCATCTTTGGTTTCCTTTTTTATTATTTTAAAGCAAAATCGTGGTGATAGTGTGAAACCTAACATTTGCCAGGTGACAGACACAGGCGCGTCCCAACAAAAGCAGCAGTTGCTTCTTTTCCTCCTCCTCCCAGCAGTGGTGCTAGGAGAGGAATTTGGAGAGCCTTTAAGGTGCCAATAGTGCACAACTTTTAAAAAGTTTTGCCTTTTGTCTCTGGCAGAGTTTCTGTGTTAGAAGTTGGTAACAGCCGTGAGATGTGAACATGATGTGCTGGTAGGTTCTTACTGCTGCCTTTGAAGTTATTCCTGGGAGGCCTGTGCAGTGAAGCCTTCAACGTGTGTCCATGCTTACAAGAAGCAGCATTTGTAAGATTTTATCTCAACATTTATGAGCTAAATGCCCCAGAACTGGGGGCAGGGCTCCTCCTGCCCTGTGTGTTTGCAGTTATCAGAGGACGTCTTCTGAGCACAAAATCTGGGGGAAAGCAGGACACCGGTCCTTGAATGACAAGGAGTTTTTATGTGGTTTGTGTCTCATGTCAATACTGACTTGGATTCAAATTGTTGAGTGTGCCTGAAATTAATTTCCTTCAAAACCTAAACACTGTGCTGGAACTTGGTGTCCAGAGTGCAATGCGTGATGCTGAGGACGGGGTTGCTGGATGGAGTGGGGCTGCAGAGCTTCCCCTCACCTTGCTGAACGGCTCAGGGCCCTTGCTGGTGTCCTGAAATGTCCTCATTTTGCTGGCTTCTGTTCTTCCCGAGAACAGACTGTGTGCCTCTTGCTGTCTAACAAAAGAGGGACTCTATTGTCCTCTTCTGAAAAAGATGGGGGGTCACTGAGTCCATGTCAGCCTGACTTTCCAAAGAGTGGAGTGCTCAAAAAATCTGATGCCTGAAAATAGGACATGTTCCGAATTCGGTTCCTGAGATTAATCACTCCATATTCAGATACTGAATTGCTAATTTGGATGCCATGAATCTGCAGGTAATTGTTGTCAAGCATTTAGCTGTGACTCTTTGCCAAGCTGGCCTGCAAAGGATGGCTCCGCTCCTGCGAGTGAGGGCAGCCAGCAGCGCAGCGTCTGTGCAAATTGAACTAAAGAAGCCTGAGTAAGGGGTGGAAAGCTGGTGGGGTGGGGGCTGTGGCATACTCCAGAGCTTAGTGTGTATGGTAAGTGAAAAACTAATTTAGTTTCCAAGTCCTGCCATAGATTTACAATGGCATTGGGAAAGTCACTTCAGTCTTTGGGGATGGGGTCTCTTCTAAATGCAAACAGCATCAAACGTGTACCTGTTACCGGGGCTGGAGAAGTAATGGCTAGGAATTGCTGTGAAATTCTTGTGTGCACAGCTACGTTCGAGGAGTGTTTTGCTCTCTAACGAAAAAAGCACATTGGAGCTTCCTACTGCAATCAAAATGGAAGAGGTTATTATGCTTCAGTCCCTGCTGCTAGGTTAAGCTGAAGATTGCTATCTCCCACAGGTTAGTGGTGGAGCACTGGGTAGTACTGTCTGTTTACCAGTAGATGGAGAAGTAATGACCCATGTTTCTTTCGTTTGTAACCTCCGAGCTGTTTCATTCAATTTGTTCATGGTGCTGCAAAAAAAACTTAATCTCTTGAACAGTAGGAGAGCGCTAGGGACTCACAGGGGCTGTAGGAAACCTGCCGGTCGCTTCCACAGAGCAGCCTGGTGACACCTGCCTGCTTTGGTCAGTGTCTGCTCATGGGATTTAAGAATGAGGCCAGAGTCTAGAAGTGTGATATATTAGCCCCATGGTACATGGGGAAAAATTACCCTGAGCACTTTAAATGAACCTAGTTATATAAGTAGTCCTATTGAGCAACTATGCTTACAGTGCCATGGAGCTAACTTTGATTCCTCTACTAGCTGTAATTTTCATGGTGTTTTTCCAAGAAGAAAAAACACTATACTTAAGTTTTGTTCTCAGCACAGGGATAAATGGAATGTCTCTGTCACTTGTCTGAAACCATGTGTTGAAAGGCATGATTTTTTCCTAACAGTTTTGCAGAGTAATAGAACAGAATATGATTTGGATTACAGCAGACACATGCTGGGTCAGTTTAAAGTCTGCCAACTTCTAATTTGCAATTTCTAGAAAATTTAGAGCAGAAACATCTGAGTGCCTGCAGAAATCATCATTCTAAATTTAACTTGCAGATTTTGTCTTGGTAAAGCAGGAAACTGTCTGGTAACATTTGTCCACTGAATTCCAGGGACTAACCTTTCTTTTCTTGTGCTGATTTCTGCATAGGTAGAAGAAGTTATATTGAGAACATTAGGATCTGATTTTTTTATTTTTTACCACCAGAACTATAGTTCTCGACTGTAAAAACTAAGGAGATTGTGCTCTGAAGATTAGAGTTCAGTGTTTGTGTCCCTCTGGTTCTTTTTCTCTTTGCTGTGGTATCCTGTAATAATGATGGTGTAGGGACATGGCACAGACTTAGACAGATGGCTAAGCAGGTAAGAAAAACATTAGGACTGTAATACAGCTCTGTCATAACTTCTGACTGATGGCTGAAAGGTTTTGTATCCTATTGCCCAGCTTAGGAGAAATTCCATTGATTTATAAAGTAGCTGTTTTTCTATTTGGGTTTTGATCCTGTCCTGTGCGTCTTGATTTGTGCGCTCCTACCCTGACGTGTTGTGGCTTCCCAAGTACACATTCTTTGAAAAAAATAAAATTAAAAAAAAAAACCAAAGCACCTTCACTGTTGCTTTTGGGAACAGCAGGTTCCCTGTTATCAGGGGAAGCTGAAGTGGCTAGACACAAAATAGTTAATGACCCAAAATAAACAAACTTAGATTGTTTTTCTCCAGTCTTTCCCTTGATAACAATTTCAAGTGTTACTTCTAGCAACTATAGTGTATAGCGGGGGCTTTGGAGAGAAAGTGAGATTTTTGTTGTTGTTGTAAATCGATCTTCCTGTAAAGTTGAGAGCATTTTGAGTGCTGCTATCGATTGCACAGTCTATTTGCTTCCCTCAGAGAGAAACAGGCATGCACCCTGTTTTACATGGGAGTTGCAACAGCTTGCTCTCACACACTTCTGTTTCCTAACCTGGATGTCATCTTCCTAACCTCCACAGACCCCCCAAAAGGCTGGGTCCTTTGGCTTGTGACAAGCAAATTGCCTCCAAGCCACTGGTGCTGGTCATAGCCTTATAGTTTGATGTTCAGAGGTGTTGCTTAATGTTGAGAGAGAGAGCAAGGTAGGTTGGTGATTACAGGGCCTAAGGAAAACAGCGGGGAATGGTGAAGATGGGGGAGCCTTCTGGTAATGAACAAAGAACCAGGAGTGTTCCTGCTGCTCTGAGTAAAGCGGTACTGGGGATGACATTGTTACCTATGAAGAGAGATTAAATGAAGTCATACCACTATGTGAAACTTAAGGGAAACACCAAAGCAACAAAGCTGTATCCGTGTTTTTGTAACAACAACCAGGTGTGGTTGCTGGATTTGTGCTTATCGCTCCTTGTTTCAGATTTTATTTGAAATTCGAAAGACAAGAAAGAGATTGAATGTAACTTCTCAAGTTCAAGATGGATTACTTAGTTGTGTTTTCCAAAGACATTAGAGAATATAGTGCTACAGATGCTTACATATATTTAACTTTTAAAATTTTTGATATCCGGTTAAAAATAAGCAATTGTGGAATTCAGTGCTCATCTCGTGAAGTTCTTAAGGGTAAGATTGACAGATACAACTTATTCACACAAAAAGATATTTAATTTTGCAACCTAGCCATCATGAGTATTGCCATCACTGGTCTCTGCAAAAGTCATCTTTTTTTTTCTTTTTTTTGCATAGCTGTACTGTGTTGTGCTAACTGGAGAGAAGAGTAACAGATGAGCTTTGCGACTGGGGTTGGCAGATCTGACAGCATTCACATGCAGGGTAGATCTGCTGGATTAGGCCAGTATAAAACATTTTTAAGACTTGAATGACCTTCCAAGGAAATATTAATTTGTAAATCTCCAAATACATTTATTTTTTTCTTCCTCTTAGCCATGCTTGGACTTCTTGAACAGTTCTTTGTAGTAAGAAGTAAAGGGTATCCTTAAGTTGCTAAGGTCAGGCTGACAGTTCTTCTCTGCCATCTAATGTGGATGTGGCGTTGGTTTTTATCTTCATCATGGGTATTGTTGCTAGCTTTCATGCCTAAATAAACTAATTCCTATCTTTTGATAGGTTTATTGTGCCTTTGAAGTAAATAATTCCATTCTGAGGCTGAAAGGAGATGGCAGCCAGGGTACTCTGCAGCGCTCGGTCCTGCTCCTCTGGGCAGCTCGGACTGTCTGCAGTGGAGCTGCAGCATTGTGAGGGAGTTTCCAAAGAGGAGGCTTTGGTTCCTAAGCGGCCTACAGTGGTAATCACAGTTTTTGTTTTAAATGTGTCTGTGGCATTACATATTGTGCCACTGAGCTTCAGGCTTCCCTGGAAATAACGATCTAAGGCAAGAATAGTGAGACAATGCACGGTAACAGAGGAACAGGCTGAAAATACCAGGACTGGAGCATTGTTTGGTCGTGGTCAAGCCTGATGGCAGATGTGGACTGGCGGAGAGCACGAGCTCTTCGCACAACGCTAACAGAGACTAGCTAGGAGTCTTCTCTTCCAAATTCTTGTAAATCCTTTCTCTTTTTTTTAAAAAAAGTCACCGAGGCAGCAAGACTGACATACTAGAAAATGCATTTAAGTGGAGAGTCATGAATGTTTAAACTGGCTAATGTGCATGGTATCCAGCGTGAATTTCAATATTGAAAGTGCCAGCTTCCTCATGCGCTGTCACTGGGGACCTCAAGGAAGAAATTCTAGAGGAAAAGCTGTTGGTTAAATTTTGCTATTACGAGTTGCTGGGATTCTAATCAGAACAGCATTTATTCTTAAAAACTTCTTAATCCTTTGAAATTAAAACTTTTTGTTAGCATTGGAAAAATCCAGATGTCAGTGCTGTCTAAAATACAGTATTTACATTCTTATTTGTAAAACAGAATTACTAAATATGTATTATCTACAGCACAGATTTTTGCTGTAAAAAAAGTCATGTTACTTTTCTCCTTCATCTTGCAAATCACTGAGTTATGTATTAGCTTGAGACAGGGAGCAGGGCTCCCTGCTAGTACAGCAAACGTGTTCTGCTGCTGAATGGTTTTACAGGCAGTTTTAACTGAACGCTCTTTATTGAAATAAGAACAGATTTTTTGAAAACTCACAGATCTGTGCATCTTCTACAGTAAGAAACTTGTAATGAGCAGCATTAGTGCTTGAGAGTTTCTGTGGGTTTGGGGCAGGACCTGGCTTGAGGGAGCAGCCCGTAACTTTGACAACGCTTCCCGACAAAGCACCACAGCAGTCTTACTGCCACGCTGGGTGTTTGTCTGTTCGCAATGCCAGCTGCAGCTGACCCGTACCTCAGCTCTTTGTGTCGTTGCTCTTGTTCAGCAGAACATTTTGGATTGGATGCAGATGGAAAGCTGATGCAGGAGCTGTTGGGGAGCTCTTGCTGTCATACTAAAGGGAGAGGCAGATCGTGTATTGTAAGCAATCTGTATGTGTTGGTGAACTTGTGAACATGCTGCTGTGGCTGTGCTTCTGTTGAAAGGGAATTGCTAATGCAGACAAGACACAGGAGGTAGGACATGGCGCTTCAGAGCGTGCAAGCAGAAATTTTTCCATGGTTCTTCTCTGGTCTAACCTGCTGATGGAGGAACTAGCAGGTAGCTCAAAGGAAAAAGGTCTGCATCTCTTATGTAGGAATGTCTGAAATGCTTTCTTCTACGTTGGTGAGTGGTCACAAAACGCCAACCTTTTGGAGAGCCCAGGAAGTGTCTAACAATACTTCGTGGCAGTAAGCCTGTATGTTAAATGATACCTGCAGAGACTATCTTCTAGGAATTCAAATTGAATAGATATTTCCTCGGGGGGTTATGTTGCTTTCTTGTGCTAGGAGTAACTGTGTGAGATACTAGATACGTTTTATGTATAGCCCATTTGTGAGCTTGCATGATTTTTTTTTTTAACGCCTTTACGAATATTAACAGATAAGATCGTTAGTCATTTAGAATAAGCTATTTTATCCTATCTGATGTGCCTAGAATAAAAAAAAGTCTGCTCTGATTTTAGTTTGAAGCATAAAGAGTGTTTTTGATTAAGTACAAAATAGGACTTTTCTGAATATAAAATTATACAGGAATAGAATCATTGCTGAGATCTAGCATGTCACCCGAAAGGCTGTTCTTGGGTGAGGTAAGAAGTTACAGCCTCATGCAATTTTCCCTCCTTCACTTGATGAGAAGTGAAAACCACCAAGGTGATCTAGTTCTCCTGTTTGTCTGTCTGCCTCCCTATTTTATTTCCAGGATGTAAATCACATGCCGTGATTTCCAGCGTGCAGGCTGCAGCACGTGCTGCTCCGTGTGTGTGCTGCTTTGGCCTCGCTGTTCTGTGGAGGACTCATTCTCCTGGGTGGAAGAGTGACCCCTTGGTCTTTTCCCCATCCCGGTTGCGTGTCAAATGCTGCTGGTTGGCAGGCTGCAGCGTAGGTCAACCCGCAGTCTTTGGGGTATGAATCACAACAGGAAAGAAACTGGGGCACTGCAGCTTTTTGAGTTAAGCTGGAGGATGCTAGGGAAGGAGTGTCCCAGTTCTTCTTCTCTTCAGTGTTGTGGCTGCTTCCCGCTATGGTTCTGGAGCAAAAAGCCTCAAAAGTAAGGCCGTGGACAGAAATACGGGGATGGAAAGTGGCTAGGGGTTTGAAGGTCTGTAAAGCTCTGGTGCTGGGATCCAAGTGCAGGGCAAGGCTTGGGCAGTAAGAAGCCCGGCATGGCACTAAGCTGCGCTGTGTGGTTGAGGAGGTAGAGCTGCGATTCTGTTTTGGGGAACGTGATGTAACTTCGGGCATAGATCCAGAACTTCGCTTAAGCCAAATCTCTCTCTGGGAAAACTGACATTGCAGATGGTTTCATTTCAGCATAATGTAATTCTTTTTATTAATTTAGTTAATTCTTCAACTGTAACTGAATGTAGCCTGTTTTATGGAATTCTCTGATTTTGAATGTTGATGTCAAATTCTGACTGCTTCGCTAACAGGTGAGTACTTCAAAGTAGCTTCTGGTTTCCAGCATTCAGTTTAGCCAGAAGAGCAGGAATGCCTGCTGGAAGTCAGAAATCAGTTTAACATTTCAGACATGGAGAGTCTAGTAGTGGTTTCTGTCTAGTCTCAAGATGAATAATTCACTATTAATTATTCATGTACTATCTAATAGCAATTTTTTTAAAGATGCTGCCAAGAAGTTCTCCTTTTAAGATATTTTGGTTTGTATAGGACTCAGTTTTACAGGCATTCTGTTTTGGATGTTTCTGACCGGTTGAGCAGGAAGTACATTGCCACTTTGTTATTTAAGTGCCAACAGCTGGTTTTTAAGTTTTGTTTTTTTGTTTCTTTTTGAAATTGGTCTGTCTCAGTCTTGTATCTGGGCAATAATAGCAAGACATGAAGGGATCTTCAAAATCACTTCACCAGAGAGCCTTTGTAACACTAGCTGTGAGTGGCGTGCTTGGTATTGTGCAGGTGCCAGGGAACAGGAGGCTGTATAAAATCTGGACAGAGAGGAGTTCCACCTTGAGGGCTGTAACTGATATGCTGATCTGAAGACCACTGAGTGAGCTTGGTAGGATATTTTCATGTCCTCAGTAGTGAAGAGTAGCTTGAATCCTAAAAGAAAATTACTTAGGTTCTGCCCCCAAACTATTTTTTTCTTTTGTTACATCATAATTTGATATCTGCAGTTATTCCTACTAATGTGCGTTCCTTTCTGAGGTTGCCTGGTGTGGTTCTCCAGAACAGTGTTTTCTTTCTTCCAGGGATTGTGCACTTACACCGTGCTTCCCTGTTCCTTTTTAGCCTTCCTGTTAGGGTTGTGATGTTTTCCCCTTAGACCATCCTTTTTGTTCAACTTCTCCACAAGCTAAAAATGTGAGGTATGCTCTGCACAGCCCTGTTTCCTTTCACCTTAATTAATCTAATGAACTGATTGGTTGGTTTTAATTCTTCAACTTGAATTTCTTTACTGGAGTGATTTATTTTGGCTGGTGTTTTTTTTTTCCGTCTTTTTTTGCTCTACTACCTGGAGGAATCTGTGTGTTCACCTGTTTGCAGTTATGCATACTTGTTTGCATCATTGCAATTGAAGGTCCCCAAGTTCCGTCCCCATCTCTGTCCTCGGTACAGCCAAATCCTCTCTAGGAGCTCTTCCAGTAGCTTCCTCCCCAGTCTTGTCTGAACGCTGCTGTCCTTGCACTGTGAGCTATAGCGCCGGGAAGGTGGCTTGGGTGGTTCCCTCTGTTCTGGTGCTATCACTTCACGCCTGTTTACCAAGCGTGTGCCTGCCTGGCTGCTCCTGAGAACTTCGGAGCGCAGGAGCCTTTTCTCAAACTGGCACAAGAACTGAGCAAGCAGGAGTAATGCTAGACTCCGTGTGTGTTGTGTGCAGTGTACGGGTTTGCCATGGGAAGTACCTCTCCAGCTCTTAGCTGTAGTGTTGCTTTGTAATTATTTATTTGGCTGGAAAATTCCAGCCTTCTGAAGGCTAAACCAGATGCAGCTTTGCCAGGAATTGTATTACTTGGAAAATAATAAAACTCATCTGGCTGTACGGTCTGCAGGTGAAGCTGGATGCTGAGCATGTTGGTGGAAGCAATCTGAGTCTTATTAGCTATGGTTCCTAGTGGTACGATTGTGTTCCTTCATGGGCTGCTTATATGGCGGTGAGTGGCAAGGGTTTCTCTTCGGTGGTGAAGAAAGAAGAAAGCAATGCTGTGCAGCATGCAGGGCGTCGGGATTTAAAATAGCAAACATCTGCACACGTAGAAGGCTGCTCATACTCTGCAGATTTTTCTGCCCCACACTCCACTCAGTCCCTGTGAATTGTGGTTTTTATCTGTATCTCTTGGTTTGTTGATACTTTTAACAGGAGGGAAAACTATTTTGCTATTTCTCTGTCTGTTATTTTGACACTAATCAACTTTGCAGATCTTGTTTTGTTTGGTGTCTGGGTACATCACAAAAAGAGTTGCTGAAAGAGTTCAATTATAATATCAGCATCTCTGCCAAATGTATTGAGCCATTCTGAAAAGCGACTTGTCTTTTCTGACCCAGATACACAGTTTCCAACTGCGGGAGATGCTGCCAGAAAGACTCTTGGCAGAATGCCAGCAAAAAAATTTACTGCAGAAAAACACAGCATATTTTCAGCAGCACCATGTGCAGTGTGATGAAAACCTACCTGTCTGCTGAATGCAAAGCAGAAGTTAAAATCAACCTGCAATTTCAAGTTGCAAGCCTCTTATTCCAACTTGAAAAAGTAACAAAAAAGATAGCTTGCACCTTTTCTCGCCTGTTCTGTATAAATCTCAGTTCTGATCCATTGCCTTGTGTGATGCGCCCCAGTCTGTGCTGGATGCCCACCTGTTCGTTATGAGCACCCTGCGCTGCCCTTGCTGCACTGCTGACACAAATGTGGAGCGATCTCGGGGTGGCGTGGGCTGTAAACTGTAGTTTCCAGGAGTAGCCATTGGTAAGAGGGTAGGCTGGGGGCGTGGTTTTGCTTCAGCTGACTGCTACCTCACGCCGGGCCTTCTAAATTTCCAGGCTCAGGATTTACTGGTCAGCCCTTACGGAGGGCAGGTACCTGCTTCTGCTTTTCGCTTGCCTGCACTCGAAGGTAGGCAAGCACGTATGGTACTCCTGGATGTTTAAACGCCTCCTCCTGGGAGCACAAGTGCCAGATGCAGGAATGTGCCCTATGCAAAGGCCTCCTCTGAAATTCTTTCCCTTGTTTGTCTTGTGCCAACGCATAAACTTCCTCTGTGCAGGATGGGATGTTTAATGGAAACACTGAGAGACTGTCATGGTGTTTTAGTAACATGTCTAATGTGTCAGATCCCCAGTGGCTTAAAACCACCCTGCAGACTCTGCTCGGCTCCTCCAGACCAGGAGACAGAGAGTGTTTACTCTGTTTTGTGCTTTAGGTCAACGTGGTCTACAGGTAAAGTGACTTTCTCGAGATCACCAAGGTCTCATTAGTGCTAGGAGCTTTGTCTAGAAGTTTTTCACAAGTGTAGGTGGCAGCCCTCGCATCGGACAACCGTGCGTTACACTATTGTGCCGTTAGTCTGGGCCTCAGCCGCTGCTCCCTGAGGATGCGGGGACACGTATCCTGCTATAACCTGCAAGTAAAATGGGGCTGTTGGATTTATGGGATTGCTGCTCACTCCACATAATGCTTTCTGATGTGTTCAGTGCTGAGCCGTGTTCAGTGCTGAGCCATGTTCTGCTGCCTTGGTCCATATGGTTGGAGCAGATTTGATTTTTAGTTTTTCTTAATTTAATTCTGCGTGTTGTCAAACGTACTTTGTTCTGTAAATTGCGTCTGCGTTTTTGTAGTAAACTTCCTGTTTAGTCCTTTATTTAAAAAAAAAAAAATCCCTAAAGTCTGGATCAAATTAGGTTTTCATTCCTTTGTGTGTTTCTGTGAAATATTCTGAGGATGTCAGTGACTTGCAAGTCATTAATGTGACTTTCATGTATGTCAGCTTCAACTCAGCTTTTGGGATTTTTTTTTAGTTGAGTTGTTATAATGATGGGCACCAGTGGAGATGTAAGTCCCTTTTTATTTCAGCTGTGTATGCCCAGACCTCAGCCATTCACTGCTGAGAAAAAGGGTAGGTAGAATGGAGGTCATAAATGTCTTCATCCAACTCTATTGCTTGTCACTGAAACTTGAACCCCTCTTAAAGACAAGACGGCCACGGCCCATTTAAGGCGGAGTATTGGGAGATGGTGGTAGTTTTGTTTCGTCTTTCTAGTAGAAGATTAATCCCCATCACAGCTGTGAAACATTCCTTTTCAGCCTGTTTCAGATTTTCAAAGAACACCAAAAAGCTCTCGATATATGCAGAATTGCGCTCTGAGGTATGGCAGTTTTCAGAGCTTGTGAGAGAGCCTGTAGACTTGCCCTCTAGACAACAGGCTGCTCAGCAACGTACTGAAGCACCAGAATTTGCTCAGCCAGCTATCCTTGTCCATCTGCTTTCAATACACTGCATAAGCTGATAAGCAACAGCTTGCAGTAGTCTTAGGAGGGAGTCCAGGCTGGGGTGTTGCTTGGAGTCTAGAGACGTCGTGCTGGGCATATGCTAAAGTCAGCAACACATTCCAGTGCCCTTCTCTCTGCCTGGCATTGCCAAGTTACAGTTACTAGAAAAGACAGCAAACTGAAAATGTGAAATGTATGAGTCGCATGGAAGAACGGGTGTGTGAAGGTGGTTCTCTCTTCAAACTAAATCCCACCTAATTCGAAATAGATGATCTGGAAACACGTCTGGTAAAAGTCTCTCTAGCTTGCCATCTGCTGACTCAAAAAAATATTATTCATTATTACTACTACTATTATAGAAAAGCTAAGCAAGAAGACCTCACAGAGTCTGGTCAGTTCTAGAGATGGTGCAAAGCTAGTGAGTTTGGAAGTGCCCATGAGTAGCTCATAGCCCGAATAGTGCCAGAGCAGTAATCCTGCCTTGTTTGTGCTCCCAGCTGACCCTGCTTGGCTTTCAGGGTCTCTTAAGGTAGGAATCCGGTCCCATTAAAGAACATCTTCCTTGATCGCTTCTAGGAAGCGATTTGGTTGAGTGTTAACATAACTTGGTAGGATATATAGCCTTTGTGAGAAGAAATTAGATCCTTCAGGGTTTTTATTAGCTTGCTTTTCCCAAGCATTTTTAGTATGAGTGCATGTAACTCTCTTGGGGTTTCTTCCCTGGCAGTCTTTAGCTGCTGAAGCAGACAGGCCTCGGCATAGTGTTCTTGTCTGGCTGCTTTTTTTTTTTTTTTTAACTCAAATTTGCATCCTAAACCCTGTGGTATAATATACAAATAAATAATTATTAGGCACTTACTATCAAAGCTATTGGTCCTGTAAACCCACTGCATTTCTTCTTGATGGAGAAAATAGTAAAAAAGCATTTGTGGTTGCCTTTGCCTTTCCCTTGGAATGCTTAAGTCTCTATCAGATACAGTATTTTAATTATTTCCTGTTACACCCCTGAGGTTTAAACATCTACTCAACTTTCGAGTCATCTCACCTATCCCTGTGTTGTTGCCAAACTTGCCTTTAATCTCTAACTAGAGAAGCAGGACTGACATATAGGAGAAAAGTAGAATATTTGAGTATGTGTGTGTCAGTCTGCAGGAATTTACTGACAGGGCTTCCAGTTACTTCAAGATGTTGCTGAAAAGCTGATGCAACAATATGTGCAATGAAAGGAAAACAGGAGTTTTCTGCAAGGACTTGCATGTTGTGCTGTGCAGTGAGCTTAGCCTTTCCTCTCTTTCACACCAACTGCTCGGTCGTTCTACATTAGTACAAGAGGGCTGCTCTTACAGGATCTTTTAGCTGTTGTGTGCTGCAAAAAGATGTACAAGGGCAGAAAAAGCAGTGTGAATGATTTCAGCTGAACATTGTCACAATTGGTATGCCTTCCGTTTGTTGTAATGCACTTAGTCTTTTTTAATAACAGCGTACAGTTATTGCTACCTGGAGTCTTAGTTCATGTCGTACAGCATCTGACGCACTCAGGATCAAAGGCTGCACAGGGAATTTCAGCTGATAATTACTTTTTGATAATTAAATATAGTATAAAAATAGAAGTCTTTTCAAGTTGCTTTCATACGGAACATATTTGAGACTTTGGATTTCCAGTCTTCCTCATATCAGAAACTGGGATTGCCAGGTGGCTGACACACCGTGCTGAGAGGAGCTCTAACTGGCATGGGACAGTGGTCACATACGTGTGGGCACCTCAGAGAAAGTTGCTTTCTGTAACGTCTGCTATTGTTCTGAGATAAACAGTTCAGCGAGTCCTTCCCCACCATGAATTCAGCTCGCTTTATTCAGCGGTTTAATATCATGTTCTGCATTGAGCACTTACTGGAATTACCATGTTGTTTCTTCTGGTTTCAAGTTTTATTGTGTGTGTTTGTGTTTCGTGTGTTGGGTTTTTTTCCAGGTGAATTACAGAAAGTGACTCTCGGAGCATCTTGGCTTTATGAACTCTTGAGCTGTCAAGGGACTGAGAGGCTTATGAAGAGGTTCTGTCAGGCAAAACAGCGCTTAGCAAAGACACCGAGGAGGAGGGAAAAGGAGAAAGGAAGAGAAAAACTGAAACACTAACAAACCATGGTAGGTATCTGTCATCTTTATAGGGCTGCATTAGTAATATTCTCTGCTGACAGTCTTGCATGGGGCCTGGTAAAACAAGAGTGAAGGGATATTCTGACCTTGCACTAAATTAGAGATGGTACTGCATGCTTTGAGCAAAGCAAATGAGGTTTGATATTTTGTCAGCCTTTTTAAACCAGAGAGTTGTCTTGTGAGCCTGCATTACATGAATTATTAAATATGAATGAAGGGGATGCTCATAAGGTTTTCTAATAAAACCAGCGTTGGCAAGCTGTAGCAGACAGCACGAATGACCTTGAACTTGCAGACTGCGTAACTGAACGCTGCTCTTCCCCTTCCACCCTCCCTCACAAAAGCGAGTGTTGATTATTCATATTTGTGTGTGTGTGCATGAAAAGCTGATTGCAAGTAGTTTTGTGCACGCTTTGTTAATAGTGTAGATGAGATGTGTGTAAACAGTACACACCAAGTGTATCTGACTGAGTGAGGGGTCGTTCCTGTCCACCCGGTATTAATTGCAAATTGGGATTGTCTGAGATGGTGGATTGTGATCAAGGATTGTGATGATAAGGTTCTAAAGTCATGTTCACAAAAGGGCAGCGGTACTGCTGAGAAACAAAATGAGAGTAAATGCAATAAACTTTAAATACAGCTCTCTAACATTTTTGTAGCTGACTGTGGATGATAGCCAGGATGTGTGTTTATATTTAAAAGCAAAACAAACAAAAACAGCAATGTAGAAGACCCGAGACAGGATTTTACCTGTTACAGAGCACAGAGAGGAAGAACACGTGACACAGCAGAGTTGTCAATACATTGTGTTTTAAAAAGTCTTGTTTTGCTATTATTTTTGGCTTAAATTGTAATGAAGAATTGATCTTGCCAGTTGCTGTCTATTAGAAAAGAACACAAATGTCTTCTAATCTGAGTTACTCATTTGTTGCTCTCTGACTGTTTTTCTGATGGATATTTCATGAGATAAGAGATGTGGGGGGAGGGGGGGGTGAATTAGGATCTCCAGCTTGTCAGTTTTCACTGCTGAAGTGAAATGCAGCTTCTTTGTGTATCCAGGCTGCAGATAGGCCTCAGGAGGGGCCTCCTGGCAACATTTTGCAACCTGTGAAAGTACTGGGGATGACACCAGACCCCTGTCTGATGAGGTTTTACTATCTGAATTGTCTGTTTGGGTAGGAGCACAGAAGTTAGGGAGCAAATTGTGACATAGGCCTTTGAGGGACCTATGGATGTGATGAGCCAGGAAGCCTTGACCAGTTCCTTAACAAGGATTCAACCCAGAGGCCTTTCAGATCCTTCACAGGCCCCAAGAGCGTGTGCTGTTACAGGGTATGTGCTGTTACAGGGTATGTGCTGTTACAGGGTATGTGCTGTTAAACTCATGAAGTGGAGGTAAAACTGAAAGCTTTTTGAGGTATTTAATGTGTACGAGGAAGAGGGCTTTTAGCTCATGATTGCAAATTCTGGGAGCCTTTCAGCATTGACTGGCATGTGCCTGTAGAGAATGTTTAAAGATTGTCTTGCTGGAGGTCTGTGCTGGGAGAGCAGCTGGTCCAAGTCACTGTTTAGATCAGATAAGTCTCACTTGGATAAGTGTGTGGCAAACCATAACGTCCTGGCACAAGTCACCCCATCAGTTCTGTTTACCTCTCTCAGCGCTGTCACTCAGGTACTGCAGTCTCACTGTAAACTCTTTAATTAGCAGTCTAATCCCCTTCTATTCTTTCAAATTTTTAATAAATTATTTTTACATCATTTCTTACCAGTTTCTCTCTGTCCTAATTTTCATTCATGCCTTTGTAAACCCCAGTGCAGTTTGCTAAGCCTCTCTCAGTACTAGGTAGTGCCTGTGACTTCATGTGCAGCAGCAACAAAACCATACGGGAATGGCTTTTTCATTGCTTTGTTCCAAAGGGGTTGCCATTGTCTCTAGCATAAACTGAGGAGAGACAGCTGCATTCAGCCTATCCGGAACATGCAAAGTTGTATTTGGAGAGCATCGATGCCTTCTGTAAGCAGGAGTCTTCTCCATGTTCTCCTTGTCTGCCCTCCTCTACACAAGCATTGCCCCATCTGCTTTCACCCTGAGCTACTTAAGTTCTGAATTTCCCTACTTTGAAATGTGATTACCTTTTGGAATCAAGGCCCTGGCTTTTCTCTTTGCTTTGAGCTATCAAGCCACTGAAGCTTGAGACAAGTCAGCAAAGATCACTGAAGTTCAGGATCTTCTGAGTTCCTGCAAGTATTCCCGGGCAGGGTGTTTCTCCCAGTTCTGTTACTCAGCCTGTATCTCCAGGATAATGAAGATCTTGCTTTGAGCAAGATCAGGGCCTATGTCTTTTCTCACTGGCTTTGAAAACCTAATCTAAATTAACAAGCTAGTAATCCCTAGGAGGAGGGAAGTCAGAGACACTTGAAAGCAAAGGGAGTGCCCAGGACCCTAGACTGGCTGTTGCAAAGCTGGGAATGAAACTCAGGTTTTTCTGGCCCCCGCTTCAGCACCCTAGCCTTACACAGCTAGCCTATGCCCTCTTCTTCAAAGAAAAGGGGGATAGGCAGGAGAAGAACGTACTTCTGAAGCACAATTCATTTCATCCTAGAGTGGGGTAAACATGAACTGTGCTCCAGATGTGCCTGGTGGAGTAGCCAACAAAGTGATTCTAGAAGAGTTGTTTTTAGGCATCTAATCTAGGTGCCATGAAACCTACCGAAGGCCTTATATGTTTCACCAGTTTAATGCTGATTCTGCATTAGTGTTTGGTCTTTTTCTCTCTGATAAGAGATCATTCCTGCAAGATTATAATCCATGATCATCAAAAAACACTTGCCTGCATCTGTCAGAGAGGATTCCCGTTCAGGCGATGTCCTTCTGTTGATAACCCAGTAACTTTGTTCTTTTCCCCCCCCTTTCCCACTTTGTAACAGAGATCTATCCGATCTTTTGCTAACGATGACCGCCATGTTATGGTGAAACATTCAACCATTTATCCATCTCCAGAAGAACTTGAAGCTGTCCAGAACATGGTATCAACAGTAGAATGTGCCCTTAAACATGTCTCTGACTGGTTGGATGAAAAGAACAAGTCTGCAAAATGTGAGGGTGACGTGGAAGCAAAGGAGGAAGCTGCAGAAAGCAATGCCAAGTGAGTGAGTTGAACCTCATAATGTGTTACTGTACGGCTTTGAATGGGTTCCTTTCCTTCTTAATAAGCGTTGTAGTGTTCCTTGATTCTGTTGCATACGAGTATTCATAGAAGGAAGTGGATATATTTGCACTTTTTGAGGTGGGAGCACACAGGATGAGTGCAGGGAATAGTAATAAGTCCAATGTACGCAGCAATTGCTTTCTATTTCATTATTTATTTTAATGTGATACGGTCCAGTTGCATTTTAGCAGACAAATTTCTCAGCAATTATAAGTGAATATATGTCCCTGTCACACACGAGTGCAAATCCACAGCCATGTAGCTTAGGGACTCCTTCAGTTTAAGAAATAAAAGATTTTTTTTTTTTGGTAAGCTCTCACTGTTTATCCAGCAAACTAACTTTTCTAAGGATCCATTATCTTCTGTTATGTAGTGCTCTCCTGAGTGAAATATCTGTTTGCTCTATTTCTGAGTCAACTCCCTGACCCGGTGCCTAGTTTTGTTGTTGTAGCGTAACTCTGGTAGTTGAGGAAGAAGCTGGAACAAATGGCTCCTTATTTTAGGTTTCTTGATGTATGACTTCTTAACTTGGGTGCTTCCAGTTCTTCAACACTTCCTGGCTAATCTGTCATGTGCTCTGCAGCTCCTGTCAGTGTTCTCTCAGGTTTGTGGATGAGGAAGCGAAGCGCTAGGCGGCTACCTGCACAACCTGGAGAATTGGCCCACGTGAACCCAATGAGGTTCAGCAAGTCCAAGTGCAGGGTGCTGCACTTGGGCCGGGGCAGTCCCAGATATTGGACTAGATCATCTAGGTGATCTTTAAGGTCTCTTCCAACCCAAGGTGTTCTTTGGCTCTCTGATTCTGTGAGACTAACAGCAAAGTTGTCATGACCTGAAAAATCTGATTTCCAGTTCTCTTCCTGTTAGACAGTTCTTCTCCACTGAACTTACTCTGGTTACCTCTGTAACGTAACCTGCACCAAAGGTGTAGTCAAGGACTCTTCCAATTTCCTTTCCTATGGTGTGTGCAGCATTAAGAATGTCTGCTGCTGCATGGGCTTTGCCCACTTACATTGTGTTCTTAAACTGATAAATAAAGTGTATTCTTTATCCATTTTTATTAGTTATGTTATCTGACAGCTTTTATGGTAGTGAAAATTTTATCGAGGCCTTTTTAAAATATGTATTATTTACCAGGACACCAAAAATTAAGTTGTTCACATTTGGGGGCAGGAGGAGGTATAGCTTACACTAGCAGTAGGAAATGGAAATGCAGATGCTCTATGCTGGGTGCTTCTGGAGTAGGATACAATTCAGTGCAGATAATGGAGGAAGAGCCAACTGAATCGGGAAGACTGTAGCAGTTCGCAAATTGAAAATACAGTTTACTGGCTTAAAGTGAAAGACGCTGATCACTGCTGTATTTATCAGTTATTTCTAAATTCATAATGATGTATGTCTGAAAATTCATAAGTGAAATATTGCTTCCTGCTTTATAATATTGGGGTTCCTACTTCTTGCCAGGCCTCAGATTTTCAGAGTAGCATTCAGGAAATGCAATATAAAGCTCTGGTACACCTCACTACGTGAACATACTTCAGTTTGGAAACAAGAAACGTGCTACTGCATTAACTGAGGAAAATTCTAGAGGGGTGGCAGAAGCAGAAAGCATCCATGACTTGATATTTTGCTGTTTTGAACGGCATTGTGGATTCTACAGAAAATTCTTCAAGTATAGTAGCATTTTTCCACAGGTTTCTTTCTTAATGTTCAGGCTTGTCTTTGATTATCTCTAGTACAAAGTTATGGGCTTGGGAACCATTGAAAGAAAGTGCTTGCTCTGCATGAAGCTTAAATGGAGCACCACCTACTCAGGATACACTGATCTACATAAGAAATGGTCAGCAGCATGAAGACCATCATACGATAGCCTTGAAAAAGTAAATGTACAAACGGTCCTTCATTTTGATTCTGTGGTTTTCTGTTTCCCCTAATAAATATTTAACAGACACACTCATGAACACTGGCATTTTTGTGTTAGGCCGAGCTGTGTTATATCACTTTTTTGGTGTGAAATCTATTCAAATAGAAATAGCAAAACACTTAAATTCATGAATATTTTTACATAAATTAACGTGTAAATTGGTTTAAGACAGAGGGATTGTATTGCTACTGGAGAATAATTGCAGTAGACCGATAGGCTGTTTCTCCCCAGATGGACAATTAGGTTCTGTCATCTTCTTGAGAAAGGTTCGGTCTCCTGCTGAAGAACAGTCTCTCTTGCCATGCAGTGTACTGGATGTTTTGTGGGTGATTTCCTAGCATTACTGGCAGCATTTCTACATGTCTTCTGGTGAGGATAACATAGGCACAGAATGGATTCTTCTTCAAAAAAAAAAAAGTTCAAAAAAAATTGAGGACCTGCATTAAGTGCTTTTGAGACAACTGGTTAGCCTTGCTTTCACACCTGTGTGTGCAGGATGTTTTGTGCTTGGGCTCTGTTACAAATCTGGAGTAACTATCCATGTAGTATTAGATTAATAAAAGTTTGTGTATTTATGCATTTGCTTTGGGACAGATTGTTTTACTAATCTCTTTACAAGCTAAGAGGGGCTAAAATAGTACATTTCCCCACAATGTAAAACATCTTTATGGCAGTTAGAAACTATATCTGAAGGAATTCTACGTTTTCACACTTATTTGCATCCAAGTACTGGTAAAGAAGCAGAGTTCCATGCTGGAAGTTGAGAGGCTGTTTGGTTTTGTAACAGTATTTGCTTGTTTGCTTCTGGCTGTTCCAAGAAGAGTGGGATTACCACTTGGTTTTCCAAGTCCTTCTTTTTTTTTTTTTCCCCTCTGTTGTGTAAGCATCCATTGCTGCATTTCTATTTAAAATGCACAGGCAAAGTTAGTAAAATGTTTAGATGAAGATACTTCTGAATGAAGCTTAGGATTTCTTAGGATCGATTTGATGATCATTGATCACAATGGGATTGTTTTGTTTGGTTTTGTTTTTATCCAGTCGATCCTTTTGGATGGTAAGAATGACAGGAACAGGGGTGCTGTCTTTCTGGCAGCAGTGGTTTACCACTTTCACTGATTAAATACTTTCTGTGGTTTTTATAACAGGAATGTGCCACTAGTTGGTGCCACAGTGTTTAAGATGCATCATATGGCAATACCTGGTTTTGAACTGTCAAAGGTGCTTTTTTTGCATTTTTTCCTTGCTGTTTTTATGCAAGTTTTATGTGTTTTTTTTTTAGCCTACTGAATTGGTTTTTGTTGCATTTTTCTTCTTGATACTCAGAACTAAAATGTTCTTATGTTGCTTTGAAAGTTGTTTGCTGCTATCTGTAAATGTTCCCCTGAACGTTAGTGGGGAGTAGAACCGAGAGTTCAGACGTCTATTCCTGTAGGTTTTGGTGGTGAGACTTGTTGAAGGAATTGGGCCTGGAAGTCTTTCTAGAATTAGAAGCTTTCCTGAAACATCAGTTTGTACTATGTGCTAAAACTTCAGAAGTTGGTTTTATAGTTAAGATAAAAGTTTGAGTTTATGGATCAACTAAAAGAAGCATTGAAATGGTATGTGGCCATGTTTGAAGTTGAAGCATTGCTAAAAGACAACTCAGATCACTTTTGCTAACAGGAAAACTTTGTTGGTTTAATTATTGTACTCTTTTGGTGGATCTGCAGATAGTTAATTTTGGTGTTTTTTTTTTGTGTGTTTTGTGTCTTAAGCTAGGCAACTTCTGCATTCATGTGAATTGCAAATCAGTGTTTCAGTTTTGTTCTTTTTTTCCATAGGAGCTACTTGTATAAAAGCACTGTATGCTTTTCATTTTCTGATCAGTGGTATGCCACTTCAGCGCTGTAATCCGTCCAATCCATTCGTCTCTTCACTGTGATAGCATAATGCAAGTATTTTGAATGTGTGAAAATACCATTTTAATTACTCAGAATTATTTCGTTTCCAGGGATCAAAGTGGTCGGACCTTGTGTGGTGTTATGAGAATTGGCTTGGTTGCAAAGGGCTTGCTGATAAAAGATGATATGGATTTGGAGCTGGTTCTCATGTGCAAAGAAAAACCCACAAAGACATTGTTATGTATAGTCAAAGACAATCTCCCAGCTCAAATTCAGGTGAGTTAACTTAGGGTAGTCCTGTAATAATGACTGACAGCACTGCAAGGTGTATTTGGGTAAAGGCTGGATTTTCTTCCAGCAAAAGAGGCAAATGATATAGATTAAAGAATATCCTTTTAATCTAGGACATCTAAGGTGTGTAACGTCTTTAATGTGGTGTTATGAAGTAGCTATTCACAAAACTTAACATCTTACTCCTGATGCTGCCTAATCCTAATTTGTGATGTCCATTTTCCTGTGCTGGCAGCTAACCTTTCTATTTGGTAACTAACCAAGCTGATTTTTGTTCTCTGCTCCAATCCACTAATGTGAGCTAAATTGCAGTCCCAGAAATCTTCCCTGCTCAAGCATGTGAGTTGGTCTACGTTGTTGTCCCCTGTCCCCCTGCCTGAACTTTAAGTTCTACATTACAGCAGCTTTGCTTTGCTTTGCTTAGGCTTTTCCAAAGTAAGTGCCTCTCTACTTCTGAAGTGAGAACAAGACAATTTAGGTGATCACTCATTTTAGCTTATGTTAATCATGAGCTCATAATTCTTTTTTATCTACAGCTATTTCATTCTAAAGTTGGCATCCAATAGGCATCACTTACAGCTAATGTTGGTCTCTCTAAAGCAGCCAGGGTTAATACCTTTTTGACAGAGTTCTGAGCTTGAGTAACAAGTCCGGCTTCCAGATTGAGACGTGCCCTCTTCATGAGAAACCATGCCCCAAAATACTCCACTGCAGGTGCCTTTCTGCAAACCAGGTCCAAAGGGGATTGGTTTCTCTCCTGATCTGCTTTTCTGCCTCGTGTTTATTTCCACACAGACAACGTGATCTGCCATTCTTGACAGTTGTTTGTTTTCACTGTTCATTTGTTCACACAAAGGGCTTGTTTTAATGAGATAATACCGTGCCTGCAGATGTAGCCCTATCCATAGCTGAAAATGATAGGAATATATTGAATAGTAGAGAGTAAACTTTACTGTTTATATTGAGATGTGAGTTGAGAAGGGTTGAAAATGGTAAGAAAAGTTGACATATGTGCGTTTTTAAAAAAAAAAAAAAAAAAAGGCAAGAACAGCGGAACAGCCATATCTAAAAGACATACAGACCCCAATAAACTCTGGGGACAGCAGGTAAGGTCTTATGGGGAAGCAAGCTGACAGAAAGGATTACAGAACAGTTGGGGTAAGAGGAATCTAGTGAAACAAGCTACAACTATTATGGCAATAAGGAGAGGTTCTGCAAACACATTAGAGAGATGAGGAAGGTGTAGGTTCATTAGTGGGCAAAACCAGCACATGATGTACAGAGACATTAACAACTTCTGCTTTATTTTTCTTTGAAAGCTAACTGTGAGCATGCTTAAAGAATTTCATCCCAAAATAAAGGAGTTGGAGTGCAGGTCACGACAAGAAAAATAGTAGTTAGAACACAAGTTAAATATGTTCTAACATCGTAATCTTGCTTAAACGTACAAATACAGGGAGCTGACTTTAGGATTCATCTTTGGTTATCTCTGTACTTTTGAAGGTTGAGAGAAGACCCAAAGGGCACTGAAATACCTTTCAGACACAGATCAGTTGAGAGAATTCTGATGCATGCTAGTGGAACACATTATTAGGCAACTTACGTTACTATCTACAAAAGAAATCTAAGCAAGAAATAAAATGTTTGAGAGCAAATCAATTTTAAAAACACACTTACTGACTTCTTGTCAAGAGAGGAACGCTAGGTTTTCCAGGCATTCTCAGGAATCTCGTCTGGGGCTGGTATTAATGAGGTGGGTGACAGTGGAGTCTTGCGTTCAGTTTCAAGTGCTGTGTGGAAAGGGATCGAGAAAGATGGATGGTCAAGTAGGAGAAAATCTAAAGAGAAGACTGAGAATGACCACCTAGAAAAACACTGAAGAAAGATTAAAATGATCGTGTTTGGAATGCAGGTGTAAGTTTCAAAAATACAATAATGGCTATTTTTAAAGGGACAGGGAGTCAGTACCATGCATGGCTACTAAAGGTAATTTAAAGTGTAATCAAAAAAATAATTGGAAGTATAGCGAGGGGTAGTTATGTTGCAAAATAGGCCATCTATATATGCGGGCAGATAAGAATCAGAATACACTGTTTGACAAAGTGGTGAAATCCCTTCTGCTGGGGCATCGAAGACTGGCTTAGACGTGGTAAGAAATAGGCTAGGTGAGCCACCGCGGCTCTTGCACTGCAGTCTGCTGTCTGTTCGCACTGGCTGGCACGGCTGTGTCGGTCATTCTGCATACGAGAGCTTTTACGTTCAGAGGCAGCATTACCAGAGGTCTCTACTTCTAAGAACAGAAGTTGCTGGTGGTATTTCACATACTAGCAGCTACAAAAGTCAGCTTCTATATTTTCTTTTAATTAAAAAAAAAAAGTGATAGTAGTGCCTTTGTAGTGGGACTACTTAGCATTGTCATTAAATTTGTTGTAGAATTTTCTTAGCTTTTTTAAAAATCACGTTCCTGGGGTTTTTCAGTTTGTTTTTAATGAAGGAGGCAGGGCCATATTTGCTATTGCAATGTTTGTAGGCTTCTCATTAGTTCAGGAGGTGTATGCACATAAAGAGATTCTGCAGTTTTTCAGTTGATTAGGAGATTCTTGAAATCTTTCTTGGTGACTTTCAGAAACTTACAGAAGAGAAGTATCTCGTGGAGGAGCATGTAAATGAGGCAGCTATTATTATTCGTAACACAAAGGAGCCCAAGCTAACCTTGAAGGTGATACTTACATCCCCTCTCATTCGAGATGAAGCAGAGAAGAAGGAAGGAGGTACATGGAGCATTTTAACGTGTTTCTAAGACTGTTCTATCAAAATGCCCTGACTGTGCAGCACAGGGTTAATGAGGAAGTAGGTTTTTAATTGTGTATTCTATACTAACTAGACTGGCTTTTGCCACAATAGGTTACATTATTTGTGCCTTAAAAAGATAGCAGTCACTTAATTGTCCTGTAAGTATCCAATGGTTTTCATTTGCAAGCAGCATTGCTACAGTGTTAACTTTGACACACAACCATATCTTAGTTCTTTCTTTCAGACTTAGTGGTTAATTCTGGAGCACCCCAGCGCTGCACAGTCTCGTTTTTAAATTCAGTCAGTCAAGTGGGATTGGTTCTAGTATCTTGACAAACTTGTAAAATTGTTTCTCTTTTTGCATAAAATAACTCTCCTGCAAAGCTCACAAGTATATCCTCCTGGCCCTCAATTCTTATCAATTGCTGATACATGTGTATGGTTCTAGCTTTGAGTTTCCTTGTCAATGAAGTTAGGGTGCTATAATGCAGTACTTTTGCTTCTGAGTTGAGTATTGTACCTCATGCCCCTAGTGCCAAATAGATTTAGAAAACTATAACTTAGTTTCTTTCTATTCCTTCCCCCTAACTGCCTGACTTCCAATCTAGTCCTCAGCCCCTTGGTAAGGATGGGTAGTATCAATGAGGCTGGAAACAAACCGAGAGAAATAGAGAAGAGCAAATGTAGCCTTATTTTGTTTTATTTTTAAAATCTTGTCAGTAATTTCTGCTTCCGCTTCCCAAACCTATCCCTAGAAACTTTGCCACTGGACGATGTCAGACCTTTGACCAACTGGCCACTCTCTGTCATGACAACTGAGGCAGCTGGGCCCGCGTGGGCTAGGGAACTCCCTGTCGCTCTCTTCCCATTCTAGACTTGCCACAAGCCCTTTGCTTCTCCCCCCCTCCCACATGAACTACCGATACAATGGGAAATGTTGGTCAGTTTCTCTTCACTTTTGTTTGAGGCGAGGGCAAGAAGGATAACCTTGAAAGGAAACAGAGCCCTCTGGCAGCAGTTGGATGCAGAAAAATCTTACAAAACAGATGAATGGCAAAGATTTCCAAATTGCAATGTCTTATTCTCAAATTAGTAACCATGCTCTTTTGCAAGACCATTAAAATAAATTGCACATTACTTCAGTTGTTCTTCAACTTTCTGTAAGATGTTGAGGTCAGGCCTGTTGTTACTGCAGCTGACGGATGTTTGTAAGGAGGAGTACAAAGTGCAGAACAAATTTTAATGATAAAAGATTTGTAGGATTCCCATAAGGGAATAGTTTTGCACAAAGGCTTCCATCCAAGTATTTTCTTGCCAAAAAAATGATAGCATTGTGGCAGTAAACTCTCAGGACTCCTGATTTCATCCTAAAATGAATGAGGATTTGAATTTTTATGCTTTCTTATATTTAAAGTGTACGTGTCCTATTTTGTTTTCAGTGTCTTCAAATATTTTTCAAAATATTGTACTATTTTTTAAACTTAAAATGGTTTCACTGCCTTTGTTAGAGCAGCATTGCACTATCATTTCTGTAAAGCTGTTAAGTATTTGTAGGGTAATTGGATCTTGTTTTAAAGTCCAGGTGCTTTGATGTTGATTTATCACAAGTGCAATAGAAATTTATTATATCCCTTTATCAAAGGTGTGTGAAACATTATGCAGATGTCACTAAATGCAGGTTTTAAAGAGTTAAAAAATACTTTTTTTCATAATATTTGCAACTGTTTTTAAGTCACTTTCACTTAGGTTCAGACCAAAAAAGTTTTGTATCTATCAATGGAAAATACTCAGAGACACCACCAGGTGAAAATACTTTTTTTTTGGAAAAATTTCCAAAGAAAGTACTGCCATATTTTTTCCCATGCTCCCAAAAAAATGCCAACCAAATATAACACAGCTTCTGTGCAGTTCTAAAAACGGCCTTGAGCTTATTCCGTACGTCCTTTTGCATGAAGGAGCTCTGAATGCTGGTCAGCTTGCCGTTCATCTTCTGTGTAAGATAGGCCCTTTGGGTCCAGGTGCTGCTGCGGGTTTGCCCTAGAGCCTGTGGGCCCCTGCAGCAGCTCCCAGTGAGCAGAGGCTGCGTGAAACTGACCAAGGTTTCCAGCCGTTCGGTGTTGGTCACTAATCTGTCCTCTAACCAAATCAGCAAGGTTAGGCGCAATGACCTCGTTACCAGTGCTCCCATCTGTTCTGTAGGAATGCTGTGTGTACCTTCATGCCCTGATGTCAGAATGTATCGAAAAACGTTCCTGGATTTCTCTTCAGTCCCCACCTCTTTTGGAAAAGTGTTCATGTTTAAACTGTGGTGTTTGCCCTATTTGTTTTTGCTGCTTGTTAGCAAAAATAAATAGCAGACCTGTGTGCGTGCGTGCGTGTTCATTTCAGTGTTTCTCACAAATGGCTATCCGTAAAGCTCTGCTTTGTCATGTTAAGAAGTCAAGCATCTAAAATTCCTGCATTTTGCATCAGTTTAAATTTTAAACTTAATAAACTAAATTTTTAGTCACAGCATCAAACACGAATTGGGCTTTCCAGGCCAGAATGTTGTACCATGCAAATCAATTCTTGTTACTGAGCAATACAGTAAAACAAGCTTACATAATAATAATAATAATAATAATAATAATAATGAAGTTCAGTCACTGAAGTGGTGCTGAAATCAGCCTTGCTCTAGAACTGAGCAACTACTGCATAAACAGCCTGCCTTTGCTGGCAGCCAGCAATGCTCCAAAGGTGCCAAGCCCCTCTGAAGGGGCAACAAGCCACTGATGTACCTTGCCTCTGTGGAGAAGGCAGCACTCCTTGTGTGGCTGGCTGTAAAGGAATGAAGTTGGCAGCCACCGTATGAAGAGAGTAAATACAGCAAGTGGGGAGAGAACTACTGAAGGATTGGTTCTAAGCTGCAGAGTGTGAGCTAACATCAGGGCTTTATTATGAGCTGTTTATTAAACTCTTTGTATCTTTGCCCTTGTTAAAACCACAAGAGAAAAAGGAAAGCTTTGCAATCACATTTAAAAATTTTGATTGGGTCTCACTTTCCTGACTGGCAGAGCATGAAGAAACATGCCATTCTACTGAGGATGTCGAAAGGGAGTCTGCTGCAAGCCGCTCACCCTCTTCACTGCCTGTTCTCTTCATCTTTCTGTTTAATAGAATCTTGCATCAAAAGCTGGCTGACTGCAACATCTGCAAAAGTTGTTCACAACACTAGTACGGAAGTTGCAATTGACAAAATTCTCCAAGTTACTTGTAATTTAGACCTTTGGAAATAGCCTTGATCCTGCTGGAGAAGTAAGATTTCAGTCTGCTGAAAACAATTCTTATGAGAACAGAAAAGGCCTTTAATTCACCGGAATGACTGATAACATTCTGTTTATGGCCTTGCAGTTTAAAGGCAAAATTAATTTACTTGGTCAACAGCTGCAACACGCTTTAACAGCCTTGTAGAATACTATTTAAAAGTCCCTAGGTATGTGAAAATACAGTTCATTGCCAAAAATCAATGATTTTGCAATCAGTCATCTTTGCTAGTTCTAACGTTTTAAAATAAGATTCTGATCATTCATTGACAGTAGCTGTTTTATACAATACGTGAGCTTTAAGCAGATGTTTATATTGTCCAAAATAAAGGTTTTTTATGCAACTACATAGAGGTACATTTAATAATTGTGTGCCACAAAACATTACTCCTGAAAATAAATGAAACTGCGAAGCAAACTTGGAAGCAAATTTTGTTTCAAGGTGACCTTTTGTGCTCACAGAAATCAAGCGCCTTGAGACTTTGCAGCTTTTATTTGGATAACAGGCAAGATGAGTGATTAATCTCAGTATCACAATAATGTTGGTGAGGGCAATAAGAAACAATGCAAATATCTGCTGTGAAGTTCATCGGGGTCAGAAAATAAGCTTATAGCACTTTAAGTCTTCATTCTGCTGACAGCACAGCCAGCAGGTACAGAATGCAGCCATGACCTATCGGACAAGATACCTGCCTCTGTTCAGTTTTACACTTCTTTTTTTGCTTTGGGTTCTTTTATCCATCGTAACACAATGTGCTTTTACCAGAGTAACCTTCCTGGTGAACGGCATAGGAGATGGAGTAACTGAACATTAAAGATGCAATTACATTTACAGTCAATACCACCCAAATTAATCTACGTAAAGGTATATTGAGATGTTACTAATAAATTATACATACAAACTGATTTTACTTTTTTCTCCTACCAACCTGATATTTTAAATGTCTTTCTGGGTACTGGATTTTGCTTATCTGGCATAGATTTTGGACTGGATGCTGCATTTCAGTGAGGCATTCAAGGATCTCTCTGGAAACCTGCAGAGTTGTCCATTGTGAATAATGAAAAGATAGTTTTTTCCAAATTATTTTGAAATTAAGAATAATTGTGTATTCATAGAAAAATAACACATTCATGGTTTTAGTTGAGCCTTGGATTCATTTAGCTCTTCCACTATGTTCTTCTCATGTCGGCTAAAATCTAACATCCCTGTAACCTGAACTCTGATATGCAAAATCTGTCATTTGTACATAGCTTCCAGTGAATCTGAGTGCTAATCACACATTTTAAGAAAAAAATAAATAAAAATCAGTGAAGAAAGGACTGTTGTATAATATCCCTCATTACAGAATTGCTTGTGACTGCTAAAAGCAGTTTGTTGCGTGCTGGATAAAAAAAAAAAAAAAGGGAAGGGTGGGGAGTGTAAAGCTCCACAGAAGATGTCTTGTCTCTAAAACCCTTCTTTGAATTTCATCTGTCAATTTTGCTTGCTGTTGGGAAGAGAAGCTTTATATAAGTGGAGACTACATCTCAATATATTAATAATCTGGTAGTTAACAAAATTCTTTCATATGTTCTGACTATATGAAAGATTAAATTTTTTCAGCATTTATATATTTCTTTCACTGAATTATATTGACTAATACTATTCAAGAAAAAATATTTCAAATGTATTCATTTTTTTTGAATTCTCAGCAATTGCATGGGAATAACTTCAAAGTGTTTCTACCTATTATAATTTTTCTTTATGTTCTATGTCCCTCAAGAAAATATTCCCCTTGTCAAAAGAAGCATGTCTCTGAAATTCTGCGTCACTTTTTGCACTTGGAAGTCACAAAGAAGTGAAAGAAAAATAACGATGAAAGAAGTGCTATAAAGCTATTTTCTGCCCTGAAATGTTCTACATTTTTAATAAGATCCCAGATTGTCTGTAGCAGTGGCCATCTTTATTATTACTATTATTGTATGAGGAGTGAATGCCTTTGCTTCTGTTGCACACGTGCACATTTACTATCTTTAATGGCTTGTTTAAATTAAGTAACAGTGCACTTAAATTCTGGGAGTCTTATTACCTCATTGAGATGCTGCCACTCTTTTTGTATTGTGACAGAAACCCCTTGGTCAAATTGTATCTGTCTCTTTTTATCCCATTTTTACCAGTAGATAATGTTGCGATGAAAGATCCTCCGGACTTATTGGACAGGCAGAAATGCCTGGAGGCCTTGGCGTCTCTGCGGCACGCCAAATGGTTTCAGGTTGGCTATTTGTTCTTACCTTGTTGTTACTGTAGCCTTATGAGGTTTAATTTCAGATATTTAATTTTAATGCCTCTTTAACTTCTGATTAGTCCCTAGTAGAGCAAAGGTCTAGATTTCCAATTCAGTGTTGTACTGTGTAAGGGGCAGGCATGACAGGTAGACAGCCAACTGGTCTAGAGTTGTCATGAGGCTACAAGAGCAATCTTGATATTTTGCTTCCTTTTCTTTGTCTCTCTATAAGTTGAAATATTTTACTTAATATAACTGTTCTTTTGCATGAAGCTGATTAAGTATTAAATAGTTATTGTAAAAAAAAATCTATCACAGGACTCTGTGCTCTTTTTTTTTTTTTTAAAAAAAAAAAAGGCAAAATTGAAGGCCAGGTCTTTGCAGGTATATTGGAACCCTTTTGTTTGTTTTAGGCCAGGGCAAATGGACTAAAATCATGTGTAATTGTGCTTCGTATTCTACGGGATTTGTGCAACAGAGTCCCCACATGGGCACCACTGAAAGGATGGGTAAGTACAGAAAGAGCTGAAGGCAGCCTGGTCAGATCTTAAATTTTCTACGGATTGTAGCGGTGTTTGGAGTGGGGGAAGCAGTGCATTGTATGACACTCCTCCCTTTAACCTGCCTCCCCCCTCTTTTCTCCCCGCTCCCCACTAACTGCTAGCTGTGTAGAGAAGTGCTTACCAGAAGGAAAGAGAATGAGTCTTATTCAGTCTGTAAGATGTACTGATAGCATGGGAAGAGGCGTGACATTGTGGGGCCTTGCATGTCCTCATGGATTATCAGTAGAATCCCATTTGTTGCTTCCAACCTCAGTTTTTCAAGTCTCCTGCTACCATGACAGAGCTGGTCCTATCAGAGCAGCCACTTCGTGTTAGCAGGTCTGGGGAAGGCAAAATGCTCTGTGTGTCCAGAGAGGAATACTTCGGAGGTCAGCAGAGGCAGCGTTTTCTCTCATGTAGAACTGATATCCTTTTGACAGGAGGAGAATATTCACATGATTTGGCTGTAGAAGGTTCTCCTTTTAGACTTCCAGTGCAGTTAATGGAGAGCAGTTGGTTTCCTAAAAGGTGACTCAGAGCAGGGAACAAATATACATGCCATGAACTGTCCTCTGAGATGGCAGTCTCTGTCAGTTAGACCTGTAGTGGATTAAAGTTGAAGTAAGCTGATGTGAATATTCTTCCCCTCTACCTCTCCATATTTAACTGCAGTTATAGTTACCCTTGTGTCCATACTAATCATAATTTAATGTCTTCTAGCCACTCGAGCTTATATGTGAAAAATCTATAGGTACTTGTAATAGACCTTTGGGCGCTGGGGAAGCATTACGACGAGTGATGGAGTGTTTGGCATCTGGAATTCTGCTTCCTGGTAAGGGGCCAGATTAACCTCAGGAATACAGAATGTTGATCGGGCAGCCCAGACCGATTTAAAAGTATGCTGCTGTATGATTAGATGAAAAACACCCGCATCCCACCTGCAATGCAACTGAATGAATATGGCTTATTATTTAAAACTGAAAGATAAAAGGAAGTTGCATGGTCAAACTGAATGAAGTACTTCCAACACAGTTAGGAGTTCATGGGGAATGTTAGGTTTGTTTATAAATTAACCTCTATCTTATTAAGGGGTTGCAAACAAATCTGGACCTAACGACTAGCTACTTCATTTAGATTTACTGAAATCAGTATATCTACCCAAAACATTATTATTATTATTATTTCTTTTTAAACCTCCTGCTTTTAATTCACATTGTTGTACACGTGCGGTGTTCACACTGATAAGTTCTGTGGCCTCTTGCTTCATGGGTTAGCTTGCTTTGGATAATATTTGAATCCCTTATTGGGAAAGGTGCTCTTCCCACTCTGCTGAAGATGAAGGCTACCTGTTAGAATATTCATTACTCCCTTTTTTCACGTTGCTTTGTGTTTACTCTCAATAATCTATTTTGCCTTTTTCGTTCCCAGGAGGCCCAGGTCTGCATGACCCCTGTGAACGGGAGCCAACAGATGCTTTGTCGTATATGACAGTTCAGCAAAAAGAAGCCATTACGCACAGTGCCCAGGTAGAAAACTCACGCTGAGGAGCTAGGTGCTATAATACTCGAGATTTCAGCTAATTAATTCAATTTATTCTCTGGTACGATGGCTTATTTTAATGGTGGTCCTGGTGGTTCTTACAGTGCCCTGCACTGGAAAGATGAAATTTTTATGAGTGCAAGAGTTAAATACAGATGAAATACAGTCCTTACACAAGGCAGCCTAATGTGTGTGCACCATTTGCATCCTACTTCAAGCGCTTACGGCACAGAGTCCTTGGGTAGGCTCCCTGTCAATGTGGCCTGCACTTTATATTACAGATATTGATGTGTTTTAAATTTCTAGAAATTTACATTTTCACGGAAGAAATGACTTTGTGTCTGCAAACTTAGACAACTCAGATAAAATAGCATTGTGATGTAACTTGTATTTCTACTGTCATTTTATAGCATGCCCTCAGATTATCAGCCTTTGGTCAGATCTATAAGGTATTGGAAATGGATCCCCTCCCATCAAATAAGTCATTTCAGAAATATTCCTGGTCAGTAACTGACAAAGAAGGTAGGTATTGTATGCTCTAAAAATCACTAATTTGGAAGTAAACTAGGGATTAATATAGAACAAGTGAAATTCCTGAGTTCCATGCTATGAATGTACAGTGAAGATTTTTCTTTGTCAAATGTTTTGTTTTGTTTTTTTTTTTACTTGGTTTGTTGTTTGTTTTTTTTGCTGTTGTTGGTTGGTTGGTTTGTTTTAGTTGTTTGGCTTGTTTTGTTTTGGTTGGTTGGTTTGCTGTTTGGATTCTTTTTTGGTGGCTTGGTTTGTTTTTTTTAATATACGTATTTTATTGTTAGGAGAAAATCTGAATGTTCTGTTCTCCAGAAGTACCAACAGAGAAGCAGTTAGGGAATAGCTGATGACTTTTTCTAAAGCACAAATCCTTTTGGGGTCTGAAGAGTAAAGTTAATATTTACGATTCTTGTGCTGGGGAAGGAGAGACTTCAGACTGGTCAAAAAGCATATAATGAATGTCCATAATGAGAATTACTCACGTTTTTCCTAAAAAATAGTATACATCTAACAAAAAACTTTCCATGTATTTCTTTTTTGGAAAAACAAAATTATTACAGTTCTTGCCATAGACTAAATATAAAGCAAACAAATACACATACTATTGGAAACAGACATCTTGCATGGCCTGGTGCAATGAGTAATAAGCTATTAATGGTTTACATGTAACAGTAAGAAAGCTTTGACTGAAGGTTGAGTTCTTTTCATAGTAATAAATGTGGAAAGAACAGTATGGGACTAATCAGATTCCTGCTGTGGAATTTTGTTTTTCTAATAGTTTATTCATATTACAAGGAAATTTATACTCTAGGTACAGGTTCATCTGCTCTCAAGAGACCATTTGAAGATGGTGTTGGGGATGAGAAAGATCCAAATAAAAAGATGAAGCGTAATCTGAGGAAAAGTAAGTGCAACGCTTCTCCATTCTCTTTTCAAAGGACCATTGTACAGTGGGAGCTGGCTTAAAAGCTTCTCGCTGTTGGTGTGGCATAGCATGTGTGGAAGTCTTTGGAACAAGAAATGGCGCCTCTCTTGTCCCACATTGAGAATATACATTTCTTACTGGGCATCTGAATTTCCCCTGACATGTTTTACTAACTGAATGATTTGCACTCTAAATAGGATTGCTTGTCAGGTCATATGAAAATTTAAGTTGCCCAAGCAACTGAGGTATATTATTGATTACTGTCCTCTACCAGTATTTTCCACCAAATACTGCAGTGATTTTGCTGTGTGAAGATACGCCTTTTTTGCACTCTTCCCTTCTCAAGAAAAATAAAATGCTTAATCTACAAAACAATGACGCTGAAAATGAACAGACTAAAAGTCTCAGCATTTCTGGGATCCCGTCAATTCCAGAGGCTGTTTTGATTGTGCTGCATTGGTGCCAATTCTATGTCTGGTTCTTCACTACCTATGAAACTTGTTACTCTTATAGCAACCAGGAAAAATACAGGTAGCTGCAAAAGAATTGTACTAACGATATTAAAAGATGGGTAATTATAGTTACCCAAAAGTGGAATGGCTTATTACAGACTTAACAGTGTCATGATTATCCTCAATCTTTGAGAGGCTGAGGGGTTGTTTTGCTCCTTTATACAGACAGAAAACTCTTAAATGCAAACTGTTTCATTTTTCTGTTCATCTTGTTTTGTTCATCTCCCCTCACCCTTTTTTTCCCCCCTTCTCCCCCTCCTTCCCCACTATCTTGTACTAGTACTAGATAGTAAAGCAATAGATCTCATGAATGCTCTGATGAGGCTGAACCAAATCAGGCCAGGGCTTCAGTATAAGCTGCTGTCACAGTCTGGTCCAGTCCATGCCCCAGTCTTCACAATGTCTGTAGATGTCGATGGTACGACATATGAAGCATCAGGACCTTCTAAGAAAACAGCCAAGCTCCATGTGGCAGTGAAGGTAAGGCAGCCTAAAATACTCTGCTAACCCCAGATCTTGGAACATAGAGCGTGAAATATGGTTAGAACTAGTAATACTAGTAAAACTCAATAATGAATAAAATTTTAAAACTGAATTTTAAAAATGGATGAAGCTGAGATGCTACCTGTGTACTTGAAACAGAGGTTCAGAGGTTCAAAGGGCACCAATATTTTTAGACTAGTGGAGAGGGACAATGTGGAAATGTGAAGGAAGAATGTCCCAGGGCTCTGCAGGTCAGCTCATGTGCCAGGGGATTGAACACAGTGTTTAAGTTCTGGACTGGGGGGGTGTACGTGCTGGTTTCGTTCTGTTCTCCTCCTTCCTCCTGTTGGCTAGAAAACAGCATGCTGGTGGCTCCCTCTTTCTCCCCTTCCTTCTCTGTGCCTGTCCATTCCTGGGTTGTGAAACTCCTTGAAACATGGAGTTGTTTCCTGTCTTCAGTGTTTGAAGAGTATCTTTTGTGCACTGGGATGAATGCTGTACGTAAATGATTGGTCTCCAGTCAGTTTTTCAGTAAGACTAATCTCATGCAGTCGCTAGTCAACCTACTGTTGCTTCTTGTAGGTGCTGTACATGGCAGAGCTTTTGTCTGTTAAGCAGTAATAGACTGGAATGCCCAACATGAACACCCTTGTTGTATGGCAAGAGGACAGTTCAGACTGCTAAAGCAGACCGAGCCTGCTGGGTTTCTGGGAAGAAAGGAAAGTTTCCTACAGATTTTTCATGTGAAAGAGAACCTCTTCTAATAGAACTGCACTTATGATAGGAGCAAGTGCATCTGTCATTCTGTGCTTCGTTTTGTGTTTTTAAGGAGAATTGCCTTTTTAGAAGCTTCATCTGGCAACTTTCTGCTCTCTTTTGATTTCAGTTTTGAAAATCCCATTGTCCCTTGTGCTTTCAAGTTCAAAGTGTCCAGAAGTATCTGAGGGAATGTGTTGTTCCTCAGGAAAAGCAGCTCTCTGCATGTGTGTCCTTCCAGACCTTCTTCCTCATACTTTTATTTTACCTCACTCCCTGCAGTTGTTTGGAGGAGAAAAAAAAAATCTATATATAGAGAGAGATTTTTTTATTTTTTTAACAAAACTTGCCCTGAAAAGCTGCAACTTCTCTGCCATTGAACCTCTCTGTATCTGCCGTATCTGCACTGGTACACACCCAGCTCTGTTCTCTCAGTCTACACATACACAAATCCTGGGTTGAATTTCAAAACATCCCTAATTCAAGCCAAGGGCAAATGGATGGTGTGTAGATACATTTTTTTTTTTCCCTGAGCAAATCTGGGGCCTTTTTTCCCAGACTTACAAGAGAGCTTAGTGTAACCATTTCAGTTTCCAGATCTGATTTTTTTAAAACATAGAAGCCTTGAAAATTCACCTAAATACACAGCAATTGTATGGGAGCTGAGTCTGGGATGGCATCTGTAGTTCTCAGTTCAGTGTTTGAACAGTGATTTTTGCAGGCTTTCTTCTTGGGACTGTGTTTTCAAGGGAGCTTCAGGTTGGTTTCAGATTCCCTGGGGCTGTGTCTGGTACCTCTGTCCAGCTAGGTTAGGTAACTGGTTAAAGGAGAGGCTGATGTTGCTAGCAGAGGATGTTTTTGAAGGAACTGATTAGTACCTTAATCGGAGAGTAAAATTTCATTTGGCATACAGCTGCTGGAAGCAACAACTAGGAAGTTGTGACATGCTCCACTAAAACTTACTGCAGATGGAGTGGTTTGTTGCTTTGCCAGCTGGACCCTCCCTCATCTCACAGCTCGGCTCAGGATACCCGAGTTTGTTCCCTGTACACTCACTTTGGAAGCATCTACCCTCCCGTGTTCTGAAAGATGCAAGCAAGGAAGGTGATGTCAGCCCTGTAGCTCCAGGGATACACTTTGCATGACCAGCTGCCACTGCACTTTTCTAGGAAGCTCCAGAAGTGCCATCTTCTAGAAGTGTAGTGCTTTGATTCTCATGAGACTGTTTGTCCTGTTTGCCCTGCAGTCAGTCTGTTCATCTGTCTATATACACAGAGAGAGAGGAAAAAGTATGCAAAACAATCTCCTTATCATACTGTTAAGCAGTACCATGGAGGGGATGAACTTTTTAATTTTACACTATTATTTTGCATGGAATTATCGAGATGAATGATGTTCATGAGTAATTGCAGTCTTTGAGACAAACATTTCTGTTTGTGTTGATTCCACTTTTGGAAACCTAGGACTATTTCCCCCATTGCTGCTGTGCTTTTCTCCATTTCAACACAGGAGAAAATGCATTTTCTAAGCAATCTGCCTTTATTAAGTGTGTGGTGGCCATTCTTTTGTGTTGTGATTAGCCCTCTATTTGTTTATATTTATTTCGGTAGCGTTAACCTATTTTACAGTTCATTTCATGTGGTTTTGTTGTAGGTTTTACAAGCAATGGGGTATCCAACTGGTTTTGATGCAGATGTCGAGTGTGTGAGTTCTGATGAAAAATCAGATACTGAAGGCAAAAATGAAACAGTGTCTTCAATCTCAAGCAATAATACTGGAAATTCTACATCTGACACCTCCACTACCCTAGAGGTGAATATTGCATAGAAAAGTACAAGTGATGGAGAGGTGTGGGGTTTTTGTTTCGTTTCCTGTCTTGGAAAAGGATGATGTTTTCTTTATGGCAGCAGATGAGAAACTGAGTCTCAGACCTTCCATAGGCTTTGTCACTGTGCACAAATAACTTGATCTTTATGCCTCCTTTCCTAAAATTTAAGGTGAAGTAGCCATATTATGCTCTTAAGACCATAAACTCTTCGACAGGTGTTGTCTCTTCTACTTTTCTCACATACGGTCCGGTCCTAGGAGTGGGACAGCATAATCTTTTGTTTGTTACCTTTGGGCTTTGGTAATGCAATTTTGGTATTTTCTCTCTTGTAATAGGTTTGTCAAACAGGTATAGTTCTGTAGACAGTATTTTACGGATACACATGAAGACCAATGAAAATAAAACAATTCATCAAGCGATGTTAAGAAATGTAAAACCTAATACCTCTATGCATATTGAATGCCCTAGAAAAAGCCACATTGAAGATTACATTGAAATTGGATCATTTATGTTAACTTCAGCACTTGTAGCTGACTGAAGTCGGTTGCTACAAAGAAGTATGCAGTGCTTGTTTCCTCACTGAAGTTGTAAGAAATATGGTATTCCTCAAAGGACTAAATTCCAGTAACTTTAGCAGTCTTGGCAGAACGTCCCCAGAAATCATGCTAGGATGGGTCTGTAGTACATTATTTGCATGTTTTCTTAAAGTATTTCTGGTATTTCTTTTCACAATTGAGAAAGCAGGAGATTTTGAAGAGGTGCTTGGATATCTTCTCCTTTGCCCTTCTCTTTCTGATTTCCTTGACCAATCTCCATAATTGAAATAAGGGATTTTAGAGAATTATTCTGTGTAAAAACAGAGTAACAGCTTTTATTTATGTATTTGTCTGCCTGATTGTTCTGTGGCAAGCTCTCGAGGCTGTACAGATAAACCACTGTAGATCTCTGCTTTATTTTTAGTCGTAATGCTTTTCTCAGACAATGGGGGGGGCGGGGTTATACTATGAAACCAGTAATCATTCAGTTCAAGTATTTGTCAATATATTGAAACATTAATTTCTTCAGCTGAAGGTCACTTTCTTTCCAGACAGTGCATATTTACTGATGACTCAGTTTACATATGTTTTTAGTCCAATGACATATTTCCAGGGAAAAAGGTGTGTGGAGGTATTTTATACTCAACAAACTGACCTGTTAGTTTTCCATTACAATAAACGTTTACAGTACTTCATCACAGAAGTGGTAATCTTTTAAGAAGACAAAGGTATTTCCTAAGCTGCATTGACTTTGTGTTTCCATGCTTATGCTCGTGAGATGATTTACTTTCAAAGGACCCGTCCTGGTACTGGACTCCTGATCCTTATCCAAAATAAGAAATTGCTTTTGAACATTTGGCATTCTTAATCCATCTTTCTTCATTAATGACTTGCCGTTAATATCTGTAGCTGAATGCACTACAATGCAGGCCAATGTGCTGGTGCACTTGGATCTTAGCTCTACCTTCCTTGCTTCCCAAACAGTTGCAGATATATTTGTTGTAACGTGTGACCTGGGTGGAGAGCTCTGCAGTCAGAGCTCAGTAGTGCCAGGATGTAATTAGATCGAGGAGCAGAGATGTGCACAAGGTTGAGAAGGCCAGTCTCCCCTTTATCAGCATTTGATATCAAGGAACTTGACACCATGGCTTCAGCTTTGGAAACCTCAGGGTTGAAATTCCAAGCACAGCTGGTGAGATGTTCGATGATGGGTAGACACCAGACCAGGCCATGAAGACCAGGCTCACTTCTGGACAGAAACACAGGGTATAACTTCTTTTATGGTATTTTTGTCCCCCTGCCATTCTCTAGAGAAGAGACTTTGTCTGGTATTCTAGCACAGCATGTTATACTGAAGCCAAGGCAGCGTTATCTGTGATAAAGGTCTGTTACTGGAGTGTCTAGTGAGGCGCACGTACTAGGAACAACAAGCTGTTGCGGAGGCTTGACACGGTGATAACGCTGGCCTTCTCTAAGGGGCTGGCCATTTGATGCTGTAAGCTATACTGCTGTAGATGTTTGCCATTTGAAGACATAAAGGCTCTAAAGCAACACCATAAATGTGTCTCTAGGTAAGAACTCAGGGTCCCATACTGACAGCAAGTGGCAAAAACCCAGTGATGGAGCTTAATGAAAAAAGAAGAGGTCTGAAGTATGAGCTCATCTCCGAGACGGGTGGAAGCCATGACAAGCGCTTTGTGATGGAGGTGAGCAAAACAAGCTTGTAGAGTTGGTAGGTGGTTTTGGTAACAATGCTTCAGTCTTTGGGGTTCTTGCTGCTATGATTTTAGATTTTTTGTGTTTTGCTTTTTGCAGCGCACAGCTGTAGTGATGTTTTTCAGGCTTTTGTATCTGTTATTATAGCTGTGATGATTAGACTGGGGAAGGGAATGTCTTTTATGCTGTAGGAAAATAAAAATGAGAAAACTGGATTCTGACAGCCCCAAACCACATTAAGTCTTGTCACAAGTAGGAGAAAAGTAGATGATCTACAGCCTGACAAACAAAAAAACCTGATCAGCAAATTTTGCAAATATGCTTGGTAACCCCAAAATTTGAATCTCCTGTTGGAGTCTTAGGGGGGTATTTGGAATGACTGTGACAGAAGCTAAACTTGTGCGTCTTCTTCATCTACTTGTGCTATCTCTGAAGTAGCAGTTAACTTGGAAAGAGTTATGAGGTAGTGAGTGCTCCAGTTAAATAGTGTATATATAGTGTAAGCAAAGGTGGTGTTGTTTGAGGCACTGATAAAGATGAGGGGGCCTCAAAATTTGACTGAAACGCCCTGTTTCCCAGCAGTATCGTTTATTTGTTGAGAAGCCTTCACTGTGAGGGTGACAGAGCACTGGAACAGGCTGCCCAGAGAGATTGTGGAGTTTCCTTCTCTGGAGATAGTCAAAATCCACTTGGATGCCATCCTGCGCAACGTGCTCTGGGTGATCCTGCTCGGCAGGCGGGTTGGATCAGACGATCTTCAGTGGTCCCTTCCAGCCTCGGCCATTCTGTGATTCTGTGAAGTTCAGGCATACTGGTTAAATTCAGTATCAAATAGATACACTGGTCCTCTTTTAATTGTACTTGTAGTTTCCAGGTTCCTATTATCAGTCATGTAATGGTTCATGTGATCACATGCATACACTTCATCAGCTTCATGTTCTTGAAGCAGAAGAAAGAAATTTGTCGTATAAAACACGGAATAGTGTTTTTTTGTTTTTTAACTACTGAGGCTCTCTCATCACTGACCAGTAGGTGCAGCATGGTACTCCCAAAGATAAAATACTAGACATAAATTCATATCTTAATTTTCAGGTAGAAGTAGATGGCCAGAAGTTCAGAGGTGCAGGTCCAAATAAGAAAGTAGCAAAAGCAAGCGCTGCATTAGCTGCACTTGAGAAACTGTTTTCTGGGCCTAATGCAGCAAACAACAAGAAGAAGAAGATTCTTCCTCAGGTAAGAATTGTTACTTGCTTTTTGGACTACTCTGTTATCACAGCTCTTGTGTGGTTTTATGACGTGACTTTCTAGAGAAAGCAAGTAATTTCAGTTTCTTGTCTTGTGCACACTCTGTAAGGTTTCTATTTTTATTCTTATATAGTAATTGTTGTAGTATAGCCATATAGTATGATAGCTGGGACTGTATTGTGCTAGTGCTACTACAAAATATTTTCCTACTATTATTAAGGGGTTTAACCTAGAGGACACAGAGTAGAAAACGAGGCACAAAGAGAGGTGGTGATTAGCCAGAGGAAATACGAGGTCAGCGGTTCACTGATGACATGGAAGTCTCTTGCGTATAAGGCCAGAGCCATACTGTGCTCCTCCATCATCTAAGATACATAGACTTAAAGAATAAATCATTTATAGCTTGGCAAAGGCATTAACTCTATGTTCTGGAGTAAGTTGAGATTTTTGCACCAGACTTTTCAAATGAGACATTTTATTTAGTCAGGACGCTTCTGTAATAAAAAGCTTGGTCTTGTCCATTAGGTTTAATAGCCACAATGATTTCTTAAGTCTATTAAGTTTAAGGTTGAACAGAGCAGAAACTATCAACAGTGTTCTTCCTCCAGAGGACTGTTATCAGAAAAAAAGAAAAAAAACCTTGAGGGTTACCATTTGGATCTCTTTTGTGCAAATGTGTTAGAATTAGGATTTTCTTATTTCACAGTAGCAGAATGTATCCCAAAATACACTTACAAAAATTAAAAGTCAACTCTATTTTTGTCTGTAATTATTAAGTCCTCCTCAATTCACTAAGACTTTCAATTAGGAGTATTTCAGTTTCCATTACTGTGTTGAAAGTCTAGTAGATCAGAAGAAATGGTACCTCACAGGACAATGTTCCACAGGCAGCTAAAATATGAGAATGACTTCTGATTCTGGCACTTACTAAATCTTTTTTTTTAACTTTTTTTTTCTCTGTGTGTTTATGGCCAAACTTGTCTTTGAAATATCTAGATATGCTTGATTTTACTGTGTTTCCAGAAGGTAGCCGGAGGGTATGTAGTACAGCAAAGCTCTGCTCTGATGCACTGAGCAACACCAGCGTCTGCAGCTCCTTGCTGTGCTCTGAGTTCTTTCACTCTTCACAATGGAAAAGGAAGGTGGCGTTCTAAAAGAAGCTGGTCTGAAGTAATCCAGCATTGTCATGAGGTGGTTTTGTTTTTGTGGTGAAGTCCTGGCCCTGATGAAGATTTGTGGATTCAGAGTGGTAGGAGAAAAGCAAAGACCACGTTGTAGATCAGGGAGAGGCAGTTTGTAAGGATGTGGGAAAGACAGCGGCGAGGCACGTCAGAGAACAGGGCAGAAACTACTCATGTTTGATCATGCCCACGCAACCAAAACTGAAGTAAATAAAACATGGCCTGACTATGCCAACTGCCAGGACAGAGTGAAGTGACCATGTTCTTGGATTCAGAGTGCTATGCAGTCGGTGAGAACAGAGAGCTTTTCCTCCCAGAAGGGACTCACTTGGTTTCTGTCAGTCTTATTTTTTTAAATGTTACTTCTCTATTTTGTACTCTACGTTAAATAAGGCTTGTGCAGCAAGCATTCTTAAAGAGATTTTGGAAAGGTGGTGATTTAATGCAGATGGCCTTGTATTTCCAGCAACACTTCAACCTTCTGAATTGCTATTGTTTTTATTACTCTGAGCAGACTAAAGGGGTTGTCAATACAGCTGTTTCGGCAGCAGTCCAGGCTGTTCGAGGTAGAGGAAGAGGTGCTTTAACACGAGGGGCATTTGTTGGGGCAGCTGCTGCTACTGGATACATAACACCAGGTAAGGCATGGCAATAACAGTTAATACTTTAATTCTGACTACCGGTGTGCTCTATTCCATTTGTCAGTCAACTATGTAAGTGACCTCTTCAGCTTCAGTCATCTGAGATGAAGCAGAAGAGAGAATTCATGGGCGTTTTAATAAATCAAAGAGCTGAAAAACTGGCAGTACCTATCCTTTATAAGTCTGCAACTTAAAACTCCATGTACACAGGGCACGAGTACACAGTTATCCCCATAATGGCTTTCCTGGCTTTATCATTCTATTATCTATCTTTGTAGTTGACTGCCAAACAATTTCCCAAACTTTCTTCCTAGGTCAGGTGTCTCTTGGGTCACGTGTCCTGTAGCAGTAGGATTGGCTTGCCCAAGAAGCCCTTGCAGGGATAGAACTGGCAGTCACTGTGATCCCAGAAACTTTCCACATGAATTGGGCATGCGAGCACAATATCTATCAGTAGCTTCTGTGCTGGCCTAAAAAAACAAAAGTAAAAGAATTTGTGTTCATACTCTGTTAATTCATCATCCGTGCTGTATTGTTCTGAGTAGCAAAGGATCTTTTGAAATCCAAGGGCCTTGTGGTTCACATACGTGGTACTTTCTGTACACAGCAGGTGAGTTACTAATCAGGTTATTTCACTGCTGACTCCTCAGGGCAGACCTGCAACCATCAGAGGCAAAACTATTTGAGCTTGAAGAGCTGAGGTGCTCGACTATTAGTGGCTGGTCCAAAATAGTGATGATTTTTATTAACCAGTAGGTTGCAAGCAGATATGAAAGACGTACAGAGTGTAAGCTGTTACAATCCCCAGACAAGAAACTTTTAATGAAATGTTAACTTTCTCCTCACTTTCCAAAGCGCGTTGTTTTTTTTTGTGACTCTGCATCATATCTGAGGCTTGCAAGTAACGTGAAGGGAGTCTAGACGTTGTTTTGACTTTGAATATGAATCACAAATTTTTAAGAATGAGATGCTTGGAGATCCCTTAGTCAAAGCAAACCCAATAGCTTCCAAAAGTAGTATGTATACTCATACTCAAGTTTTTAGATTATAGCAGGAGCTCTAATTATACCCTTCATCCATTCACACATGCTAATAGCATAGCCCTGTTGTTTGGTAGACCTGCTTTCTGGCACAGTCAACAGCATGATGTCTTCATTGTTCCTGTATGTTGATGTAATTATAAATACTAAAAACCAGTAATTCATTTTTAATAGCTGTTAACATTGTTTTTGGAACTGTCTTGCTGCCTGAGGAGTCATTTATGAGACATTTTAACCTGTCAAGGGCATTCTCCTTGCCAGCATGGAATTACTCCAGAAACAGGTTTAATTTCCAAGTCATTGCAGTTGTTAAGCTTTTATTGGTCTTGGCCTACACAGATTATTGATGACGTGGTATCTGCCACAGGCACCTAGCATTCCCCTCTTTATAATGCAAGTTGAGGAAGATGACTGTTCTCTGCATCAGACTGTATTTGTACTTCAGGGGTAGTATAAGCAAATATGGGATGTGTGACTGGATCATGCCAACTCCGTGCTCCGACATTACAGACTCGAGAGCTGAGGTTTAAGGAAGTCACTGGGTAGCTTGTTTGTTAAGACACTGTGTAGAAGGATTTTAGTGTTTCAGCAGTTTTCACATGCATTAATGTGAGTTTGGTTTTTCCGTGGTCCTTCTTTGTGTACCAGAAAGGGTCCCTGTGTATTGGTGAGCGAATACCAATTGTCTTCAGGTATCACAGGAAATGAAAACCCATTCCCCATCTGTTTATATTGCAGGCTATGGAGCACCATATGGGTATAGTACAGCTGCGCCAGCTTACGGTATGTATAGCCCAGTAATTAACAAAGTAGAAATTATACAGAAACCATTGTGCCAGTCCAAATGTGGCAGTCCAAGTTGGTTTAGGGTTTGCAGGAGAAACTAGAGATTAAAGCTCTTAAACCATGATGACAACACCTTGCCATAACCTTGTGGTTCTTTTTTGGTTGGAGTAGTTTTTTGCCTATGCTTTGCCTGATCTGTGGAAGGACCGCTTCTTCTAATTGCCTGTTCCCTTTCATACTGAAACTGAACTGAAGTAGTTTTCTTACTTTTTACAGCCAATCTGTGCTCCATTCAAAGACTACCTAAGGGCCTATGTCAGCAGCTCTGAGCAATATTTATCTAAATGGCTTTACAAATAATTGGCAATGTTTGTCTACAAGTTTAATTGGCTTGTGGACCAAGCTCCCCTAGTGCTGTCAACTCTGTGAAATAATCTCTGATACAGTAAAAGTCTACGTGCGTACAATCCCATCCCCGCCCCACCCCGCTCCCCCTGCTGCAGGCTAAACCACTGCTGCTTGGGACAAGCAGAATGATTTTGTGTAGTTTATATCGCTGGTGATTAGACTGCAAGGAAGCTAGGATACGGTAATTTGCCACGATGATTTTACTAAGAAGCATAGTGAAATTAGGCTGGCAAAGCATTGGTTTTGTTAAGACTGTAAAATAAACTAAAAATCAGCAATGATGGAAAGGTTTTTCTTACCTCAGCTTCTCCCTACCCACCTGCTTTTTTTTTTATGCTAGACTAACAAAGTGTATTTACCTCTAACCGGCCCTTTTGGTTACTTTGAATGAGGTTTATGTGGCAATGGGAGCAAAGCAGTTTGGAGTCAGTGATACGTCCTGGCACACACAAAAAAAAAAAACACACCTGCGCCTACCAGAACCCATCCCACCGTCCTCTCCTGTCACAGGGCTGGAGGGAAATCCTGCTACTCAAATGACAATAAGTACATTTCAAGGCCTGCAGTTTTTTCATATGGGAAACTGAGATTGCAATTTCCTACTCATTTTCTAGCTTTTGTAGTATTTGTAATACTTATTCCTCTCTAATTTGTATAGCTTTTATAGCTTGGGCAATACCAACTCCCCTGATAGCATTATAAAAGTTAGAAATATTTTCAAATGTTTATTTCATTACTTTCTTTTAGAGGTATGAGCTATAAACAACAGAATGCTGCCGCTTTATTGAAAACATTCCCTTTGCTTGACTAAGACCAGCCGGCCCTATTCTGTACTCCTGCAGTGGAGAGGGGAAGTACAATGGGCCAATGGGCTGCACTTAACAGTGGGAATTCTCCCTTCAAAATATAAGCAAACCTCACTAGTTCTGCAAATCCTGCCCTGTTGACCGGCCAAGTGCTTTGACAAAATGGCAGCTGACAGCTGTGCTTTCCTACTGAGTGTGCTCTGCATTGTCTTCTGTGTTGTATTACTGAAAATAGAAGGAATAGCTATTTGTTTTTCAAGGAAAAATCAAAGGAAGTTTAGTTTATGGCTTACTTCATGGCATGGATTTTTAAAAAACCTCTTTAGTTCTTTCCAAGCTGTAGTGACTGGCTATAACCAAGATCAGTGGTATATGCATATGCGTATTTTTACAAGCCAGGGACTTGCAGTGACGTAACATGAATCCTTTTGTGGCTGAAGAAGACGGTACAACTGTTATCAGTGCTCCTGCAGCATGAGTTTTACTTACAGCTTTTTTTGCCTTCCTTCACTCCTTCTACTTTGTGGTTTTTTTTCTCATGATGCGTATTTTGGGAGCTAGATTTTAATCAATTAACTGTGTATATGTGACATATCACTGACTTCAAAACACTGTGGAATTGAATGCCCCCATTTTTCACATAAAGAGTTTCTGTTTTTAATGTCTTATGATTGTGATGCAAAGTACTGGGATAATGCTTTTTGGCTGTAAGGTAAACATGTCTCTTTGCCTTTGTAAGCTGTTGCATGTTGGGAAACTTCACTTTGATCATCTGGTGCTCTGGAATACCTGCTGTTGCTGCTTTGTGATTTCTAAATGGACACATAGGATAAATACTAGAATTTAAATAGGAAAGAATTATTAAAAAAAAAAAGCATTTAATTGTGCAGAAGCTTGTGAGGCCACAAGAACTCTGTAATAACCATGAAATCAGGCAAATATTAATCTTTCTAGATTTGCCACTTCAATACAGGATAGCAAAAGCAAAATAAAGCAGCAGATACAAAATTTACTGTAGGTGCTGGATTATTTGGCTGATCTATGTGGATGCTTATCAAAACTGCTGGACAGTTTCCCTATGAATTTTCTTTTATGCATAGCAGTTCCTGTCAAGAGTATCTGCAATTGTTACTGGCCTGTGACATACGAACACAGAACAAGGTAGTAGAGATTAATTATCATAAAGATTATGAAATAGCTTCAAGTCCAATCTCTTTTTAACAAAACACACTCTATTTTTGAGACTACTGCTTGCTTTAATTTTAACAAACACTGGGACAAAAATAAAAGCAAACTTTAAGCTAACCATCTGTCTGAAATAGTACAAAGTGTTGAAGTGTTACTGTTTATGGGGCCCTGTACCCTAAAGTCACATTGACTGATTTGGAAAAGGTTAATGAGAACACTACTGTAAGCTCATATCTGACTTTCTTGGATCACTGAACTTATTTGGAGTCCTCTCCCTTTTTTCTCTCTGTAGGTTTACCCAAGAGAATGGTTCTGTTACCAGTTATGAAATTCCCAACTTATCCTGTTCCCCACTACTCATTCTTTTAGCAAATGGCAGAAGCTAATTCCTATTGATTGAACAACACAGTACAGTGCAGAATGTTAGAAGAAAAAAAGCCTTTTTATCCTGTTTTCTTTGAACACATACTTGAGCAAACTCATTTGTAAAGAAACATCTTTTTCCTACTTTTTGATTTTAACAAATGCAAATTTAGTTCTCTAAAACTTGAAAAAAATGTTCTGTGAAATGTTACCTCATTTTCAAATAACTTATACCAGCCTTCTGTTATAGGGAAGAACTAGAAGCTTAAATCTTACGTTTTAAATGAAGTATCCGATTATGTAAAATTAAATTTGTGAAGGATGTATAGAATATAAAACACTGATCACAAATAAACTGTTTTGTTGTAACACAAGAGTACTGCCTGTTTCCTAATGCAGTCACACAGATTCAGTTAGTGACCTGTACTTGTTGTAGGGTTATTTAATGCAGGGCATAGTTCTTTAAAAAATTATAAAAATAAAAATAAAAAAATAGAAACTTCAGTTAAAATATAACTTTGTAAATATTATGGTGTGTAATAAACTTAGTAAAATATGGGTTAAATATTGTTTTATTTTATAGAGCTAAGCATCAGTATGTGAGTTTCCTCAGAATCTTTAAAATCAGCATCCTGTAACTCTCAGTGACTTGAGTCTTAATCATCAAAGAAGGCTTTTCATTTGTACACAGAATACTGAAAAAACAAACAAAACAAAGGGAATTAATCCTAGACTGTCTCTTTGTATTAGGTTACATTCTGTGAAATACATATTAAACAAAGGAAGTTCCCACAGAAGAGCTCATATAATTACAGGGATACACAGTTAAGTCCGTATTGCCCAGAGAAAGGACGTCAATAATGTTACAATCTTGTTCTTTAGAGCTCAAAAGCTGCTTGTTTTCCTTTCTTTTGTTTTTCACCAAAAAAAATAAAAATAAAAAATTGCACTTGTTCTTGTGGCCTTCTTCACTTTTAAGATTGTCTGCCCACCCTTGATTTTCCATTCACCATTTTTGCAGAAAGCATTTTAGTTGTCAATCTTGTATTAAAACAAAGGGTTCTCCTTTTTCCCCTTACGTTTACAAGAATCTAAAGCAGCAACAAGGTCCCCATGAAAACTTGCTATTTAATTGTCCCAGTTCTTGTTGAGTGCTGCTGTGGAAAGTGACACACTTCAGCCATAGGCCAGTACTTTTCTTAAGAGTTGGTGCTCGAACCAAAAGAATTTCCTTTCAGATAAGGAGTGGGTGCACCTGTCAAATTCCAGGACAGGCCCCAGCTCCGTGCTGGCTCCATGTGTTTTAGACTTCTGCAGAAAAACTGCTGTGGGCTCTACTGAGGGATTCAAGTAGTCTTTATTAAGGTATCACCCCCACAAAATAAGTAGCGTTGCTGGTTGTATTTCTCTACTCTTTCAAGTTGCTTTTCAGGAGGTTTGCTTTAGTTCATGCTCTTTTCAAGACTGCCTTTATACACTCTGTTCTCCAACAGATTTTGCTGTCGAGGCAGGGGGGAGCTATATTTATGAAGGGGGTGTAAGAACAGTGCTTAAAGCCATGTAAAGTTCCTCCTCCCTTTCATCACCCATTACAGGGAAAGAAATATTAGAACAGCATAATAAGGGGCAGCTTATTTAACAAGCTGCTCTTCTTGGAATTAACTGCACCTGTTAAACTAATATTTATGCTTAGAACTGTGTTCATATCTTACATGGTTTTCCTTCTGACATAGCTCTCGCTTTTGTTTGGTGTTGGTGGTACTTTAATAAAAAATGCAGCTCTACTGACAAGTAGCGGTGAGCCTGCTGTTCTCATCCATGCGACAGTGCTGAAATAAAGAGCAGGGTCTTGGGGATGTAATCAAATTGAGCGGTGCTCGTAAATCACCAATACATTTTGCTGGCCTATGGATGAAAGGAAGCCATCACGGAGCAGAAAAAGCATGGCTGATAAGAGCCCGTTTTTGTTAATAAAATATTCATTAAAGGAATCTTTCCTCTGCACACGTTCCACCCCCTCCCACCCCTCTTTTGGAGTTCCCCTGATTGGCAACTGTTTTCTTTTTTCTTTAATCCCTGGATTTGTAAAATTTCTAACAAAATATTGTCTGAACCAATTCTATACAATAAACATTTGTATGCCAAATAACTTGTTCCTTATTTCAAAAACAAGGAGGGCGCTATGCTCTTTTCCAACATGATGGCAGTCATTTCAGATGATTGATAGAAGTCTTTTTTTTTTTTTGTCATTTGTTGGGAGTTACTAACCACATTGTAAACTTGCCCCCTTGCTGCATATTTTACATTTCTCTGCTTTACTGAAAATATGAATGAGCTGTCAGTTCTTTGTTTAGAAAGTGGTAACCTTGGAAGTGTTAGATATTTCAATACCTTCAAAGAATTAGAAGTGCCCATTTTACAATGAAAATTCCACTTGCAGCTGAAAGAGCAGAGAAATTTAAATGGAGCTTTAGCTTCAGCCATTCTCTGAAATTAACATGAAATTTTTGCTTCTCTGCTCTTTTCCCACTGTAGGTGGTTTTTTCATTGACAGTCCCTATTGCCAGCCTCTCAGCATCGCACCTTTTATTATTCACTTGGGCCCTCAAGATTTCTTCTCTGACTTCTAGAACCATCAGGTTGTGTGGCTCCAAATGGCATTTTGTACATGTCTTAAAAGCAAGAACAAAAGTGGCTCGTTTTGAGGTTTCTCAACTTCAGACATGGAATCTGAGGTTTTTTTTTTTTTTCTTTTTTCTCTCAAAAGTGTTTCTCACTTTTTGAACTTTGTTCCATTTAATGAAAAGCAATACTTACTTCAAGCCACAGTCCTTTCTTTGGGTACATAGCAATAGATGTGTATATACTTCTGGTTATTTCTTTACACTAGAAGGGAAGGGGGGGGCAACAAAACAAGACTTTAAACCTCGCAGGGTGCTTGCTTTAAGCAGTGAACCCACATTTACTTTCACTATTGAAGTATTTCAGAATTTTAATACTATGACTGTATTTGCATGTTTCCTATAAAAACTGCTACGAACAGTTGCAATGGTCACTCTTGAAGCAGTAGTGCTTTGTACCATTGTACATGTCAGCAGACATGAAATGTAGCAAAAAGCTGGAAGAAAAAATAGTCTATTTTTCTCCAAAATATAACTAAATGTTATTCTTTCTCTCTCTCTCTCTTTCTTTACCACATCGTTAATATGAGGCACAAAAAGGGTAGGCCTGAATTTGACTTTGAAATAGTTCTTCTGTGTCTCTTAAAATCATCACCAAATGATAGGAAATTGTACTATTTGGTAAATCTTCAATTCAAAATCCTCGCTTCTCTAAATTTACTAGTGTGTTTGTTTTTTTTTTCTCTTAAACTTGTATGTTGATATTCTGAGATTGTGAATCAGTAATCAGCAATAACTGAAAGGTAAATGTCTTTGTTTATTTAAATGGTATTGGAACATCTGTATGTTGCAGTTAAGACTTTTAAGCAATTTTCAGCAGGTTAATACCACTTTATTCTCATTCTCTCCGGACCTCCATAGCCATATGCACTTGTATAAAATAAGCAGAAATGTAATGACTGTAAGCTGAGATCGTGATGTAAAAGGTAAGAAATTTTATTTTAAGCTTAAAGAATATTTTTATTGATTTTTTCTAAAAATCTCACATACCTGTGACAATCTTGTATATGGCAGATTTTTATTATGTTTTGTGTAACTCTAAACATTCAAACAAGTAATATGCAGTTTTGGATTCCAACTTCATGTTTTTCAAGGCCACTTCAAATATTCCAGTTTCAGTTAAAAATATATATATATTTCTTAACACTTTTAAGAAATAGTTTGGTTTTATCAACAGACTGTTCTTCAAATATCTTTCTCTAGCATAGCCTAAAAAGCTGTTTTGATACTGCTATGTATCAGGCACCGCATTCCTTGCATACTTGTGGAAAACATTTAGGTAGGTACTAAAGCCTGGCCATGGCCCGCACTGAAAGCCATACCATGGTTACCGTTATGTGAAATAAAAATGTGAAGTGTAATTTGTGGTATTATCTAACTAACAAGAGAGAAATTATTTCCCTAAACTAGTAAAGCTGAACTCCAAACTGAGAATGAAAGACTTTGATGATGTTAGAGTTTAAATCTGCAGAGATCAAATTACATTAGGCCAAATTAATTCATGAAGCAGCCAGGTTTGCTTTCCTCTTGTGGGTGCAGTGGGAGGAGAGGAAGGCAGGCAGGAAAAGATTTAACTCTGCATGAATAAATTGTTTGGCTGTAGTTTTCTAAAGCTAGAAATTAAGATAGGGGCATCCGTAAATAATTATTTTCAGTTCTGTAGTAAATGTTTTAGATGATATTTTACTTGGTGTAAAATGATTTTGGATTATGACTTATATGGTGCACATGATATGTGTAGTTTTAAAATACTTGGTTTTTTAATTTGCATTTATATAACCTTACATTATGCAAGATTGCATAGCACAGTACTGCACAACTGCAGTACCTGCAGTACTTGAAGTTGCTGGAAACAACTCTTTTATATTAAAAAAGAAAAAAAAAAAAAAGGAAAAGGGTGGGATTGATGATGTATTAGCATTTTAGGGTCTCAATTCAGACATGAAAGCATTAAAAAACCCTGACTGATCACAGTTTATACTGATGTAAAACAGAAAAATACTTGGTATGAAATATGTAGTAAATCAAGCCTAAAGCTTGTTGTTTTGCATCAAAATATAACAGCAAAAATAAACTATATTTCTTTTTCAATACTGAAAATATCAAATTCAGTAAATAACTGCATGTGTAGGTTCTCCATAACTCAGGATATGTCTGGATAAAATACATAGGTTGATGTAGAAAAATAGCTGTCAAATATTGTTGGGTTTAGTAATGTTGGAGGAAACCCGATCTTGCAAGTGGCCTATGTATCTGCACCTGGAGAAATTAAGTTCAGGAACTTTACCAGTGACTTGCCCACTAAAGCACATAACTGTTTGATTACATTTGCAGGTGCAATTGATGAGCCATCAGAATGACCTTTCTGTTTGGTGGTGCAGATTTTCATCTGCTGTTATCTTCGAGGTATAAATATAGGGTTTGGTCTGAAGCTCACTTAATATTCAATTATTTGTTCAGCCTGTAAGGCAAAGCAATCCTGATAGTGGAGCAGCAGGCTGCTCTGTTTCCTCTGAAAGACAGTGTTTTATATGCTTCACGGCAACGTTAAGGCACATTATAATGAACTTCTCTTGAGTATTCCTTTTGTAGGTTTAACTGATGACAGTCTGACAAGCAGCTTATCTGTCCAGTTCAAGGACTGATTAATAAAATGTCTTGTTGACTTCTTTGATCTCTCTCTTTGTGGCCTGGATTTGGCAGCTTAATCCATTTGTATTGGTTTTCATCAGCACTGTTTTGACTGTGTATTTCCATATTTTTCTGTCATTACCCTCTTAACTCTTACAATCGTAAGCATTCTGCCCTTCTGCTTTTTTGACATTTTCACTTTCTTGGATCTTCTCCTCCTCTTTTTCAATGAAAAGATACTAAATTTCTTTGGTATATTTTTGCTCAGTAGGCAAACACTTATGGCCAAAAATTGTCCCCTTGACTTTGCTGCACGCCTTCGCAGTAGGATGGACACCATTTCCTGACATGAAGTACATGTTGTACTTAAAACTCCTAAATCCTGGTTTTGAAGCCATGTGGAATCAGTGACAAGACTCTACTGTGGGTGCTAAGACTTCCTAGGACTGTCTCATTCACGGTGGTACTTGAGCAAAACATTCACATGTTCTGAAACATCTTTCATGTAGGTTCCACAAGTGCCTAATACATTGGCATTTGAGAGAACTGTTACGGACTGCATTCTAACCAGTAGGTTTTAACCAAACCAAAATACCAGGCTATTATTTGATGAGTGAGTTGGATAACATCTACTTGATCAATGTTGCAACAGCCACTGTTTTAAGGCAGAATTAGAAACTGCTTTCTTTTGCCTATAACACTTGCAGGTTTCCTTTTAAAATCCACCTCACTAAGAGAATGGTCTGAAGTGCCTCTTCTGTGAGATTGAGGTCTGCTATTTGATGGCTACCGAGCTTTGTCTTTCTGGATATATGCAGCAGTCAATGTGGAAACCTGGTTCCATGTGCTTTGTGTAGCTGCTGCTATCTTTGCCAATTCTGCAGTACCATTTATGTGAAGCAAAAATATTTTACAGTTGGAATTTCTGGTTCATGGAAAAGAATTCTGAAAAAGTTCCTTTCAACTACTACATATAAATAGGACACTCGGGAAAGTCTGTATCTATTCACTTCCCACCTTAACTCTAGTTTTAGCTAACCAGATGCCAGTATATATTTTGGGAGATGATGTCTGGCACTTAAAGGATTAAAAGAAACCAGAGCTTTACAATGAAAAACTGACCTGCTTAGTGGGTTACCTGGACTGGAGATGAATGGCATTAACATTGACTTTGGACGAATAAATGTGAGCTTGGGTGGCCTGGCTGGTTGACATGGAGGGAAGTGAGGCTATTTACAGAATTGCGAGATTAAAACACAGGCTGTTCCATTGTTCCAATAGCGTTTATTTGCTTTTAGCTGTTCTGGCATACAAATCCACAATCACACACAGTGGATTTCCCTTTCTAACAGATTGGATTTTCTGGAACCATGTGAGGGAGAAATGTATAAGCAGCCTGTTGAGTTGTCAGATTGGTATCTGAAGTGGCCGTGCAGGACAGCAGTCTTCACAGATGGAAACCTCTAAGTACAGTATACTGCTAACCATACCTCAGCATTTTTCTTCCTGATGGTTGAGTGGCAGCTGGAATGGTTGTCATTTTCCCGGATAGGAAACTGTGACTTTTGAAGAAATAACATATTTAACAAGGGAACTTAAATCCTACTTTGCCAGCCACATGAAATTTCTACAGGCATGTTCTGTCTACAGACGGGTTTAAGGCAACCAGATCGCTTTGGAAGAAAAGTGTTATCTTGAGCTAGTGTCTCAATTGTACATGATACAAACACCATAGAAAAATCTGCCTAAACCTTTTGAGACATAATTCCATCACCATCCTTTGCTTGAAAGCCTTTATGTTAAAGCACCAGGGTTGAATGACTGTGAAAGGACTTGGCGAGCTGAAAGCATGGCACATGATGCTTCCTGCCATCGTATCCTCTCTCTGCCAGTGCTTGCTGTCTTCTTTAAGTGTGCATTCTGGAGCTGGAACATGGTGACCTTATTCCTGGGCATTGAGCCATACGGATGGAGGCCAGCCTATACCCATGAAGGGACTGTGTAACACACGGCCTCTGTTGCCCAAGCAGTTTCTGTTGGACACAGTACACAATCCAGCCCTCACAAAGGCAATTTAGTGCCTGGGTAGGTGGTTCCTAATCTGTCTAATTTGCTGTCATGCAGCCAATGTGAGTTAATTAGATGATTCAGCAATTGTCGTGGCTCCCAGTTAATGTGCTGTAAACCCTGCTGCCCTAAGTTTCACTGGAGCAGCATACCTTAGTTTCTGTGAGTGCTTCCCGCTGCCTTTTCTGATCTTCTCTAGCGTCCCAGTAAATAACCAAGTCTCTAAAGTTACAGAATCTTTATGTAGCTGTTTCTAGATTGTTGAGAATTTCTAATCAGCCAATGAAAAGCTTTAGGGAACAAGTTTTCCTAGAAACTTATTAATGTGCCAATGGACTATTTTTACTCATGTGCAAACATCTGTGAGAAGTATTCTGGTATCTCTGATCACTTGAAAGGGCACTAGTACTCCTTCTTTAAGAATACTTGCCTTCTGGCAGAAAAAAATAGATTTAATGTTTGTCTTAATTCTAAGATTATTTGTGCCTTTTTCCTTTCATTGGACTACTAAGAGAAATTTCCCTGACCACAAGTTTCTTGCATTAATAGGAAGTAGAAAATGAAGGAGGAGTGGCATGAAGACTTTTCAGGTGTTCCAGGAAAAAAATCTCGTTTGTTGGCTGTTCAACTACGGGACATCAATCTCCTGGCAATTCTAAAATGCCAAGATAGCAATAAATGTGAGCAGCTTCAATGTACTATCCTTGATCCAATCCAGCAATGTCCTTGGAGAACGAGTCTGACAGTCCCTGTGTTTTCAGTCACTGATCTCTGACAGAAAGTGTAGAAGCACACGGGTCCCTTGCTTCATTTTTAATTCTCCATCTGTACTACAAGAGTCCATGGGTCATCACAGTCTAGTGATGAGATTCCCAAACATCTCACCAGAACTGTGTAAATTAAGAGCTAGCACAACATTATAGTATTTCAGTCTTAGACAAAATTCCAAGTTTCCCTCTGCATCCTTTGCTCTGTAGGCAATACAATACAATCATTCTGTATTAGAACTTAGTGCCTTTAGATAAATTCTCTGTAGTCAGTTGCTTGCTAATAAATAAAGGGAAAAATATGTCTTCCACCTTCAAATGAGTTCCAAGTCACATAAGCAGCTTACAAAAAAAGGCTCCTACTTCCTGAGGCTCTGGGAAACAGCACAAGAACTCTGCCAGGGCAGACTCTTTTGGATACATGATGAGATACACAAATATAAAGTTCAGACTGCTGTTCTCAGTCATGAATCACACTGGGGCCTCTCCTCTGGCAACAAAAGAATGAAAATGAGGTCTCTGCTGGCCTTACAGAGAAGTTCTGTTAAGTACAGTTGTACTGTCTTAAGAACCAGTAACTGAGCTTGAATTTTCAGGACACAGACCCTCTCAAGCGTCCTGCTGGAAAAAACTACGGAAAAATTAGATACTTTGCTGACTTGTTTAAAGAGATGCAAAGGTATATCATAGTTGCAGCTGCTATCCTTAGAATATAGACAGCTTGTCTAACAGTTCATTGGTTCCAGCCTTCTGTTTTAGCAGATCTGGTTTGCTGTGAAACTGAGCCCTACTGTAAAGTGGAAATTCTGTCACAGTCATTTTAGAGCAATTCACTGAAGAAACTCAGCACTGGAGTCCCACACTTACAGGTTGTGGCAGCAGTTTTCACCTCTATTTTCTTTTGAACATTAACCACTTAAGCTGGTAATTAAGTGTTTGACATTAAGAGAATTCACACCACAAAGCTGCTTTATTAATTAACCCCTGAAGTTATGTCTCCTTAGCTTAACTTCTCTCATCTAATTCCATACCTATCTGTGTGCAGGTTCTTTAGTGCCCCAAAACATCTTCCTGTTTCCCATTGTACTCACAGAAACAGGAGTGATTCAGTTACTTACGTGCAGCTGATGCTCAAGATAATAAAACAGCATGAGTGGGATACATACAGACCTGTTCCTCTAGTCTGGTGTTTTCTAGGAGAGAAGATGCTCTTTCTGCTAGACCTGTCTAATACTGTGTAGGCAGTGCAATACCTTATTAAAAGAAGTTCTGTGAGCTTTTTAATAAAAAAAAGTTCATCTTATATTAAGATTTAAATTCAGTATTTTTTTCTCCAATTCCTGTGGCTATGTGAAAACATTCAGACTAAATGCTTACCTTGACACTTAAGAGGAGTTGAGTGATCTAAAGTGCTAAGTGGAGATGTGCAGTTCTAAATCAAATTTCTTATGTTGTATGTTGTTTTAACTTGTATTTGGTGCCTTAACTCTGTACAATCTAATGTTATCTATACTGTACCACAGGTAGTTTAGTGGGTAAGTGTATTTTAAGAGAAGTCATCAAGCTAGGCTACAGAAACTGTAGCAAGGACAAGCCTTCTCAGTGTGAGCTCTCCTGCATGTTTAATTAATAATCCACTGATAAACAAAACCTGAAGAATTTAAAGAGTATATAAAATTTTTAACTACAAATTGAGACTGAATGTATCCAATTTCCAACTTCAAAGGTTTGTGGCAATGAGATAAAGGTACAATCTCTTCTATGCTGTGTAAGTAAACATCAAACTGGCCAGAAGTGTGTGTTTGTGAAAACCTATGGACTCTTATCTTTACTAGAACAAATTGCACTAGAAGGTATTAACTGAATGTAGTTTAGAAGGGTATTAATAGAATGTAGTCGATTATCCTTTATCCACTGGTACAGGGGGCTTGGAATGAGTCAGATTTGCAGTTAATGTTTAAGTCCAAAACAGCATGGGGACTTAAGCCTCATTCCTCCCTCTTACCTGAATCTAGAAGCTCCAGGTGCCTTATGCTGCTTTGCAGTTTGCAAGGTGTAGCACAGCTTCTACTTGAACACACATTTGCTTGCTGAATGCACCTGGTCCTGGTAGAATGGACTGAGGCAAAAGAGAGAGAGAGAGAGAAGAAAACAATGAAGGTAGAGTGCTCTTCTCCAGTCTTAGGTTAAGCAGACAAGGAAGTTGCAGGGAAAGTTCCACTGCCTTTTCCAAGGCCATAAATACAGTCTCTGGAAAAAATAGGAGGTTTGTCTATTGTGGTAAATCAGCAGCCTTAGTACACTAAGAGCAATGAGGAAGAGGTATTGTTTTTCCAATAGCTTGTAAGAAATTAGGTAAGAGATTTAAGCTACCCATATTACAAGCTAAAAATCTGCTAGAGCAGATTATACTTTTTTCCTGCTTCAATAAACAGGTACAGGTTGGAAAGAGGAGGAATAGGAGCAATCCAATGAATCACAGAACAGTTTGAGTTGGAAGGGACCTTAAATATCATCTAATTCCAACCCCCTGCCGTGGGCAGGGACACCTCCCACCAGACCAGGATACTCCAAGCCCCTTCTTTATATCTAATCTAAAGCTACCCTCTTGTAGTTTAAAATTGTATTTGCTGATGCAGCGCTATCCGCAACAGGGAGACTCCTCCATGCAGTATATAAAGCATGCAAATGAATTTTGGCAGGGAAAGGAATACTAGTAGTAGTTTTCTCTAAAGGAATACTAGTAACTTATTGATACGATGACCACAGTACTCTAGACAACCTGCTTTGAAAAGAGCAGCACGGTAACAAGGGAAAGCTGATACTGCTCCCACTACTACATGTTGTAATGTACATACTGCAGGTCACTAATACTGGCATAACTAGTTATGACAAGATCAGTTCATCTTACCAGAAAAGCTTATTTTGACATTCTAGCTGCCTCTATTTTTTAAGCTACAAGGGAGTTAATTATAGCACAGATCTTTTTCTAAGGCAGTAGAGCGGAAGGTAAGTTTCAGCTTTGTGCTTCGAAGCTGCTGCAAGTAAGTTGATTAACAGTGTTCCATGGAAACAATCTGACGTACTTATTTATTTTCTTTGTGCTCATTTCTATGTTCTTAGAAAAGCACAAGCTTCTATAAGCATAATCAACACAAAGTTACTCAGGGTACCGTGTCATCTCAGCAGTGGACACCAACTTGCATCTTCAGTCAACAGGCACATATAAATCAAGCTTAATTAAGAGGAACAGAACATCTTGGCAGGTTTGCTTTACTACTGGCACTGTTACAATTTAATGATCTATGCATATGGAAATGTGTGTATTCCTGCACTCCCAGTATAAGTTATAGTTCTGCAAGATCATCCTGTAACAAAGTAAAATGTGTTTAGTGTAGAAACAAGTATTATTCCTTCATTATTTCCACAAAGGGCTGTTTATAAGCAGTTGCAAAGTGATACTACTCAAAGCAGAATAGCTGTGCGCTGAAGAACAGTAGTCAGCTTTTGGAAATTTAGCAGTGATATGAATTTAATAATGAAACAACTGTACCACACAGATTATTTCCTGTGTTTTCAAACTAGTATCCCTGCTTCCCTGCTCAAAGTAACAGGATAAAGACAAGTGTAGTTTTCCAATAACATGTATTGCATGGAAATGTACTGGACGAAAATGGAGGCTGTACTGCTGAGAGCATATTCTACTATACAGAGCCATTCTCTGGGCAATGCTGCATAATTTAAGAGTGGGTAAATATGCCTTCAGGGACAACACAACACCAAACAGATGTTTGTTTGTTTTTAAAAAAACTACACAAAAAAATCCAAAAAATCAAAAACAAAAACCAGAAAAAAGCCTTGAAGCTTTGTCCAGTCATATACCTATTCTTCCCTGAAAAAAAGAGACAGGTACATCCATACGTGCTTAGTGAGTTACAAACCAGGTAACACAAAGGCCCTTAAGGATGAGTGTTTTACAGATAGTCTCCTTTTGGCCAGAAAAGAAAGGAAGTTGACGCCGTCTTCCAGTTCCACAGAGCAGTGTCTTATTTCTGATCCTAACCCTAGAGCAGTATTTATTGATCAAACTGACTAAGCTTTTTAGGTCGATGAGCTCTCCGCAAAGCAATTCTGTTCTCCTCTCAAGCCTCTGCAGGGGCCAACAACTGGTGCTTAACTACTGCTTCCACTGCAGAATGTCACCTGTCCTCCAGCTGGCCCAGGCGTTCTGGGACACTTGCACTTCTCAGAGCAGCACTGCTGTGGGGGCACCCATCAGAAGCGCTGCAGTAACACAGCAGCGCAACCCCCGGTGGGCTGTATGCTTTCTCAAGTCCCACCCAGGTCTTAGTGACAAAGTTGAGCATGAAACCTGTACCGCCAAAACTCCTGCCCTTTAATGAGGACATCTATGGGAAGGAGATGTGAAGCTGGCGACTTTGAGGAAAGGTTGGTGTCTTCCAAGTCCAACTCATCTTACAAGCCTTTTTTTCCAAATGGTTGAGCTTCCATCCACTGTTCACCGTCCGTCTAATCAGTTCAAACAATTACTGCTAATTTGGGCTAAAATATCCCCCTTGTGTAACCCAAACTACCACCACCAATCCATCTGAAGAATTTTTTTAAACAAAGGGTCATCTGGCGGCAGATCACTGCTAAGAGTATGCATACTGCAAGGCAGACAGGAAATCTGGCAATGCAGTGCAATGCTTCTTTTCTGATGACAGTTACTCCTACAAGACAAGAAAAAGACTGAGGCAGTGCTTTGGGGCAGCGTTTCATGCTCAGCAAGTTTGCAGAGGGAAGGAATGCAATTCTATAAATCACTTGTACTGTATTTCTGTTTCTAGACTTGAATGAATTTCACTTTTCCTTTGTGGGTCAGCATAGTAAACATTAAAGAAAAGGACTATTTTTATAAATCTCTTTCACCAATAGAGAGGTCTGACCTGCAGCCACCAGATGGACTTAATTATCCATAGAGTACAGAGCGTTTATTTTTACACTAATATTATGTATGATATTGAATAATACAAAATATGGCCTTTGAACTATCTAAACCTTAAATCCTATCACCAAATTCCATAAATAAGTAATATGGTGGACAATTCCATCTTCCTTCCTAATAAATCTCCCTCTCAAAAGAAGTTACTCAGAAATAAATTTCCAAATGAAGTACAAGAGATCCTTGTGGTCTAATTACAGAATACTTTACAAATCAGGAGGCATCTTAAATATTTTTAATAAAGTGAGCTGTATGTACTCACTAGCTAAAAAAGCCTGCAAATGTAAAGTAACTGGAATGCTCTTTGGACATGAAGTTGCTTCCTCATGTGATGCTGTACCCAGTACACTTGGCTTCATTTGGCTTCTGTGTTGTGGTTTATATGCCAGCCACTGTTCTGAACTGTACACAACACCGATATTTGCACTGTAATCTTAATTCATTTGCCACTGATTGTAACCCAATGCTACGGACTTCTCTGTATATAAAACCATAACCATGTCCCATTTGCTTCCAATAGCACACAATAAAGGCTTATCTCTGTAAACGGGAATTATGTCCTTATGACTCTTTTTTTAATTATTATTTTTGTCTTCAGTGAGGAAACTGGCTTTAAGGATTTTTTGAAGCCTGGGGAGCCAAACCACAGAAGTCTGTTCTGCTTTAGGCAGGAGGCTAAGACAGGCTTCCAGGGCTACGGACTTATCAGAGGCAACTGTTAGCAAAGCTGTGTCTTAGAGATGGAAACGTAAAGCACATTTACACCGTCTGTACTGAGCGGAATGCCTTCCTTCACAAAGGTGAATAAAGTATGCAGGACTAATGTCTGACACGCACTGACGTTGTGAAGGGCTGCTGCACAAAAATACTGCTTGGTGTTAGCCAGTGGAAGCAGTAACAGAAAAGCTCAGGAAAGGCTGCAATGAGACTAGCCAGGAAAGCAAGTTGTACTGCAGAATAAAAACATTAATTTTCTAGCATGTAGTTAATTGGTAAAATGGGATGCTTATTTTCTTAAAATATAAATTGTACAAATGAAAACCCAGTGAAGTTCTTTCTCAAACTTCTATTCTCGTTCCCCTCCCTTCACTGCATTTCCTAGAACATTCAATTCCTGTGGTCCTGGTTTGCCCTCTGAGGTCTGGAGCAAACCCAAGGCACTTCCCTGTGCAGGGCCACTGAAGGCCCAGCTGAGGACAGTGGGAGAACTGTGTGCCTGTTTGCTTGAGGCTGCATCCCACGGCAGGATTTACTGAACATGCGTATGTCCAGGTGCCTGCAGTTAGAGAACACGCTTTTAGTCTAGAAACCAACATAGAGAAGGCGTTTTATCAGATGGCCTTAACCTTTCCTTCAAAGTCTTTTTATGGTCTGTAATTCAGCTTTTCAAGTCTAAGTGCAGAGCTCATTAATCAAATTCAGAGGAGCTCAACCTCGAGGAAGGTTTTAAAACCACTGTGAGCTGACTATAGTTGAGAGCGCTCTCAAACATGAGAATTGTGGAAACCCACGGCTTAGCATGTATGGCAATGGGAGTAAGACTCGGTGTGTGACTCCTGTTCTCAACAACACAGCGGGCAGCCACCTGAGTCTGCTGTTGTGAGGCAAACCAGTCAGTTGTGCACACGAGCTGTTGAGGGACCCCTGTGCCAAAACTGACTAAACCATGTTTCCTTTTAAAATGCAGAGCTGCATCAAATATTTAGCAAGTAAAAGCCATAAAGAACCGGCCTTAGTTAAGAAAACACCATTAACACTTGGCTGAAACAGAGGCCCGCTTTACCCTATGTATTGGCATCATACCGTGCCTCTGTACATGCTTAGTGCCGGCTGGCTTATTGAGAGGTCATTCAGAAAGCTACCTAAGGATTAGCATCGCAGAGGTGCCAGGAAGGCCGACAGCTCTTCAGCCGTAGCCTGACAAGTGCTGTTCAGTGCCAGCTAAAGAAATGCACTGGGCCCGCTCCAGGAGCTGGCGGATAGCTGTGGCTTCAGAGGAATGAAACAAGGGGTAGACAGGAGAGTGGCACACGGGAGGAGCAGTACGATTTGGTTCCAGATCAATAAGGGAGGCTAGCACGCCATCTTTCCTCCCTGTGAAACTGCCTGAGGTCACCAACTGATGTTTTCTGTCCTGCTGTAGCTAACCTGAATCTGCCGAGGCGGCTGCACAGAGCCTTGCTTAGAACAGAAGGCTGCTCGTCGTGGCCCCATGCACACAGTACTGCTCCACCTACTCCCCACCAAACAACCAAAAGGAACCACAAACGAGCACCCAAGTCTGTCTGCTTTCTCTCAGGATAACGCAATGTCTTTACCACGCCAGCACCCAGTGCCACCAAGCTGTGGCTGAAGGCAGGCAGGGAACTCTTCAGCAGCCCACAGTCGCTGGACTGCACCAGCCCCGTCCCTTGCGGGCACAGCACCGAAGGGACCATGCGGCAAGAACCAGCCACTTAATGAGCAGGAAGCCCGGTTTCTCTTGCTGCAATCAGCATCACCTTGAAACACTGTATTTGATACAGACAAAACTGAATAAATGATTTATTGACTGATGTCCATGTAACTAGCAACCCAGCTTGTCGCTTCCACGTGGCCTGATGCATCTCTAAACCTGCCCCAAAATTCAGAGAACCAGCTCTAGTCTCACTGTGCAATAAACACACAACAACAAATAACGCACATTCTGTGTCCTACTGCCTCTTAATTTATTGATGCAGTTTGATTTATCCAGGCATCAGTTCCCTTTCCTCATGAATACAGAACAGGTCCCAGCTGCAAATTTTTGTCCCAGGCAGTGGGGATGCTGAAGGCTCCTATTTACTCAAAAGCACGCTTACAGCCTGTGTACAGCAGCCATCCCTCACAGTGGTCTCCTCTAATGCTGGTCTGTTTCAAGAGAACTGGAAAATGGTAAGGAAAAGCAGTTAATGCAGAGTGGAAGTAGAGATCTTGACAGTGCCTCAAACAAGGATGTCTATCTTCCCCAGGCTCACAGATACCTTCCACAAACCTGCTAGAACACAACTCATGCTGCCAGGTTTCCTTGACAAAAATCAGAAGGCTCTTGGTTCGGCATTCAGGTCTCTGAAAACTTCCAAAGCCAGCAGTCTGAGCCACGCCTCCCTGCCAGCAGAGACAGGCAGCTTGGTTACAGCCCCCACGTGTCACTCACTGCAGACGTAAGCATGGGAGCAACCCGTATTGTTGCACAGGGAGCACGCAAGAAGCCCGACCATGGAGCTACCCACTGGATGCCAATGTAGCGCTCGAAACGTCATCCTCCATACAACTTCTGCACTCTGCATCAGGCCCACCACCGAGCCCCTGCTCTCCCCAGTGCCGCGCAATCTCCCTCACCGCTGCACAACTCCCGACCAGAATTTGAGGCTTACTCAAGTACCACCCATCCTCACAGGGCTAGCTGTCAATAAGTCACAACTGTAATTTCTTCACCATGCCTGTCCCCTCTGCCAAGCTAGCACCAATTCTTTCTGAACAGCACCCCTGCTGTGAGAAGAGAAATGTCACCTCGCTTAATTGCTCACCACTTAATGCTGACTTTGGTCCTCTGCTGCAGATTGAGTTCCAGCAAGTCAGCTAGAAAGAGCTCTTTCCCTCTTACCAAGCTGTAAACTATCTTTCCCTTTTTTCAGCCCAGTCCTTAGTACACTCCACTGAAATAAACTGGAGCTGCTAACATTTTCAGGGCCCTGGATTCATCCCCGCTTTGGGTTATATGTCCCAGCAGATCTGTAAAGGTACAAAAAGCCTGCGTGCGCTCCTGTCACAGCAGTACAAAAAGGCCCTTTATTGCTCCAGATACGAACACAGAGCAAAAACCTAAAGAGGCCTTTGGATCCCCAAAAAGGGTCACACACCCTAGCGCAACTCACACTTCCCTCTACTGCCCCTTCCTTAGGTGCTGACACACACCAAAGATGGGATGTCCTGCTTGCAGGAAGAACAGACTCAGCCCCCTGCTCATTATAAGTTATTCAAAAAGGATTTTTTTTAAACTGGGCAATTCTGGTTACAGCAGAAGACAAACTACAGCTCAAGTAAATCAAATGACGTTGCCCTGCAAAGCAGTTTCAGACTCCTACATTGTGACACTGCAGGGCTTGGCGTAGCAGAATCACTGCATGCAGCACAAAGGAAGCCTGGGGACAGGGCTACGAGTTGCAAAATGCAGGTCAGTTATCCCGGTTTTAATGTAAGATGCTGTTAAATGCTGAAGATATACAGCTTCCTGTGCCTGCAGCCTGGGGACTGCAGAGATCTGTGGGTGCCTCAGTTTCGGCAATGAATAAACAAATCTGAAAGACAAAGGTGAGACAAGTCCCAGTGACCGGAGGAAGTATGAAGAGAGCTTTCTCCATCTACTGTCTGTCACATCTACTGTTAATACAGTTATTCAAAAAACCTTTCTTATGCTGGTTAGGATGAAAGGTTTAAAACCCCAGACAAGTAGCCTGGTCCAAAGTGACTTGGAGGGCTCTGTTTCTGTGTGGTCTGAGAGGAAAGGTGCTTCAGAGAAAGCCAGGAGCCAGTCTGCAAGCCTCAGCTCCACCTGCCAGGTCTCATTCAGGTCAATTTATCTCAGGAAGAGCGAAAGCAGAGCCCTGCCTGCGCTGTGCCTGGCTGAGGAGTGATTGCTCCTACACAACAGCTTTGTACCTGGAGACGGAAGGCACAGAAATCAATAAACCATGCCAGTGATACCACAATGTAAAAAAATAAAATAAAATAAATAAATAAAACCTGTCCCTCATGGCTCTAGCTGTACAGAAAGCTGAGCATCACAACTTCTTTGCCCTTATACCAATCTCTCGTTCTCTCATTTTTCTCTGCATACAGCTGAGCTCCTTAAAGGAGGCATCTGTTTACAACACCCAACAGAAGCCCAATGGAACTGGTCCACCAAGGCTGGGCTGCATGTCCGAGCAGCTATCTCAAGATATTTTACGCTCTATTTATTCTCTCACCTTGCTTGCTATGTTCACAAAGGGCATAAGGATTACTCAGGGCTGTCTGGGACTATGACCGCCTTGTTTCATTACTGGAGCAAAGTACAAATTAAACAGCTGAAGGAAAAGACAACATCCTCCCCGCAAAACTTACAGAACAACAGAACGGGCCAGACTAGCGCACACTCAGACTAGGAAAACGAAGCAGTGTTCAAGTGAAAGATGATGAATAAATTAAATTCAAACATGTTACACCGATCTCCCTGGGAACAAATGAATGAAGACTTGGACAAGATTTAGAGCTTTCCAGTTATGCTACTTACCAGTGGCCTTCTCACTCTGCCCTAACCATGTGAACCAGCAGAACCTGCAACATCTAAAGACATTCAAATGAGCTCAGAGCGGGCTGCTGAGCAGCTACCTGACTCTAAATGCAGTCTGTTACTGTACTGCTGAGACTGACGGCACCCAGGAGCTCTACAGTTTGCTGTTCATGTCTGTGCTAGCAGCAGTCATCTCATTCATAATTCACAGAAGTCTGGCACGGGCTTCCATAGCCCCTCTGGCATGCTGGGGTTTTCACCATACCATGCAAAAAGCACTTTAAGGAGATGCACAGCCATCACCTCTTAGGAACACCGTCCCTTCCGCTCCCTGCTAGACGAGATCTTGTTCCACAAGTGATTCTCAGTGGGATTATGCAGCAGCCCTACTACGTCCTGGGCAGGTGGAGAGCTCAGACGCACACTACTCTGTAACAGCCTTCATTCTCCTCCTCTTCCTATCCATTTGATCTGGCACATTGTTATTAAATTACCATAAAACCACTTCTTTAAACTAGCACAAGCCTTCAGGGCACAGAAGACATTAAGTCACTTCCCTCTTTTCTTGTCAGCCAAGAACTGTGCCAAAACCACAATGGTTTTCTACAGTATTCTAAAAGAACTGATAAAAAACTTTCACACTGTGAAAGCTGATAGCAACACAGCTCTCAGCCTCATCTCAGCAAGTATTTTACTACCTTTTCTCATGCACAGAAGCTGAGTGAAATCTGCAGAGTTTTCTTTTCCCTACGTGGGATAAACTGACCACACAATAGATCAGAAAACCTCATCAGGAATCATTCCAGTGTCACCTCCCAAAGTTCATTTATCAGCGTGGCTCTGAGGCTCCCCCTTACCCTGATCACAGACAACTCTGTGCATTAACAGATGCTCACAGCAGGGAGTTTAAACACACAACTTTGATGTATTCATGGTTTTACACTAACTGCGCACTCTGCATGAGGGTTTCTGCTTCCTATCTGGCAGGCTGCAAATCTCATCACTTCTGCACCTTCTGGCATCTGAGAGTCCGCAGCGGCTGTGATTCTACCTGAAGCACTACAGAACCTTGCCAAAAATCAAGACATTTGTCATATGAGCTGTTGATAAGGAGAAACTCTGCAACCTTGGAACAAAAACAGTGTGCTCGTTTCTATAAAACAGGCTATACTCTAAGGAGTTACCACCTCTGGAGACAGCCACGTACAGAGTTAACCTGCACATGGAAGGCCCATACGGCAAGATCACGGTAGAGCAAACAGCTTAGGCCACATCACACTAACTAACTCATCACTAAAGCTGATTAAAAAATACTTTTGTCTTAACATTTTAATTAAGCTAATTTTTTTTTATCATATTCTGTTTTTTCACCATAACGTGATAAACTTTTGCTCTAGCATGCTCTGCCTCATATCTCAAGCAGTACTATTAAAGCAAGAGAGCAGCTGAAAGACTTATCCATACTCTAAGCCAAGTCCAAGATGTACTACAAATACATCTCACAGATTTACTTCATACATACTTAAATTTAATCACACTCCATCCCAGCAGATCTTTTACATACAGGGATATAACAACACAGCTTTCAGAACAGAAACTCACAGGAGACTAACATGGAATGTCCTAGTCTTGTAACTACCTCAGGTTATCTCACAGATTGTACATTTTGGATTTGCTCAAAGGAAATGAGGGTTCACACAGAGGCTTTTGTTAATGCTGAGCACCTACTATCCTCAAATTCCTTGGAAAATTCCAGACCTAACGATTTGAGCCTTTGAGAAAAGCCTAAGCACGCATTAAAACTCTCTCTCCTGCTGCAGACTAAGGAACTGATTCCATAACAAATAACCATCAGGCCATAGTTTTCTTTCTTTAACTCTTCTCTGATATCTAGAATTAATATGACATGCCAAGCAGGCTGAATAATACACGTACTAAGGACAAGACAGCACCAAGATAAATATTATCTTGAAATCTGCATCTCTGGCTGGATGCTGTTTGGCATCCTGACAGATCCTGTCCTTTATAGTTCATTGCTTGAATTGCCTAATTGCTGAATTTTATTGAAATAGATTTTAGCTCCCTGCAAGTATGGCAAACTTTTAATTAAGCATTAAAAGATCATTTAACAAAGATTATTTCTGTTAAGAATCTTGTTATTTAACACTGCTCTTTCGAAGTCTTGCAGGGTCCAGAATTTTTACAGTATCATCTGCAATAATTTCATCTATGCCAATTTGGGCCAAGTCTCGTAATATAATTACTCAATTAAAAACAAAAATAATTTCAAAGAATTGTTTAACAAACCGCTTCTGCAGTTCTCAGAAGAAGATCTGATAAATCATATTCGCCTCCCATTACCTCAGGATTAGAAATGAGAGAAGTTCTATTTACAGCAGTTTGTACCCTATAGAAATGCATTTGTATGCATTAGATGTGAGAATACATAGACTATAGATTTTTTTTCTGTACAAAATTAGCTTCTGCATAGAAATAGCTTCCTTTTACACACCCATACAAACATTGTCTCAGTGATTCTAAGATTTACAGAGGTAGAGTTTTTTCTTATTCCAACTTTCTCTACATCCAGCCTCAGAACACAGCTGACACTCAGCGGAGCCCATGAAGGGAGGAGGAAACCAGGATCCACCTCAACTTGCACAGCAGTTAGCGACTTCCCTGGGTTCTCATCGTGGGCAGCACAGCACAAGGCACCGCTCATCACATCACGGACCAAACGGTTCGAGCACACAGCATCTTGTTAGTTCTCACGTCCTAGTTCAAAGCTTATCACATTAGGAGGCCTCAATTCACCTCTCAACAAAGTTGGCGCCAGAGAAGAACAAACCTGACTGGAACCATGACAAAATGGCATAAAAACAACCCCCCGCAATAGCAGGTGCCGATCCTGCACCACACGAAGACCCATCCCCTTCCTCAACCCAGGGCACCTACAGCATCGTCTGCAGAGGACAAGCACGAGGACAAGGCAATATAAATGCCATGTAAGTTAGAAAATATGAGCATGTATGTATATATATATATGTCTTTTCCACAACAGCCATTAATGCCCTGTCAACTTCAGTACGCTTTTCCTCTTTGGTGCTATCACCCCCAGCCCTGCCCTACAGCGCCCCACTCACCCCGAGGCCCGCTGTACACAAGATGGCGCCGAAGCGAGAGCCCCGTGGGCGACGCCCTAGCACCTGCCCCGCGAGCCGCTGTCTCCCATAGGCTGTTCCTGCCGCCAATCATCGCACGACCTATCAGAGGCCGCTCTGCCACCCGCGGGACACGCCCCCCTCCTCAGGCGGGAGCCGAGAGCGCCCCTGAGAGGGCGGCGGCCCGGGGCGCTCACGGCTCCTCACAGCCCCTCCGCCAGGCTGTTGTAAAACGTCAGCCATGTGTGAGGCTCCAAAGCGAGCTCGGTTCCACTTAGCTCGTGTTCAGCAAGACCTGACACCATTGCAGGAGAACACTTGACTTTAAACACTACAAATATTAAAGACGCTTTCTTAAAACATAGTCATACCCAGTCCATGCTTTCCCACCATCTTTGTGACTGGACTTCAGCTGTGTGCCCACATTATCCTCAGAACAGTCCTTCAGTATGGGATTACACTTTGTTTTATTTCATTAGCATGCAGAAAATGCAGCAAAATCAAATCCTCATTCCTCAAAGTCCTTTTGGACACATAGTTGTAAATTCCAGTAAAACTCTAAAGGTTTTTGTACAGTCTTTGATTGCCCTTAGGGATAGTGTTAGTGTTAGGAAAGATAACGCACAATAAGAAAAAAAAAGGGGGGGGATCTAAACTAGAAAGCTATTCTTGCTGTGTACACAATGCCCTATTTTCATTATTATTTTTTGATTTAAGAAGGGCCTTCATGCAGCTGGTTGCCATTAGCCTCCTTGCTCAGTCACAGCGCAGCACGTGGGCCGGCGTGCCCAGGGACTGCCGAGCAACCCAGGCCGATTAAGCTCTTAAGTGAGGCACCTCCGTGAAGAGTCTAAAGTTAGGTTGGATGAACACGAGCCAAGCTGTTGAACAGATGGAGTGAAATCCTCCTCTTGATAACAGGAACTTTATATCACTGCCATGGATAAGAAGGGCAGCTAAAAAAAGTCAAGGAGATGGTTATATAAATTTCAAGAAGGCTTACCAGCAACACTTAAAGGTAAAGTTTTTGATAGATCTAGAATATTCACTTCCATCTGAAGACCCTGCACAGCCAAGAAGTAGATCTGCAACAGAAAGGAGATTGTAACACTGGAGCTACCAATGCTACAGAACCCTGGGAATGCAATGACACAGCACAAAACATGCAAAACTGGAGCCTGGGCCACACCAAACTCTTAAAAAAAGAAGTGGCACTTATTTTGAGTTTTGTGCACAAAGCCAGCTGAGAGGCATATGTGAACAGAAAGATAATTAACTACCAGGAGATAACTAAACATCTTATTAATGCCAAAAATGCTAGTACATTCATTCCTCTTTGCTGACATGTCTGCAAATACCCTTGCTTATAGCACCTTTGACACAATGTTGGTTTTTTTTAACCTTGCTTATACATAGTTTCAAATATCTGTAAATTCATCTTCCTCATCTTCAAAATGACCTGTTTCCTTGTATTTCACATGTAACTAAGATTCTGACGATATGCCTCTCAATGGAGGATCCAATATTCTTAGTTAGTTGTGAATATTTTAGATGGAGTCAGATGTGAAATATACTGGTAACATTTATTTCTGAGCATCAAAAATCCATGTTCCATGGCCATACTAAAAGGAATATATGCTGCATGCAGTTTTTAGGTTATGTTTACTTAGTGGAATAAAGCAACTTTTCCCCTCCTTTAAGTACCTAATTTTTGGAGGAAAGGAAGCTATATTATTTCCCATTCCCCTTGGGAAAGGCAAATGGATGCATTGCTTTGGTCTTTGGTTGTTTCTTCTTCCCCATCTTTCACCTATTTGCCTTCAAACTTTCTCGAAAAGGTGTA